>NC_139245.1:26152164-26627754 GCF_977018435.1 Lepisma saccharinum
ATGCTAAAATGTAGTTTAGTCTATCTTACCAATACACAGTTATATATGAAAATGAAATAGATGATTATGGTATGAAACTGCCTAGGCTGGCATTTTAGATATGTTTCTACGATTATTATTGTCACATTAAAATGATGTTCTATTGAATGTTATAACTGCATCTTATTATTTTACAGAATATGATTATCCTTTTCAGTAAGCGATCAGTGATGTACAGGTATTTGTTGCACTGTGCTACGATATTTTTAATTGCTTAGGCAGGCCTGTCAGCACATGTATCTAGGGGTTCAATTTTATGTTTCGGTCTGTAGTTACTGCATACTTTCGTATATATTGTATTTGGGTCCAGCCAGAGGCAGGAAACGCCGAAGGATGATGATGATAGTAATATATCGACTTAATTAGAATTGTAATTGAAGTAGTTTTCTTTCACTTTTGGGCTTCAGCTTGACAGATACAGGATGTTGCAAATCATTTCACTGCGAGTGCACTACGTGTGGGAGACTCGAACAAGTTCGAGCGAGCGAAATTGGCCCCATGCAGTACTCTAGTAAAGGTAAAGTGTTCCCCTGTGCTTAGCACCACGACATGAAGGCGTATAGGGTGTGTGGGGGTAACGCCCCACACTTTCTTGATCCGGTCGTGAGTAGGGGTGATGTGATCAGCACCACGCCCCTGACCGCCTTTACCCCCCAGGGTTTCCCCCAGGTACCCATGCTATTCGACGCTGGGTGGGCGCCGGGGCCGCTTCCAACGTTAGAAAAGTTCCCGGATTTGAACCGGCCGGGGATCGAACCCGGGACCTTGAGCATGGTAGTCAGACGCGTTACCGACTGAGCCACCGCGGCCACTATGCAGTACTCTAGTATGCACAAACATTCTTTACTTTCCGAATGACCTACATAGTTTCAAATATTTGGTCTAGGAATTAATTCGTGCGCCTGGACAAGAGATGGCGTAACGAGCGTATCATCCCACAGTTCCGTGTATCCACACATGCGTTGAAACCTCCTGTCAGCGTGCATCGTTCGTAGTATAGGGCAGTTGATTGATGCGTCAACAACAGCATTTTGTAGTCAACTGAACATGGCGCAGTTTGTGCCAGATAAAGTGTTTTTACGGGGTGTTCTGCTTCATTACTTTAACATGCAGAAAAGTGCTACCGAAAGTCATCGTATTTTGGTGGAAGTGTATGGTGAACATGCGCTAGCTGAGCGAACGTGTCAGAAGTGGTTTGCACGTAAGAGGGGATGGTTTTTATTGGGTGCTTGTTTATATATTATGTTGCTTTAAAGTTGGTTTTACAAAAGGTTAACTTTAAATATATAATATATCAAAAACAGCAAAAACAAAAGAGAACCACGCTTTACGCGGCCACACGCAGACCCTATTCCACGTGTGGTGTTCCGTATAGTAACAGATATCCCCTGAGATATCTGTTAAGCAACAGACGAACTTTAGCCTAACTTTAATAATCGGTAACTAGAGGAGGGCTTAATAGGCTTATGATTCACTAAAATGATAGAAGGTCAGACACCTTTAAACGACATATTTATTCATTGAAAAGAACACCGCTTGTGGCATAGCTGCCACCAAACATGAGCATTTCACTGTACATGACACAAAAAAGATATACAAGAGATTTTGTACTTACATATCAGCCGTTTTGACACTATATCAATCATACCTGGGGCCATACACACACTATTTCACTCTTTATCGCCACATCCCGACACATGGACAATTTTGGGGTACACCACACTAAAAATTTAATATTATGTGCTTCCTTGGTGTAACAAAGGCTTTGGGGGAGTGATAAATGAGTTTTCCTGGCTTTTCTTGGATGGATGGCTAAGAACAACTTGGATATTCTTTGATATCCTATGGATGCTTCTATGGCGTCAGTTCTGCCGACCATGTGGTCTGGATTTCCACATGGGATGAGGGACACAAAACTCGCTATTTTGCTGAATTTTCACTGGGATCCTTAAATGCACTTGTGGACACAATATCCCACTTGGTCACACACACTTAGGCCTGTGTTTACTGTAACAGGACCTTAGATCCCTTTTCCCTTTATGTATCCTTTGTTGCTGGCACAGGTGGCCATTCACACACTGGATTTTACCAGCAACTTCCAGGAGACCTGCTCTCAGGTGGGTCTGTAATACAAGTGAGCTTGAATAGCAAGCTCAGAACACAATAGGCCATCTGAAAGTCTCCTCTGTGACGTCACAGCCTTGACGGCTTCTCATTGGCCAGCTGGGGTCCTTTGAGATCTTTCCTTGTCTTTGGGAGAAGTGCCACTTTCTCCCACCAGATGGCAGAGTTATCAATTGCTTAAAAAGTATAAACAAAAGTGTTTTTTCAGCTTTTCTGGCTTAATTATGCCAGATAATTGCAAATGAGTTTACTTTTAATAAATTAGGCATTATTTTACCTATGGGTGAGTGTTATCTCTGATTTTCAGTAAAGAATAAAAGATTTAGTAAACATGTGATTTGGAGCACATGGTTTTTGTTCTCCAAAATGGCTACTGTTAGCCTAACAATGGTTGGTTCTTTATAAATAAAGCATTTCTACCCCTCCCATGAGTGACAACTGGTTGGTAAACATGACCCATGATTCTAATTGGGGGTGGGGGTATAAGTTTCTGGGAAAATAGCTCTCACAAGCTTTCCCTGATGCCAACCTAATGGCCCTTGTACTTAGGTTGGCCTGTGGTTATTTGTGTGTGGGCATGTATGCCCAATGCTGATTGGTCATACATATCCCGGCCCCTCGGGAAAAAGAAAAAGGATTCGAGAAGCGATTCGTTTTTCTTTACCCTCACTAACCTTAAACACTATTATGCAAACACACACAAAAATAAATATTCACGGCTATATAAAATTAAATTACACATATGCTGTTAAAAGAAACACTTGAAATGGTCCTGCATATTGACATTAATATAATCCTGTAATAGACATGTTGAAAATTACCATACTTGAAATATACATCTACATTGATGCACTCTTGGAATATACATATTAAAAATATTTGTAATACATTGAGGACAGAGTTTCTGCCTCCTGTTCCATTCCTATCCCTATGAAAGTTCTTGGGTGTCTTGAGTCATGACTACCCATTATGATAGAGAATTTATATAGATGTACATATATATATAAGATACTTTGGTCACCGTATGTAATTTGTAAGACTGTTTGTTCTCTTCGCCTTGAAGGGAATGGATTACTCTACCCTTTCAGCACTTAGTCCAAAGAGACACATTTATAAAAAGAAGCCCTTGAACACTGTACTTTTGTACGTAAGTCTGCATACACACATTGGACTTTCTTTATACGTAGGTTCGGATATCACTTGTCTATGCGCACTTACACAATACGCACTATGGGTATGTCCTGGTTTTCATGGTTGTTAATTTCCGCTCAGTAATCTTGGGGGTGACAACCACTATTCGGACACTCCCCATGCTTCCTGTGCCTCAGGAGGCATGGTGGATAGTTCCCAACATCTTGCTTGCGATGTATCGCTCTTCAACCCTAAGCCTGTGTGTTTTGGGATGGTGGCACACTTGTGATGGGTCACTGCACACTATCACTTGCCCCATTACTTACACAATTTGGCTGTGTTGGTGGTGAATTCCCATGTTTGGCTTTGGCTGTACCTTGGTTGTGTCGACATTTACCTTTGGCCTACTCAAACATGGTGGTAGTGGAGATCTTTACTAATTTTGTTTTGGCATTTTTTAGCTCTGAGATATATTTCTTACCATATCCTCAAATAGGACAACATAAATGTGAAATACTCTAAATATAGGATATATTAGAACATTGAAAGTATATAAAATGCACAAAAATGAAATATGGGTCCCATATACTATTTACAACTGTTGTTCTGTATTCAGACAGAGCTGAACCCCATCCACAACTTTGCTTAGCATTTTTGAGGCACTTTGGATGCTAAATCAGGATGTAATAGTTTGAGCTTGTCGATGTACAGGTTGTATACTTTGGGACTACATCTCCATAGCTTCATGTTATTTACATGTTGATTACTTACATTTCTACCATTGACACAATGTATAACATTAAAAATATTACATGTTACTTGACTAATAGAAATTATTAATGGGTACTACACTGTTACAATTATCCCTAACCAGTTCCTTTTCTATAGACACACTGTCGTCCCTGTTACAGAATGGAACATTTATTAATCTATGGGGATTTACTTTACCCTCGCCACCATTACTTCCTACGAGAGCAGCGTTGGCTAGTTTCCCGTCGGTGGGGTGTATGGCATTATGGCATCTACATCCTCCCATTGTTGAGGTGACTGACGTTTGTCGGTCTCTGGCTGTTGCTGGGTAAACCACCGTACCTCATCTAACGCCTTGAGAATCACGTCCATGCCCCTGGGACTGAGGTGAACCAGGTCAGGCCTTTTGTAACTGCCATACCCCATGGTTTCCTCAAATAAGGACATATTTAATTCTTGACCCTGGTGAGTAAACTTGGAAGAAACATCAAGCACTCTTATATTACCTTTGTTCTCCAGTGAGGTAATTTTACCTAGGAGAGAATCATACCCTGCCCAGAACTTAGCTCTATTTTCCTTAGCTAATCTAGGAATTGGTGGAGGTGTCAGAATGACTATCTTCTTGGCACCTTTCCTCTTAAGAACCCCTACTATGCACTCGAGGTTCCGCAGCACTCGGTCGCTGTCTTCCCCTCGGAGCATGTCATTTGTTGCAATCATCAACACTACTTTATCGTGCACACTTTTAGTACGACGGAGTTCACTGAGCAGCTGGCTAGAGGATTGTCCCGACTTACATAGCCCTACATGGTATCTACCGTCATAGTCCCTTTGGACTGGGTAACCAAACTTGTTTTGAGCTAGCCTAGACAACATTGAATCTCCAATGGCTTGATGAGCCTTAATGATTGGATGATGATTACACTGGGTTGAACATGGTGGGCTTAATCTAGGTTCGGCATCGCCCCTCCCCACTTCAGGACGTTGCCTATCTAGTTTCCCTGACTGTGGCTTTCGGAATGCACCTCAGCTATATGCTCTGTGGACCCGAGAGGTCTTAACGAACTCCTACCCTGGGGTTCTATACCCTTTCTTGGTCCTTTACCTTTTTTTTCCCGCTGATGGGTTCCTTAAACCTATTCTTATCCCTACGCCTGTACTGGTTACTGTATGCTTTATCGGGATCTGATGGACCACTTGTGTCATCCTTCCCACGACTCACGTATGTCTGGTTGACGTGAGGGGTGGTTCTCCCATATGGAAGTCGTGCATGCCTTGTGCTATCCCTCTCAGGGTTTTGTGGCGCCTGTACACTTTCATACCTGAGTATGGAATTGGCCACTGCCTGTAAAGAGGTAAAGGGGGCTAGGACCAGCTGATCCCTTAAGCTACGTGGCAGCTGTTGGATGACATGTGTAAAAATCTGGTGATCTGCAATTTCTGGTAAGGCCAGTCTAAACATCTTCACCTGTTTCCAAAAATATTTATGCATTGATCTATGTAGGTTAGGGTTATATTTGCCATTAAGGGCTTTTGATAATGAGGAAGCCCTCCACCCATCACCTTGAAAATACTTCAGGAACTGTTCCTTAAAGTTCACATACGATCGGAACTTGTGTTCGTTCCTTTCGAACCACTGGCGTGCCTCGTCCCGCAGACTATACGACACTATTTTAAGGGCATCTTCTAGATCTATTTCTAGAAGATCAAGATCCCTCTCAAATTCTTGTAGGAAATCAGAGGCCAGATTATTTCCCTGACCGCTAAATGTGGGCAGTTGTTTTAGGTCTGAGAACCTAACCCTGGGTGCACTTTTACCCCTTCTTCGGTTTTTCCTTTTCCGTTGGCTTCGGAATTCTGTGTCCGAACCTCCGGATGAGGATTCCGAGAAGTTATGTGAAACATGGTACCTTTTGGGGGAGGAATACCCACTACTATGATCTGACATTGGACCTCTGCTAGTGACTTCGGGAACCTTGTGCAAGTTGTTGGTGGCTCCGACGGCAGGCTCTTTACTTGGGTGAGGACTTGGCTTGGTGCATGGGTTTACCGGAGCAGGTGATTTAGTAATGTACCCCTCCAACCCCTCTAGGCACGCCAAAATTTTTGTGAGGGCTGCACTATCTTTAGCCTGTTCGGTTGCCCGATCCTCCTCACTATTGTCTGATAGCGGAAGGGTGGGCTGCGGAACACTCTGACCCTCGGAGATGCTATTGTGCGAACTAGGTTCTCCAACCATACAGTTCTGCATCTCCCTCCTCAATCGCTCAAGAATTCTATCTTCTATGGCGATGGCACTATCACTGCGGGCAATTTCCCTGCAAGTGTTCTCCAGGGCATCTAACCTGCCTAGGAGTTGTGCTACGGTGGTCTGGTTGTCTGTGCCATTTACCCCTTGCACTATTTCCCTCAATTCACTAACTTGTTCAGATAGCTGGACATAGTCCCTATTGACCTGTTTTTCCAGCTCGTTACATCTGATTTCTACGTTATTGATCCTGTCGGTATTTGACGATACCGACCTAACCAATGCTTTGGAAGTTTTTGTCGTTACGTTGTGGATGGAGTCCAGTCTGGCCTGGAACTCCATACGAACAGCCTCCAGTTTCCTATGCATCTCTGCTGATGCCTGGACGATTTCCCTTCCCTGACTGTCAAGCTTTTGTCCCTGACTATCAAGCTTTTGCCCCTGGCTATCAATCTTTTGCCCTTGGTCTTTGAGCATGGCTATAATTAAGGCTAGTTGGGAGTCTCCACTACCACTGGGGGATGACATATGGCCGGCTGGCCGTTCTAGTGACTTTGACCTTGTATCCATTGTAGTGAATCTGCTACCTCTGAGTCTCATAATCTCGTAAGAGGGGATGGTTTTTATTGGGTGCTTGTTTATATATTACGTTGCTTTAAAGTTGGTTTTACAAAAGGTTAACTTTAAATATATAATATATCAAAAACAGCAAAAACAAAAGAGAACCACGCTTTACGCGGCCACACGCAGACCCTATTCCACGTGTGGTGTTCCGTATAATAACAGATATCCCCTGAGATATCTGTTAAGCAACAGACGAACTTTAGCCTAACTTTAATAACACTAGTCAACAAATTTAAACTTTTTTTCTGCAACACGGGGAAAAAAGGGTCAGTTTAACTAAATCAAACCTCCTGAACACGAAAATGATAGTAAAAATGTCGTAACACGTAACGTTTTTGTGTTACACTGGTAAAGAGGATTGTAGTGAAGGCGACGAAAATATATTACGTGACTTGTATTTTTAACTAGGTTACGAATGCAGTTATTACACTTGTATGAGTAAATATCATCAATAAGATGTAAAAAAGATCAAGGTACAAACACGCACAAATATGTGTATGTGTATATATGTAATATACACAATATACAGCTATCACAATGGATGCACTTACCCTTATGTCCTCCTCTTGTAATGTTTATCACTATCTCTAACTAGGAACCAGCAGTAATCGCCCATCATGTGAGGATCCCATCTACCTTGATATCTCTGCTCCATTGTGCGAATGTCTTGATGGAATCGTTCCCCTTGTTCATCACTGACGGCTCCTAAGTTCTTTGGGAAAAAATCCAGGTGGGAGTGGAGAAAGTGGATTTTGAGCGACATTCGACATCCAAGCTTTGCATAAGAATCAAGGAGTTCCAGAACTAATTGAGTATAGTTTGGTGCTTTAGTATTGCCCAGAAATCCATTCACCACTGCACTAAAAGCCTTCCAGGCAGCTAGTTCTTTGACACTTAACTTCCTATCAAAGTTGCGATCTCTCAACAGTTTCCGAATTCGGGGGCCAACGAATATTCCCTCTTTCACTTTAGCATCACTTAGGTTTGGGAAGAAGCTCCTGAGGTATGCAAAACCATCTCCATCTTTGTCCATGGCCTTTACAAAATTCTTCATGAGGCCTAATTTGATATGCAAAGGAGGAAGCAATATGTTGTTAGAATTAACTAATGGAGCATACTTCACATTTTGTTGCCCTGGTATATAGGTTTCTCTCGGAGGCCAGTTTTTCACAGTGTAGTGCGATTCTGTAGTCCTACTGTCCCACAAGCAAAGGAAACAACAATACTTTGTAAACCCACCTTGGAGTCCCATTAATATGGCAATGACCTTTAAATCGCCACAAATCTGCCAGCAGTACTTATTATATTGAATCATATTTAACAAGACAGACATACTGTCATATGTTTCCTTCATCTCAACAGAATGTGCGACTGGTATGGATGGTTTTTGGTTGCCATTGCGTAACAACACTGCTTTCAGGCTACTTTTGGACGAGTCTATAAACAGTCTCCATTCCTCAGGAATGTGCTCCAACCCAAGCTTATCCATTAAACCGTCTATATTTGTACATACACAGAGGGAATTTTTCATTTCAAAGTAGCCTGAAAACTGTTCATGTCTCTTCCTGAAATGGGTAATTCTAGTTCCGGAAGCCAGCAGATTCCACTGTTGAAGTCGAGATCCAAGCACCTCAGCCTGCTGCTTAGTTAGATACATATCTCTAACCAAGTCATTCAGTCTGGACTGGTCGACAAGGAGTGGTTCCATCTCTGGTTGTGGAAAATAGCTTGGATCATTGGAAGTGGACGGGATGGGTGGTTCTTCTTCTTCTGCAAAAGATTCCTCTAAATGTGAGGGTGGGCTAGGGATTGGGAGTTCAGGTCCATGTGGTATGGGTCTCATAGCGGAAGGAATATTGGGGTACACAATACTGGATTTTGTTCGTTTAGAATGTCCCGCTATGCTTGTTAGGCAGAAGTAACAGTCCTCAGCATGGCTACTCGGTTCACGCCAAACCATTGGCACCGCAAATGCCATAGCACGGGTTTTGTCTCCACGAAACCACCTCACAAGAGTTGAATAACAAGTCACACAGCACACATGGGGAGCCCACACTTTGTCTTAGTCACCAACATTGCACCCGAAGTAGCTATAATACGCTTGTTTCAACGTTTTTGTGAACATTTGGCGTTGACTTTTTAAAGTGTACTGCCCGCACACATAGCAGAAATTGTTTGGTAAATTTACACAACCACGTCGGTTTTTCTTCATTGCAATATCACCCAAGTAACTTCAACACAACTTCTCTACCTCAAAGCACGTAATACTGAACTCATTAAATCACACTCCCTTCAGTCTGTAGAGCATTCTCCCTTATCTTATCAGTAACTCATTCTGCGGGAGGGAGAAGCAGCCTTTTTGAACGTCAACAATGGAAACATAGCCACAAAAAGAAACAAATCTTTTTATAAGTGTGTTTGTTTATACATTGTTGCAAAATTTATTTTCATTGTTGCCCAAAATCATATAAATTGGAATCCAAATGTAAATAACGTATCCACGTTATGCCGGATATGACGTCACGTGTATCTCTGAAATGTTACGTGATACAAAAATTTCAGTTGCAGATCTGAAATCAGCACATCCGAATTAGTTAAGAACACATGTTATCTTTGATGTTGCAAAATGGTTGTTGACTAGTGTAATCGGTAACTAGAGGAGGGCTTAATAGGCTTATGATTCACTAAAATGATAGAAGGTCAGACACCTTTAAACGACATATTTATTCATTGAAAAGAACACCGCTTGTGGCATAGCTGCCACCAAACATGAGCATTTCACTGTACATGACATAAAAAAGATATACAAGAGATTTTGTACTTACATATCAGCCGTTTTGACACTATATCAATCATACCTGGGGCCATACACACGCTATTTCACTCTTTATCGCCACATCCCGACACATGGACAATTTTGGGGTACACCACACTAAAAATTTAATATTATGTGCTTCCTTGGTGTAACAAAGGCTTTGGGGGAGTGATAAATGAGTTTTCCTGGCTTTTCTTGGATGGATGGCTAAGAACAACTTGGATATTCTTTGATATCCTATGGATGCTTCTATGGCGTCAGTTCTGCCGACCATGTGGTCTGGATTTCCACATGGGATGAGGGACACAAAACTCGCTATTTTGCTGAATTTTCACTGGGATCCTTAAATGCACTTGTGGACACAATATCCCACTTGGTCACACACACTTAGGCCTGTGTTTACTGTAACAGGACCTTAGATCCCTTTTCCCTTTATGTATCCTTTGTTGCTGGCACAGGTGGCCATTCACACACTGGATTTTACCAGCAACTTCCAGGAGACCTGCTCTCAGGTGGGTCTGTAATACAAGTGAGCTTGAATAGCAAGCTCAGAACACAATAGGCCATCTGAAAGTCTCCTCTGTGACGTCACAGCCTTGACGGCTTCTCATTGGCCAGCTGGGGTCCTTTGAGATCTTTCCTTGTCTTTGGGAGAAGTGCCACTTTCTCCCACCAGATGGCAGAGTTATCAATTGCTTAAAAAGTATAAACAAAAGTGTTTTTTCAGCTTTTCTGGCTTAATTATGCCAGATAATTGCAAATGAGTTTACTTTTAATAAATTAGGCATTATTTTACCTATGGGTGAGTGTTATCTCTGATTTTCAGTAAAGAATAAAAGATTTAGTAAACATGTGATTTGGAGCACATGGTTTTTGTTCTCCAAAATGGCTACTGTTAGCCTAACAATGGTTGGTTCTTTATAAATAAAGCATTTCTACCCCTCCCATGAGTGACAACTGGTTGGTAAACATGACCCATGATTCTAATTGGGGGTGGGGGTATAAGTTTCTGGGAAAATAGCTCTCACAAGCTTTCCCTGATGCCAACCTAATGGCCCTTGTACTTAGGTTGGCCTGTGGTTATTTGTGTGTGGGCATGTATGCCCAATGCTGATTGGTCATACACGGTTTAGAAGTGGTGATTTCAGCCTGGAAGACCAAGAGCGACCTGGACAGCCAAAAAAATTTGAAGACGAAGAATTGAGAGCATTGCTCGATCAGGATTCGTGTCAAACGCAGGAAGAACTTGCAGAAGCATTAGGCGTTGATCAAACAACAGTTTCCAAACGCCTCAAAGCCATGGGAATGATTCCAAAGATGTCACATTGGCTTCCACATGAATTGAAAGACAGAGACGTTGAAAGACAAAAAACCATTTGCGAATTGCTGCTTCAAAGACAGAAAAGAAAGGGGTTTTTGCATCGCATTGTTACTGGCGATGAGAAGTGGATCCATTACGAGAACCTGAAACGAAAAAAGGCCTGGGTGAAGCCAGGTGAACCAGGTCCATCACAACCGAAACGAGATATTCACTGTGCAAAGGTTATGCTGTGCATATGGTGGGATATGAAAGGTGTGGTGTACTATGAGCTGCTGCAACCGGGTGAAACTATTAATGGAGAACGTTATCGACGACAATTAATGCGTTTGAAGCAAGCTCTGGCCAGGAAAAGACCAGAATGGGAGAACAGACATGATAAACTTATTTTTCAACATGATAACGCTCGCCCACATGTCGCAAAACCGGTCAAAACCTATTTAGAAAATGTCGGATGGGAAGTTTTACCCCAACCGCCGTATTCACCAGACGTTGTTCCTTCGGACTACTACTTGTTCGATTGCATGAATAACGATTTGATTGGACAGCGGTTCACTTCTTCAGAAGATATCGAAAAATGGGTCTCTGACTGGATCGCTTCAAAGGATGAGGACTTCTTTCGCCACGGAATCCGTAACTTGCCTGACAGATGGGCGAAAGTGGTGGCTCGTGGACAATATTTTTCTTAAGGTATTTATGTATTTTGTGTTTGAACTACAGCTTCAATGTGTGCGTAACAACCGCACAAATTAATTCCTAGACCAAATATATGAAGCAAGAACTGCAGGTTTGACCATGACTTGAACAAAATATGGTTGTAATCAATGAATGCACTGTTCAGCTCTAAAGCGGGAGGAGCATACTAAACTAATCTTCATGGTGCAACAGCCCTCTGAGGGCTAGGATGTGCCAAGTGGCAATTTCACTGTGTCATCTATGGTCAGTGCATTGAGTTCCATCACCGCTGCTTTCTGACTTTAGAGACTGGAGCCTGCACTTTTCCCAATTGTCCTCAGAATGCTCGATCAATATGTAAATTTTGAGGGCTTTCCACTGTGAATTGAACTCGGGACCTTTCGCACAGAAACAAGAGTGGTAACTATTTGGTTATGCCAGAACCCTATGAGAGATGTGGTGACTGCCATAGTCATAAGAACTTCAAATATCATATAGTCTGTGCGAGAACCCTATGAGAGATGTGGTGACTGCCATAGTCATAAGAACTTCAAATATCATATAGTCTGTCAGGTACAGATCCATGGGGAGGGAAATATGGGCCATCAATCCTCTCAAATTCCTAGACTAGGTGTTTGCATCATTATATTTAATCTATGTTTTATTTTTATCTCAGTACTATACATGTAAACTATCCATTATTTAATTGGTGTGAAACATTATGGATATATATTATATATATTTTATAACTATTGTAATACCAAATGTCAATTATCGTAATAATTATTATCTAAATCTATATTGAGATCTTCTGGTAATCTACACTTCAAATGAAAATTAAATAAATAATGACCCTAGTATGTATGCTTCATACATATTTTTACAGTTTCCTGGCTCAACAGAGGCAACATGATTCTAGAAGAAAGGTAATTGTTTTGTTTCCCCACTATTTGTTGTATATTTATGACGTTAAGTTTATCACAACAATGGAAAGATTAATAAATTTGGAAGAAAATAATAAATGTTCCTTGCTTATCCGGGATTATAACCCAGTGTTACTATTTTCACCCTGTGCACTCTAATTCCTGCAGGCCATGGGGTAGTGCTATATATTGTTTATATAAAAACTATGTAAATATTGTTTGTAATGGACTTCTGTAGGAAAAATGCCTATCCCGAGTGCCATTTCTGGAGTCTTGTAGTGTTACTGGTTAAAGTTCCAAACTGACAATGGAAGTGAAAGACGAGCAAGGGACTAGCTCAGTATAAGAATGGTATACAAAAATTCTAGTTTTGTTTCCTTGAATGTTTACCTCAGTCATTCCCACACTAGTAATTGATGTATAACTGATACTCAAGGCATTTTTGTCGTCGGAAACCAGATACACATTCCTCCAGTTTGTTCTGTTTATCATACTCTCAAGCATTTGAAATGACTGCCTGAGTTGATACCACTTTCACTCTGTTACAAACACTCGTAGGCAACTTTCCGACCCAACGCAACACATGTCACTTGGAAACGAACCTACAGAAATAAATGCAACTTTACGTACCGAGGTAACATGAAAAGCTGCACATGTTGCTTGCATGTCATTTTGATTGATCTGTTGGTCGCGTATGCACAGTGAATGCATTTTTACAGATTAGAGGGGCCTGTGCTACTTGTTTCTTCGGTCTAATACTGAATGATGCAGATAATTGAACATAGGAAGTATATCACATCAATCTAACTGGATTTAATTTAAAATTCAAAGTTCACATATGATCATAATGATAAAATAGCTCACATTTAGTACTAAAATCTATTTTTCCACTACCATTGTTGCAAAATTAACTAAAATTAAGCAAAAAAAAAATCATTTTGCATACTTCATGAGAGTCCTGGATTCCAGGAAATTAACTGGATATTCATGATTAAATTCAATCTGATATTATTTGCCGGCTCCCGTGGTTAGCATGGCACGCTACAATGTCAGGAGTCCTGGGTTTGAATCCCAGCATGGGAATGGGTCTTATTTGTGAGTGTCCCTTCATCAATTTCATCATATCATCACCCATTCTCATCTTCTTGATTAGCCAAGCGTAGTAAAATAAACCATATCATCACTCACACTGTTATTAGTATTATTGGTATCAACTTAGCCTGAGAAGTACTATTGATAGTTTTTCTGTGTTGCAGCAAATAGTTCCAAACGAAGACAGACTCACTGTAAGCGCATAGTTATTGTGGCCTATATTTTGTTTTGTTCCAGAGTGAAAGCTACTGTGTTGAAACTGAAGTGTGTTGAGTTGAAGAAGAAGTTTGGTACTGCAGGTATGGAAAACTTTGATAAAGAAACACAGAAGGCAATGTATAGCAGACTGTATGATGACGAATACAGAAAAGCGGATCTAGAGGACATGCTCTTCACCCACCCAGTGTTTAGTCTGCATCCATCAGTAAGTGAAAATGAATGGACCTTGTCATAAGTATAAATATAATTGTAATTTCATTATGATATTTTCAACGCAAGATAAAATATGTTGATGGAAATATAACGAAACACAAAGAGCAGAGTATTGTGTAGCTGGATCAGCACATTTTTGGTATGGTAGCCAAATTGGCTAAAGTTTGCATGAAGAGTCTTTATAGGCTTATATTATCGTCATATTAAAAACAATAAGTTGTAAAAAATGGTATGAGTGCTTAAGTATGGTATTATGACCTTTTCTACAACTTTTTTTTTATCAAATTGACTACTTAATACTAACTTTGTAAACAGATAAAAATGCAAGTGGGAATGAAACTTTCATTACGTAAGTAATGAGCTTATAATTGATGTTAAGATGATACTGATGTTGAGGTATCAGAATCGATATTGGAAAGTATCAGTTAAAATTTTATCACTGATACCAGCTAATACTTTTCCAGAGTTTCAGAATCTCGTGAGATTTCCAAAAATGACATGCGTCACTTTCACAGTCTATAAATTCTGGTAATTTTGCAAAATGCATATTTTTCATTATTTTGGCAACAGCATTAGAGGGAGAAAAAGGTCTTGGAGATAAGTACTTATGTGAAAATATGAATATTTTAATGTGAATCTATAGTAGATTATTATTGTATAGCTACAGTTGCATTTTAAAAGTTAGAAATATTTTGGATTACTTTAAATTGTTTCAATTTTCCAAGATTATCAGCATTGGTATTTACTCAGCCCCACTTCTAATTTCATACCTTCATATAGCGTAACTTCTGGGAATAAAGTGGAGGTTCCACTTTATTCCATTGATGGGTAATGCTACGTCTGTACCAGAGATATTGATAAACTACCAATAGTCAACTTTCTAACATGTGTCTTCTGTATTTGTATGTCCCTCCAAAGTAAAAGGATTAGACTCCATTTTAGTTTGTACTACCATCATTTTATTTTTTTAGAAGGGTGAAGTGTGGCCACATAGTTCAGTGGATGTGACAGTCGTCTTCAGCCCAAATGCTGCTGAAATGTTCCAGGGGAAAGCTTTTTGTGAAGTGTCTGGTCGGGAACAAAGACTTTTGCTGAAGCTTCAGGGACGAGGAATGGGCCCTCTCATTCGTTTAAATTTGGACAGTCTAGATGTTGATTACATGTTTCTCGGCTCACAGCATTTTTATGAGGCAAGTTATATATTAATTACATTTCTGTGATTGTAAACAAGTGACACATACTTCTGATTTTTCACTTGGTATTTACTTGGAGTTTTATATTTTAAAGCATGTGTTAAATTGTAACTATTAAAATATCACTTTCAACTAGTCTGATATGTTGATAACAATAATTATAGATTGTATAATGTTAGAATATAATTGTGTTATTACTATATTATATAATTGACTAGTTTTGTTTGAAGATATTCATATATAGTGCAACAGTGATCTTACATTTTCAGTTTTTATGTTTCCCCATATTTTACGTTTAAGATTACTTTGAATAATCAGTTACTGATTTTCTATAGGTAATTGCTGTAAACAAAGGAGACATTGATGGAAACATATATTTTAAGAGTGAACCTTTAAATTGTGGTGGAAAAGTAGAATGTAACCCACTACACTGCATGCTGAAACCTGGGGAACATACTATGTTCGTTATTTCATTTTCAAGCAATCGTCAAGGGTCATTTATTGAAACTATATCCTTTGTAATACAAGAATCTTCTGAACTTGTTTCATTTATTTTCAAGTAAGGATTAAGATTATATTTTTATATTAAGAAAATATAGAAATTAGTTTTTTGAAAGCTGTTGTAGTGTACTAGAGTAGAAATTCTAAACTTCTTCCTCAAATAACTAATATTTGTTTAATATTCATATTATCAATGAATCTATTTATTTGGTGTTTTCACTTTGTGCGCTTCAAGTTCATGAGCCACAGGGTGATTGGAATGTCTACTTTACCTGGATTTTAGTTGTTTTTTTTTTTTTTTTAAATATGCCACCACCAAGTGTGTAGCAGATTCTATAATAGATATAATGATCAAAGAGGCACATCCCATAATACACCTTTTTCATGAAAAATATGCAATTCCCTGGGACCAGTCCCAAACAATGTGTATCAACAATATTACAGTTTGCCAAAGAGGAACAAAGGGTGCTCATATCATGAAAATATGGTGACACGATTAAGACTTGTTTCCACGTTAGAAAAAAACACTAAAGATACTGACAAGGGCATCTTTATTGTGTAAAAATCACTAAACACATAGCATTTCAACCCTATATCATGGTCTTCTTCAGACTAAGAAGCGAATTATATAATAATAATAAAAAAATGATTTATCGCTTTTTCATTATCTACGAAGAAGCAGATTGAACATTTATAATATTGTTATGATTGATGTTTTGAAATTCAAATGCTTCCTTTATCTAGAATGTCTGCTATATATTATCTTTGCCATGACATGATGCCAGAGCTAGTATGTAGATATTACAATATATTATCTTTGAAGGTCATGTTTGGTGCTCACATAGTCTTATATGTATTACAGTCAGGACAAAAGCACAAAATACCACACACAGAATGAAATTATAAAGCCACATAGGCCTATCCATATTTCAGGGATAAGAACAGGAAGGAGTACAATATCCCTGAATCATTGATGTCCACTTGTGGCTTTTTCTTTATGCTGGTGTGGTATTTTGCCCTGTTTTTACAACAGATAAGGTCATGCAATTTTCTGCACAAGGCATCTGTCTAGATCTGAAGCTTTCTTATTGCTATTAATCATTAGATTCTTGGAGTATTTTATTATTTTTTATTAAATTACACACTATTTACTATTGCAGAGGGAAAGTTGTATATCCAATCCTGGAATTTGATGTCAAACATCTTGACTTTGGTTTGGTGTCTTTTGGTAAGCTTGTGTACTAGCTTCTATTACCAAGAGTAATTTGTCAGAGAGTAAGTGATTGAATGCTGTGTCCTCCTCCATGTGACAGCATCAGTACCATATTTTTTTACTATATACCCCCAGTTTATGTACAGTTCCGAATGCTTCTGGATTCTAAGGATACAATTGACTTTCAACAGAATCGCTACAACCGAGAAGTGTCCGTGACTGTATATAAACCTAGCTTCTTTTTTTATTTTTCACTCCCTTTCTTCTTTTTATTCTTTGACGTTGGTAGCAGACCTGGAAAAGTTATGGAAATTGAACTATGGATGAAGAGAATCATGGAAAAGTTATAGAATTCCAAAAAAAAGGATAGATCTATGGTGATCTTGTCAGTAGGACATTTGACTGCCCATGTTGAAGACCCAAGTTTGAATCTCAGGGTGGGTGATCTAAAGGTTGGGAATTTTTCCTACCTTGTTCCTCCATGAAGTGGCTCTGGGGTTCACCACCCTCTAATAATCGGTACCTTGGGGGCAAAGGTGGCTGGATTGTGATGCTGATCACATTAACCCCCCTCCCCCACAAATGTTCAAAATGTGAATGTATAGATCTCCCAAACTCCACATCATTTCTATGTGCCTATAAAAATATTGTGCAATTATCGTGAGGCTGTCCAGGAATATTAAATTTGGTTGTTGTACATGCAATGAATATACATTTTTCACATGTTTGTAAACCATAATTTGATACAACATGTGGTCATAAGTATAAAAGAAATACTTACATGTATGGTAGGACTATTGTTTTCAACATTTTCACTTAAAAATGATGATAAGTAAAAATTACACAAAATGGGTAGGATCCCTGAGCATTGTTTCTTTATTCACTTGTGGAACGGTATTAAATTGTTCAGAATTTTCTTTACTTAATCTAGTTTCACAGTGTATTGAAAATACCTTCCACTTACTGTGTTATTTGTAGTACCTTATCCATACATTAGAAAGTAGATTAGTGCAGAAAGTACTTTGTTAACATTTTGTTTCCAATCTGAGTTATTGAAATTTGATTTTTCCTTCTTCAGGATTTCCTGTTACAAAGTATGTTAAATTACGCAATCCTACTTTAGTTTCTGTGCACTTTTCTCTGGAAGTAGAAGGCGATGGGACTGAAGACAGCATTTCATTTGAGGTCTTTGGAAGTCTTGCAGACAAATGCACTATACCACAAAATCCGAAAGAATTCCACATCGTGCCTAGTGAAGGCATTATAGAACCACACGCTTCTCTTAGGATTGCAGTAAGCACTAGTTCTTTATTATGGACGTGACTAAATTAATTTCCGATGTATGTATATCGTCCAAAATCTGCACATCGAAACTGCTATTGGAATTGGCAAATATCTTATATTTAAACCAATTTCTACGCTATCTTTGAAAGCTTGATAAAACACCGTGTATTGTTCATATTTAACAGAGTATAATGTTTAATTTCTGCTGTGAGGGAATGACGAATGCATTGAGTTTTTAAGTTCTATTTACAGGCACTGCTTTCAAGTCTTTCACATTCCATTCCTACCTCATATACATAAATAACTGCTCCTGTTCTTGTGTAAAATCTACGAAAATCTATTATATTTTATAATAGCTGTGCAATAATAAAATATTCTCTTTTTCCAGGTTACAGTGATACCCAATAGTGTAAAAATCTACAACACAAATTTAATGATGGATATTGGTGATGTTGATCCTACCTTCCTCCCAGTTCATTTGGAGTCACGAATTGCAGATATAGTCTGCAGTCCTTCAGAAATGATAATGCAATACTGTTTTGTTAATTATCCATACACAGTGAATATTATGTTACACAATGATTCTAGTTTTCCTGGATTCTATTACATTATTCCACAAAATGTAAGTTTATATTTCTTCATTTCTACTGTAACATTATGTACGAACAATTTAACTTTTGTAGTATGTTGCAATAACTTGTTCAAATTTAAATGTTTAAGATTTGTGTATTTTTCAGCATCTGATGAATACTAATATTAATTAGAACAATTTGTTAGGAGTTGAGTTTAATGTACATGTGATTGTATATGAAACTTATCTTCATAGGTGAACTCATTGTCATGCATTAGATATTCTTCATCAGTGACTCAAGGTATTGTGAAGGCTCACAGTAATATTGAAGTTCCATTAACTATTATAGTGACTTCAGTTGGCAAATATGAGGACACAGTAAGGTAAGCACTGTTTTTTTGTAACTTGCAACTTTACCATACCAGTTAATCACAATTTTTTCTGTAATATTAGTACACTGATATTTAACTGATCAGATAAAAACTTTTGTATTGTGACCACCTATACATCCTCGTAACACTGCTTACAGCTGGAGAATAGCAGGGGACCGACCAACTTCCTTACTTGGATTTTTACCTTTCAGGTTTTAAATAACAAGTCTGTAGTTTAGTGATTCAAGTTTTTTTATTATGTTTCACATGCAAACATGCTTGAAATTCATTAGAAAACAATCAGATTCACATGCTTCGAACTAGTCACAACCACGACTTCCATAAGATAAGCCACAGAATATGAACACACTTCCATTTCTCTTTTTTACACAGCGTGATTGCCAATGTGGCATTCCTTTACATTGCTGACAAAGTAATAATTTGTACTGCATGATTGCCAATATGGTTTTTCCTTTACATCGCTCTCCGAGTTATAATTCATACAGCATGATTGTCATATGCAATTAATTTTTACACAACATTTTTGAAATTGAGAACTTATGATCTGTCGTAGTATGAAGAACATGAATGGGTCATTAACCTTATTAATTAATGTATGTAATCAAGCAATTTGAATGTGTTTTGCTTTGAACAAACTGCATATTTAGATATTTACTTAAAACCATGGCATGCAAATTATGCATTTTATATTCATAAAAAATGTAACAGAATAGTTGATTTTGCACTAAATTATGGGCTATATGTAGATATATTGACTCTGTAAACACTATTGGTAATTTTACTTATACACTGACATGCCTCGGCAGTTGCCAGCCTGAGATGGAGTAAGACGATACTCTGCTCTCTCTTTTACAGTCAATTTTAACCCTTTTAACCATACTTACATTCCCCATGTTTTAACGTTGACTATTCTTCTTGTCTTATCTCCTGATGAAGCCACATGATGTGGTGAAAACTTGAGTGAAAAGTAAGTACAGGGTCTGGAAAGGAAATCTGACGATTTTAGTTTGGCAGTGTCAGGCAGAGTCAGACTTCACGCGGGAGCTGAGATTTCGCTAGACACGTGATTCAGTCGACATGGAGCAGTGGAATGCTGTACATCATGCTTGTGTTGTGGAAACTTGTGTTTTTAAATGGTGAATCTGTAGTTGGAACGCAACGAGTGTTTAGGTTGCAGTTCAATGTCGGGCTGTGTGGTTACCTCAAAGGGGAACTTTTCATGAACAAAACCACGCACTACAGAAGAACTGAAAGCTGAAATTCGTAGGAAAATAGCGGCAATTCCTCAAGATATGGGCCAACATGCTGTGTGGGATGTCAGTGACAGGTAGCGAGAGGGTGTGAGAGATAAATATATCATGCCATGGTAAAAGATTCTGGCTACTGGTGAATGTCTGTGACTCAATACATGTGATTTTTTGGAGACAAGGATAAAGTCAATCTGTGATTTGGAGGTAGCAGTATGATGATTTCCGTTAAGAGGACAGGTGGATAGGTTCAGAGCAGCTACTGTGTCGCAGAACAATTGACTTCTCTCTTTGTGCTGCTGAGATCGATGTTAAGGTTTTCCAAAATTATGGAACATTCGTAGTTGGGTAAAAAGAATTCACAATTTCATTTTCAAAGTTTGTGAGGGAAATGTAATGAAGTCGATGCACTACAGAGAAAAGAATCTTTTGTTGTCTTACAGCAAGTATGGCAAATTCATAATAATAGTTATATTCAATGTGTGAACTTCTTTTTCCAGTATTCTCATCTTTGGCCAGACAGAGCCTTTGGAGTGTTGTAATCTAGTATGCAATGGTGAAGGACCCGTAATTACCATTCATCCACATGCTTTCCATTTTGGGCAAAGACATCTACTAACAACATATAAGGAACAAGTCACTATTACAAATGATTCACCTATTCCTGCAATTTTCAAGGCAACAACGGTATGTTTATCATTATTAACTGTTAGTGTTTAGGAAATTTTGTGCATTATTAAGTCAATACAAATAAATACAATTCATAAAGTTTATTTAATTGGCAGTTGCGTAATTAAGGTATGACTATATGTTGTGTGTATTTAAAATTTATTTTGCCTACATGATTTTTCTTTGTTCTATTACTATTAATCATCTATTTGCTAGTAAGTAATTCTAATAGCCAATTCAGTTTGAAGTGGTTTCTTTAATTGCAGGAAGGTAGACAAAAGGCAGCTTCTTGTTGCAAAATACCTGGAATTTGGGGTGAAGCAATAGTTTGGCTTAGTAGTTTGTTGGGTAGAGAACTTCAGCACAGAATAGCAAAAACTCCAAGTTCAATCTCTCGCTGAGCCTCAAAATTTTCACTAACTTTAAAATAAGTACGAGGGTGGATTGAAAAGTTCGTGGCCTGACCTAGAAAACGAGAAGATATTTGGATAAGTTATGTTTTATTTTTCCACGTAATCCCCCTCGAGGGAGATACATTTAAGCCACCTCTCCGGTAACGCTGCTATACCACTTTTAAAAAATGATTCCTCAAGGTCTGCAAAATACCCCAGTACAGCACTTTTCACCTCTTCATCCGAAGAAAATCGCTGACCCCCCAAAAACTTTTTCAGGTTTCCAAACAGGTGAAAGTCCGAGGGGGCCAGATCAGGCGAATAGGACGGATGCGGCAACAGTTCGAACCCACAGGAATGAATTTCTGCCATGGATGCAAGGGACGTGTGAACGCGCGCATTATCCTGGTGAAACAACACCTTTCTTCGCAGCATTCCTGGCCTCTTAATTTTAATTTCCTCGCGTAAACGTCGCAGCAGGGTGCAGTAGTATTCAGAATTGATAGTCTTTCCTTTTTCCAAGAAATCGATTAAGATAACGCCCCTAGCATCCCAGAATATTGATGCCATAACCTTGTTTGCCGACAACACCTGTTTGGCTTTCTTTGGGGTAGGAGATCCTTGTCGTTTCCATTGCTTTGATTGTTGTTTTGATTCCGGTGTATGATGGTGCACCCATGTCTCGTCCATAGTCACAAATCTGCCAATAAACTCCTCCGGATCACTTTCAAACAGTTCCAAACAATCACGGGAAAGGGTGAGTCGAGTGCGTTTGTGTTCAACTGAAAGCAACTTGGGTACCCATCTCGCAGACACCTTAGAAAACCCTAAATCGTTCACGATAATGTTTTGTGCTCGCTCATAGGAAATACCCACAGTCTCAGCTATCTCACGGATTTTGATTCTGCGGTCACTCAAAATCAGGTCACAAATTTTATTGACATTTTCTGTTGTGGTCGACGTTGCAGGCCTGCCACTGCGGGGGTCATCTTCAATGCTGTTTCTTCCATGCTTAAATTCAGCCACCCACTTTTTCACCATGGAATACGAGGGCGCGGAGTCTCCAAGCGTCTCTACCATGTCCGTATGAATTTGCTGTGGTGTTAAGCCCTTTTTATGCAGGTACTTAATGACAGCGCGATGCTCTATTTTCTCCATGTCACAAATTTCCGTCACTTCTGCCTACTAAAAGTCCTCACCTGAAACAAGAGAGCAATGAAATGAAATGAAATTTTACACAGTGACTACCAAAGGATATAGCTATGCAACTAATGTATGAAACTTAAAATTAAAAGCTTCCTTCCTACTCAGGCCACGAACTTTTCAATCCGCCCTCGTATTTTGACATATGGCAGGTGCTGTGTAACAATTATTTTTTTTAACCATTTTTAAAGGGAGATGCAAGTTTCTCAGTATCGCCTGCATTGGGATCTGTTGAGCCACAAGGAACCTTAGATTTGGAGTTGGAATTATACATCAGGGATGCAGGCCTTCATTCAGATTGTTTGAAGGTGTATGTGCAAGATAGCCGCTGTTTCAATATACGCATATCTGTAGAAGGAATTGGGACAAGCATCGCAACAAACCCCTGCATTGTACCTGAATATGATTTTGGGCCCAGATTTAGGTAAGCTGATAAGTTTATATAGCTGAACAACAATGTCCTGTATTTGTTTGTGTTTCGTTATTTAACATGACCTTTTCTTTTCCTGTGCCTATGTAATTATTATTGAGTTCCATATAATAATCTCTGTATGTGAATGAAGTTAGTTGAGTATTATTTTGGTATATGTCGATGTGAAATTTTAACTGATAACAATAATGTACCGATATCAAATCTACTGATACCAATAACTGATATTTTACCGATCTTATATAAAATTCCAAATGGTTCTTGAAACACTCGACTGGTTCATTAACCTCCTTAATAAATCTATGTTACAAGATGACTGCAATGCAAAAGAAGACATTTACTTTAAACAAAAGTACATCATAGATTTCGTATGTGCTTATATCCATAAAAATTGTAACAAAGTGGCAGAATATAGCACTAAATTATTAGATATTTATAATATCGTATCATGCCGTAGGCGTGAGTCGAACCTAGTACCCGGGCAGCATAAATAAATAATCTAATCATGTTATAAATAGGGTCCCACTGAAGCATTGGAAAAGAGCTTCTTAAAAGCTAATCATGCATTAGACCTTAGACGATATATCGAATTGGTAAAATTATTGGTAATTTTACTGATAAACCGATACACCAATATATCTATATCAACCGATACCGATAGAGTACTGATTTATCTGTCCCATTCCTAGTAATTTTTATTTTTTTGCTTCTAGCTATTTGCAAGTGAAGTTGGAGGTTGTGGTAAAAAACCATGGAACGAAGCATCATCAATTGACATGGGGTATCCAAAAATCATTCCCCAGATTCACAAAGGTTTCTACCTCTGAGGAAGAGGAAAAGTAAGTTACTAGAAAGTAAATTACTAAATTTGAGCATTTGTAGTAGCATTTTTTCTTTTTCATTTTTCATTATATTTCTGAAGAATTATTTTAGCAATTGAGGTCAGTGTCTGATTCAGTATGATCTGATTATAATACAGTGAAGTCCCAGTTATATGTTTTATGGGGGACAGAAGGAGAAAAACGTATTATTGAAAGATATTTATTGATAAAATTAAGTACACAAAGAAAGAAAAGGAGTGCTACATACACACCAGAGTTTGCTATATTGCACTAATCTGTTCTAAATCGTTAATCTAAATTCACAAAATCATGAGAGTGAAGGTGCCCGAGGGTGGAAGGGGTGCAAGCAAAGTTTACCCGCTAAATCCATTCAGCCAATTCCCTGCAAAAAAAATGTTGAACATCAGGATATTTATCTCGGATCTTATGTTTACCCTAACTCTTGTTTCCTGCTTTGTACATTTTCCAAGCCCTGACAATGACAAAATTTGCCAGAAGCCTGTTCTGTATGCCAGGCAACTCCCCCCTCCCCTCTCCCCTCCCCCCTTCTTTGCTTTTGCAGCAGTCTCATTCATTCACCTTGAGACCTTGAACTCCTGCCTTAGGATCGGGGAACAAGCGCACTATTGCCAAACTGATAGTCACTAAATGCTGCTTTCTCTGGGGTTTTAACATATTCTAAAAGTGTGACTGAGGTGTCTTTATTCTCCCCCCCCCCCTACAAAAATGTATGTTGACAATTGGGAATGTGGCTCAATCACTATTCACACTTCTTTACCCACACTTGTATGTAATTAGTAGATGCACATATTTTTGGTAAATAAAAAAGCAAAATTTCGGTATAAAAACAGTCAATTTCGGGTTCAAAAGTGGTTAATAAAATGAAATTTCGCTGTTATAGCAGTATATAAAATGACATTTTGGTTTTAAAAATGTGAATATCATCCCAAATTTGATTTACAAAACTGCACTATTATACAAAATAAACGTATACCTTCTAATAGCACATTAAATCATTACCAGAATATTAAGTTTATTTCTGTATAAAGGGGGTCCATTTTTGCTTCTCAAATATTTACAGCAGAATTAATCAAATTTCCGTGAATTGCATAACTCACAGGATACTTCTGACTTCAGAAAGTGTCGCATTGGTATATAAACAGTAAATTTCGTATTTAAGAGTCTATTTCGCATTTTGCAGTTCATTTCGCATCATTTCGTGACGAACCAGGGTAGAAAAATACACCTCGCACCTTTCAGAAACATGAAAAATTAACATTAGGTTGCGTTATTTCACATTTCATGCATGCCTCTAGTAATTAGACAAGAGAGGGGGGGGGGACTTGCTTGGAAAACATTCCTTCCTTGCCATCAACAAGTGCTTTATCTTTAAAATGTGCAGTCCACCACCTGTCCATTAGTGCCAATGGACCAATAGATTATATTGTTGTTTCAATAAAATTTGTGACGTGAATATTGCAATTTGTTGCAACCTTTCAACATTTGCAGGAGCCGGTGGGTTGAAGGTGCGGGAGTAGAAATAGAAATTTCAGTTTTCCTTTGGTGGCAGTCTCTACTTGCAACTTTTCAGGTTGTCGAAAAGGCTGCTGAGTAGCTCCTTCCAGTCTGCTAGCTTATGGTGAGAAACACATGAAAAATAATGTCGCTTATGAAATGTGCCTTCGACAAGATAATAAATACTGCAATTAGAGATGTGAGAACACTGCTAGATACGGTATATCTCGATGAACATTGCCAATTGTTTATTGCAATCTTCAGTCAGTTGTCTTTTGTTAAATGCTCAGTGAAGTAACTAAGTTTTATATGCTCGAAGTGATGCTTTTAAAGTGAATTAATTGAAATTAATTGTGATTAAATTAATGTGTGGTTTGTGGTTGGTAAAAATGGTTGTTTAGTTTATTATGAATATTTTACGCATATATTTTTTTTGATTTTCAGATCTTGTATTTGTATCCTTATCTAAAATGTAAACACAAATATGCAATTTTCAATTGATTACCTGATATTAAAAAAGTGATAAATTTTAGGTCTTTTCACGTTATTTGCAGTCCAAAAATTATAAAATAGATTAATATGAAGACTTCAACATCAACTACTCAGCTTTTAGTTATGGTATTAACAAGGAAGTCAACAAATTTAGCAAATTTCACATATAATGGTGATACTTTAAATATGTATTGCTATTAAGATTATTCTACTCTTAGAGATTCAGCGACTCTGTTATGGGGAGGGTTTGGTGGAGAATAACAAGAAGAAAAAAAACACTTTTTCAAAAGAGCAATGCTTTACGCTGCCACACACAGACCCTATGCTGTGTGTGGTGTTCTATGGATCATAACAGGTATCCCTTGGGAGACCTGTCAACCAACAGTCGAACTTTTTGCCTAAATTCTAAAATGGTAGGTAGGGGAGGCTTTTATAGACTTATTGCTCACGTCAATGATATCCAAGTCAATCACATTGAAACAGCACATTTATTCAAAATATAACACCATCTGTGGCATGGCCACCACCAAGCATAGACATCACCGATACACAAAGAAAACACCAAATAAATACACAAAAGAATTTGTACTTACAGATCAGCCATTTCCACACACTACACTTCATACCTGGGAGCCACACACTTTTTCACACTTCCACGCCACATCCCAATACCTGGCATTTGATGGTACGAAACGCCCTCCCTTGCCCGGGAAAACAAATGCTACCACTACCTAGATAGAGGCGGCAAAATCTCCCTCGGACAAGTGAAATAGCGTTACGGTCCAGGTTGAGTTCGTGTATAGGGACCGGTGACCAACAGTGCATAGCGATTAGCCATATCAAACAAAAAATCATATACTTTCAATTACCACCTCTTTACCTGTAGCCGGGAAGCGGATAGCTGCACACCTGAAAATCACGGGTAGCGACATGCGTACGAAATGATATAGCCCAACATTAACATGAAAAATAAAAAGTATATTCTATTCATAACAAAACAAGAATCAATTTGCTACATCTCCCTCTCTCTCACTCACACATTCAATCTTTACGGGGTCATCAACACAAAATGATACATAAAATGTACAGGTTTTATGACGACGAGCCCTAATTATTGCATTCCCGTTTAATTTTACCTTGACTTTTGTCTAATCAGGTCATTTGTGATTTTTGCTCCAGTGCTACTTCAACTCACTAGCCAGCCCTTACTTAAGTTCACCTTTAAAAACAATTAGGTCGGTGCGGTGACAATACATTATTTGTCCAGCACAAACAAAAGCGTCTCAACAGCAATTACGCTCACGCGGGCGGACATTTTCCTTGTACTTGACCTCACGTGGTTCCAAACATAACAATAACCTCCGTTGAGTGACGCAAACATATACTCTCTAGCAGGCGGGACTTCAACACTTCGCCGCGACGAGCAATTTATATTACCAGGCAAATACTTTAACAAATAATCACATACGCGACCTGACGTAGCTAGCAGCGACACAGCGCTTACACATAAAAATGAACAAACCTCAAATAGATTAAACAATTAAGCGGGCGGCGCTTTACTCTATTAGTACGCACTTTAAACAAATACAAAAGGAGCACAAACAACAGCGAATTTAAGATCATTAAAAAAAACTCACAAGAAATAAGAAAAATTGACTTGAGACAATTAAATTACATATAAGAAGCGCAACGGGAGTTTGATATGAAGCTTCGAGTTGTGTGGGCATTTTCAAATTGTTGACGAATTTCTAGGGCGTTCTCTAAATATCAATCGAGCCGGTACATGTTGACATTCATACAGATGAATACATTACCACCTCTCAGGTTCCACGGCGCATCCTGGCATCTTCATGGGCGATTGAAATCACTTAGTATGCACACGAAAGGTTTTCCTATTCTTCCTCGGTCGCGACGACGAAAATGCGAAGAGCGTTCATGCATCTGGTTCCTCGGCAGGTCAGTGACGATGGGTCGTCGGCATCGCTCGGGAACGTCAATGGGCTCGGCGTCTCTTCCTCTCGGGATCGGTGAACATCTCCGTGGTCTGGCGCGATTCGGACGTTGCATCTGGGCGGTGGGCGGTCGTTCTTGGCTCGTCTGCATCTTCTCCATCACCGTCGGACAATCTCAAGCTTCGGGACGTCAACATGGCGGCGTTCGACATATATATATATATCTCTCTCTCTCTCTCTCTCTCTCTCTCTCTCTCTCTCTCTGTGTGTGTGTGTGTGTGTGTGTGTGTGTGTGTGTGTGTGTGTGTGTGTGTGTGTGTCAGTCAGCTGGGAGGCATCGTTGGCGTAGCTCGGGTTTCTTGGCATGTTGTAGGCAATGGTCGGTGTCTCATCTGGCATCGGGCGAATCGAGGGTAACCCCTCTCCTCTTCTCAATTCCGTTAGCCCGCCATGATTTTTGATGTTCCTTGTTTCACAGAAACTATAAACGGCGTAAGATTATAATGGAAACACAGTCTCGCTTCGACTTCCTCCAGCGGTTGAGGTAAACAACGCACTCGTATCGACTTACTGCCTATCACACACTGATGTTCGCGAAACAAAACAAAGTCCACGGTATACGGAGAGGTGGCACAGAGGTGCTCTCACTACAAGAATCGCGGTAAAACTGTGTGTCGAAAAAGCATGTCCTTTGTTTTATCTGGATTTCGAAAAAGGATGCTCGGCGGTCGTTGAAGGGACGCTTCCGGAGAGGTCATTCCACTTCGCTCCATTGTCTTCCAGGCTGGACAGGGTCGTGCTTGAGGTTTGGTTCCTACGGATTAAGCTAGTCTCGTTGGCGCCCAGAGCTCAACTGCAATCTGTGCCCATAAACCGATCGATTATAACCAATTCGATCTGGCATCCGTAATTCTTGCTTGATCGTGACGAAACTCCACACATCCGTCCTGGCACACATGCTGCTGCGCTGGTAAAAGTTTCACCTAAATCCGGCCGCTGGAACCTGAGATATTTAAATGGCTGTCGTTACGGTCGAATTTCCTAAGCTTTAGACGCATAACGTGACCTTTCAGGTGCTCGCCCGTCAGACTCGCGACTTCCTTTCTTTCTCCCGTTGGCTTGGCATATCAAATATATATACATACAATTAAAGACACTCAACACCTTGATTAAACACATTTTTTACGGCTAATGGTTAGAATAATAATAATAATAATAATAATAATGACGACGGTAAATCTGACTGTCACAATGGAGTACACAGAACCAAAGAATGGGTATTTTCCTGAATTACTGGTGATTTTGGCATGCTTCCTTGAGATAATAATTACTGTGGGGGCTAACGGGAACACTTTCCAGGCTTTCCGTGGGACGTTTGCCAGATATAACCATGCATTCTCATGGATACTTGATGGATGCTCCTATGGCTCCTTCCTGCAAACCATGTGGTCTGGCTTTCCCAATTTGGACATGGGACACAGATTTCGGCACATTGGCGAAAATTTCACTCAGAACTTCAAATAAGGCATTGCCTGTGTGGTAACACTAACTCAGGTCCATATTTAACTTATATGGGCCTTGGATGCCTATTTCCAGTGTAACTCCATTGTTCACGGCCCACATGGCCACTAATGCACTGGTTTTGGCCAGCAACATAACCTCTGACCTGCTCTCAAGCAGCTACAAAATGCAAGTGAGCTTGGAAGCCAAGCTCAGAACATAATAGGACACCTTTAAACCTCCTGTGTGACGTCATAGTCTTGGGAGCCGGTTCCGTCTCTTTCGTCTCACACACCGATGATGCTACTAAGTTAGTGAAAATTTTGAATTTTTTCACTGTCCAGTGAGTGTTTCATTTCTCCTTCTTTGATTTATATATATATATATATATATATATATATGTAATTTATATATACAAAGGCTGTCGCAGAGAAGGTGAGACTAATTTCTGTATAGGAAAACTGCAACCTCCATTGGCTAGCAAATGTACTAGGGTGAAAATTTGGTTCATTAGCTGCCGATTGAGACCAAAATGAGCGCAATAGTTTAAAAAGTCGTGACTGAGTAGTAGTTAAAAGACTAGTATGTACATGGACCCCTCCAAGAATCATTAAAATGAAACAAAAAAATTACAAACCACAAAATTTTTATTCAGAATCAGCCATATCGAGTAGACGTACATCTTTTTCAAAATAGGCACCATTGACAGCTAAGCAAGCATCCATACGCTCCTGCCACTTTGTGAATGACTGAAAATTCGTCGTCAGGTAGCGAACTGAAGAAAACTTGCGCTGCGGTGATCAATTATTTGTTCGCCATAAAATGATGACCACGTAAAAGTGGAAATAGCCAAAAGTCGCAGGGTGCAAGTTTCAGGCTGTATGCTGGATGCGGGAAAATTTCTATTTTTCCCTTTGTCGCGTAATCCTGAAAAGCCTGCACGGCATGCGGGCATGCGATATCGTGGTGCAATATGAAGGAGTTCTTCAAATGCAGCCTCTTTTTTTGCTACGTGCTGGCGCCAAGTCTCAATGACTCCTTGGTAATACTGTGGCTCTACTCAGTCTGTCTTGATCGGCATATGGCTGTTGAAACATTGTATATGTTTCCGCAGCACTTTTCCCTATAGGCCAACAAAATTTTATGGCATGTCGCTGTTCATCTTGAATACTCATCGCGAAAAGCAATGTTATACATAAAAACCTGGAGGGGTAAACGAAACACGTTTCACGCAAATCAACACAGCTGCTCACTAACGTGGTTTCGCAACATGTGACAACTTGCTACGGAAACAGAATGAGTCATCCTACACGACGCGACTAGTGCCGAAACCATAGGCAGTGTTGCCAAGCCGGGAAAAAATCTGTCTCATCTTCTCTGCGACAGCCTGTGTATATGTAGAATAGAGGTTCGTTCGTTGGCCTAGACCATCAGAACTATCTCTATTTAAGTATGGTTACCTCATGAACGCTAGCCTTTTAGACTAGCCACAGCCACTACTAAAAATGCAGTTTCTTTAATATAAAATTAAAACTTGGGTGCAAACGAGATTTGTACGTTAGCCTAGACCATCAGTACCATCTTCATGAGAATGGTTGACCCGTGACTGCTAGCCTTGTAGACTAGCCACAGCCACTACTAACATCGAGAGAACTTCCAACGTCTCTCCTCTTTCCCAACAACGAAAAAATGCCAACCCCCGCTACTCAATAGAATCCCTTATATAGGCGCTTCGAAAAAAGCCAGTAGACGACTTCTTTTTTCACCCCTCCTGGTTTTGAAAGGGCAAGTTTTTAAACTACCTGCCTTCTAAAAAAAACTGGTCTTCCCAGACACGTAGGCCAGCTCTGTAGCAGGTTACATTAGAGACTGAATAACAAATATTACCTTCACCAGGGCCGGAATAAGATGAAATTGGGCCTGATGCTGCAATGCTCCTTTTGTACCCCCTCCCCACTCTTTTGCACCTGTTCTGTAAAAATGACAGGCCTTTATATATAGCTTATCTACATTTTCACTTTTTTTTTTTTTAAAGAATCAAGTTACTCTGGGTTTGTTACAAAGTGATATTTTCAGGATTCTATTTGAATGTCACTCTCATATCTTTTTACTTAAATATTTCAGGATGATAACAAGTATATCTCCAAAGAGGGTTGAGCTCAAACCTGGCGCTACTGCATCAATATTTATAGAGGCTTATTCTGAAAGGTAACATTCTACTTTGAATCTTCAATGTATTGAGAGCAGTTGCCATAAATATTCTATAGTTCATGTACATTCTTTGGTACATATAAATTTGTGATTATGCAATGAGAGTTATGGCTAATTAAGGAAGAGATCAAATTACACTGGTCCTCCAGTAAAGAGTCCAATAAGTGGCAGACTCACAATCTTGCCAGCAAAGGTTCTGGGTTGGAGTTCCAACCTGTGCATGAGTGATCCTTTGCAAGTGCCTCTTCATGAATTTCATCATTCATCCTCATTACTATTAGCCTAGCTACAAAGGCACAAGAACAATTTACAATAAGAAAAAATGAGGTTCTCCATGAAATGGAGTCTTCCTGTATTTAATAAAATTCATCTTTCATTCTCCTCATTGGAGTTAATCGAGGAAAAAAAAAAATGTGTTCCCTGTGCTTTGCAAATGCAAATGCAATAGGTCAGTTACAGTTCAGCGACCGGTCCGTGCAGGTTATCGTGAATCATGTTTGAGCTGACAGAGTTTCAAAGAGGGCAAATTGTAGGTGCACGTATGGTGGGAGCTTCAGTGACGAAAGTAGCGGAAATGTTTGGTGTATCAAGAGGCACAGTCTCGAAGATCATGACTGCCTACGAGACTTCCGGAAAAACCGCATCAGCGAAGCACCAGCGTGGACACAAGTGTGTGTTGCGTGACAGAGACAGACGCACATTGGGTAGGATTGTGACCAAGCGGAAGATCACCATGGCTCCAAAAGCCACTGCTGAGCTGAATACAGTGCTTACAAACCCTTATAGCGTCAAAACAGTCAGAAGAGAACTCCACAAGCAGGGTATTCATGGCAGATCTGCAATTCCCAAACCACTCGTGAATGTTGACCATGCTGCTAGACAGAGACAGTGGTGCAACACCCATAAAAACTGGACAATGGAGCAGTGGAAGACTGTAATCTGGTCGGATGAGTCATCCTTTACATTGTTTCCAACTGCTGTCTGAGTGTACGTGTGGAGAACGCCAGCACAAGCGTACGATACAGACTGTCTGTTACCGAGAGTGAAGCATGGCGGTGGTTCAGTGATGATTTGGGCAGCCATCTCCTGGTATTCTGCCGGACCCATCATCACCTTGCATGGACATGTCACTGGCAGGGACTACGTAACCATTTTGAGTGACCAGCTGCATCCCATGGTGCAAACTTTGTTCCCAGAGGGTGATGCCGTGTTTCAAGATGACAGAGCCCCTGTTCATACAGCTCACATCGTCCAGGACTGGTTTGATGGGCACGAAGATGAAGTGTCACATCTGCCATAGCCTCCACAATCGAAAGACCTCAATATTATTGAGCCCCTGTGGTCAGTTTTGGAGACCAAGGTGCGAGCCCGTTACGCACCACCATCGTCTCTACAACAACTTGCAGCTGCTTTGGAGGAAGAATGGTACAACATCCCTTTGACAACCATACGCGACCTGTATTTGTCCATTCCACGTCGACTGCAGGCCGTTCTGCGTGCCAAAGGTGGTCCTACTCGATATTAATAAAGGTAATGTGCATTTCTGCAGGTGTTTCCATATTTTTGTCCATCCCCTGTACATACAATAAAATTTAGCCAAGATTTAAAGCTCAAATATCAGTGAAATTTTTTCCATCATTCTCAATTCCGGTACCACAAGATCAGGTTCACATTATGTTGCTAAACCTGCCTCCTGCTAGCATATCTTAGACACAACTTTTAGCTCTATTCACATCATATGGTTCAAGAAATCATGCTAATGAGCATGAAACATTTATTTTTAAACTGTAAGAAATTTACAACACTTAAACACCATGTCTAAGAGATTGGTCAGCCACTATGAGTTATGAATAGCTTCCACTTTCATTTACAAAATATTACATTTGGATAGTGTGCCATTACTGAAATTATTACAAATAAATCGGCAATCTTTTGAATGTAATCTCAACAGGAGAAAGTATTTTTGAAAACTAGTTTTGACTCACTTTATCAAGGTTGGGCATGCTTGGGTAAATTTTGGAAACAAATGTTGGCACAACATACGATCAACATCAGTCTCACCAACCAATTCAAATGCAACCTTTTCTATACATAAAATCTATAGTCTGTCCAACAGTTCTGTTTACTTGGGATAATTATCTAATTTAATTGCAGTGTTGGTGCAGTTGAAGAACATCATTTCTGCCATGCATGTATAAACCACAGTGGAAAGAAGGAATTGATCATAGAGAGTTTGATAAAATTAGAATTTGTGGAGCCTGTTGTTCAATTCTCAGACAGTGAGGTGTATTTTCGAATAGATATAGGACCTGAGGAAGAACCATCTTCTGAAGAAGGTATGATGTAAAATGTTTTGTGAGAATTCTCTCATACTCATAAGCTTATTGCACCAAAATTTGGAATTCTTCATCAAGGATCCCAAATCCAACTTTTTTCAGTAAAATATGAAATTACAGTGTATCCACATTTGCCATAACTAACTCTGGATACTTTATGCAATGTTTCTACAAAATAACTTTTTAAATCTGCACTCAAAGTATTAATATTCATAATATATTTATGTGTGATTAATAATACATAATTTCCAATTTTGCTATTGTTTTATGTTGTGTATGACAAGGCATAACAACACAGAATTGATTTTAAAGCAAGTGAGTTTTAACTCGATGAGATTTAGAGTAATTTCAAATATGCCCAGTTTATTAAAAGGTACAGGAAACCCCCAAACAAAATGGGACTTTGATGTTTCACAGCATGGCGGCTCCATGTAGTGTAATTCATTTTCTGCGAATTGAGACAAGAAACTTTCCCACCGGTGTGCTGGGTTGGAAATGTGGAAAGCGCATGCGCGAACTTCCCTTATTGTGCACACAGGCAGGGTTACCGAACGTCATAAATGTTGTGTGAGCACGAAGAAACAACGTGATCGACTTCCTGCACCTTCTTCCTCCTCCCGAAAAGATACTATGATTCAGTGGTTCGTTCAAAGCAACATCCGCTTTGATGCACACATGTTTAAACCAGAATTGTATTCATTGGTGAAACTTAACCTTTAAACTGCCAGGCGGGTTTTACGGAAGTAACCCCTGTTTCGCCGAGGCTTTTCCTCGTGAATTTTAAATTTGTACACTTATTTCTGAAAAACGTTATAACTTGTAGACTATTGGACCAATGTGATTCGGGTAAGTTTTGTTTTCAAGCTAAGACACCAGGGCATGCAACTGTGTACAATTCAGAATGCCAAAGTGAAAAGACGGGGTAATGTGGGCCGTGTCCCCAAATTTCCATGAAAAAATAATAAAAATCTGGACTTCACCCCATCTTTCCCCACTCCTATTGGAAAAGGACGCAAACTTTAGCTTTATTTTAAAGGAATAAACCTTTCATATTGAAATGAAAGTTGTTTCGTGTTCCTAGCTGACACACAAAATGTAATATGAGCTGATATGTTGAAGTCTGCATGCACAGCTCGAAAAAACAAGGTTAACAAGGACTCAACACGTGACCTGGGCATGTTGAAAGGGGAGAAAAATGCTCCAACCTTGACTAAAGCTTTTCCCAGAAAGCATGTTAGTGTTTCCACCACAATATAAAAGTATCAAGGTGCCAGTAGCGTGAGAATTTTTCCTAATTTGTCTTGACACACATATGTGACAACGGCGACAAGAGCCTTATTTTGTGTGACACACATATGTGACAAGGGCGGTTTAAAGGTTAACAAACCCCGTTTGAAGATGTTCAAAATTGATTTCATCTTAGCAGAACACGGTCATTCCGTTGTACGTACCACCCAGATCTTAACCCGATAGAACTACGGGCAGACATGAAACAATAAATTTCGAAAAATAACGTGAAGTTTACTGTGGAATCAGCTACTCATTTGTGCACAGAATTTGTAGCCACGTTACCACTTTCAGCGTGGAAAAAGTGTCAAATCACGTTAAAAAAATTGAGGTTGAATATCTCGAGGCAGAACCGTTAATCAATAGTGCAACAGAGAGACTCATTATTATCAATATTGCCGACGACAATGATTCTGACGTTGATAGTCCCTTGGAAGATGATAGCTCCTTGGAAGATTGTCCCATCAACGAGGATGAAATGAGTGGCATGGAAGACATAACCAATAGCAACTATACTTTATAGCGCAGGTATGCTCTATCTTAATTCACTATCTTAACAGCTCACTTGTGTATTTTTTTACTGTAAAAACCTATTTTTTTTATGAACTTCAATTTCTTGCTTACTTTTCTTGTGTTCTCATTCTGCGTAGACAGTTTGGCCCATATGCACTGCCAACCCTGCTTCTGTGCATCCCTCCCCTACGTATGGCTTGGGCATGAGGCCGCGAGGAGTTTCTTGTCTTGCCTATTCTACTGTACTAGTATTTCTTCTGACCCTGTTCTGTTCAATAGAGAATGACAGCAGGTACAACATCAAAACTTTGTTAAAACAGCTAGTCACTCGTATAATTTTGTGACCTCTGTAATGTAGTTGCTTTCATGTCACTTTACAATTTGAAGGAAGGGGGAGGATTGGTTCGAATCCCAGGTAAAGCACAAATATTTTTTTGTGATTGTCTCTCTTTCATATTTTCATCCTGATGGCCAAGTGTGTTGAATGCTGGACTCACGACTCACCACTAAGTCTCAGGTGTAAGTCATGGCATGGACAAGGATGTTTGTTTCTTTGTGACTATCCCTTCATCAATTTCATCTAACCACCATTCATTATCGCCCCACTTAGCCAAATGTGGCAGAAAATCAATTCTAAAAAAAAAATTCTTCTGTTTCATCAATTTTTTGTTCTAGATCAACAACTTAAAATAAATATTATTTGGTATTTTATCGCTATTGGCCAATATAGACATATTTGTTTTATCATGTAGAATTGCCAATAATTTTAATGATTCAGTACCCTCTAATTTACAGCAAAATTCTGCCATTGTGTTTTTATTTTTGTGAAGTACTTGTCAAAATACATAGTTTCTCTAAGGCAAAACTTGTGTTCATCTGATTCTATGCATGAAATGAAGATGTTAAAGAACAATTCATGTTCTTTTTTAACATTTGTAAATTTATATCAGATTGACAGGAATGAAACATATGCTATACTTTTAACTTTAATTTCAGAATCTGTTGAAGCAACTAACGTATCATGCTTGCCAATTAACATGCGTATGAAAATCGATTACCCATTCTCGCTAATTGAAGGGGAGGATCTGTTGGAGCGCAGGACAACGAGGCTAGAAGAAGAAGAAAGTACTGACATTAGGGTTTACTATGATCCACTGTGGTTACCTGATACATGGTCGAGAGTTGACCAAGGCAAACTAATGGTTTCGTATGAAGGTCATCCAGTTAAGGTAAGACTGCAGTAAGTAGCAGGGAGAATTCACACCGAAGAGACTAGTGACAGGCAGCACGTCTTGCTTGAGGGTTTCACCATTCGAACGCAGGTTTGTGTGGCCTGTCATGCTATTATGGTGTGAAATGTCACTGATTTGCCATTTTCCAAGCAGCATGTATCGTGTGTCACTTGTCACTTCGGTCTGAAATCTTCTGCAAAGTGTGTTCTAAAGTCCACTTTTTATGTTTAGATAAGCTAATCAGGACTGGACCCAAAGCACTGAATGTTTTCCTATTATAAACAGCTTGCAACCCTTTTGCTTACAAGTTGACTGAAATATTTAGAAAAGCATTTTTCCTGTTATATTTTCTTAAAAGGCTGCCTAATTATGTTCTGCTATAATTTAGTCATTCCTTAAAGGCAATGTTTTATCCTAGTTGCCTAGTTCACACACGCACACGCACATACATACATACATATATATGCTCATTCTCTCTCTCCCACCCTCTCTCTTTTGATTAGCCATGAAATATTGTGTGTAACCTGAGAAATTAAGTTGTAACCATTGCTGTAAGGAATGCAAACTACTACTGGGATTGACTATAATATCTTTTTGGTGATATTTGTTAGTGGAGTGAAATATTTTGCTGTCAGTTGACATCTTGTTGAAACTTAATATCTTCATTACCTAACTTAGCCTCATTGTTGTTTCTACAATCCCTTTAGATTCTTGTGTTACAACTGTACTGTGTAACTATTTTTAGTGCTGCATCGTTATGCAACTCTTACATTAGATACTGTTTAGAGAGATATATATGCGCCGAGTACAAAATCTAAATTTTGGGAACTCATAATTTACATATAAAAATTGCATTTTGCTGTTATAACAAATAAAATCTAAAATTTGATTTCATAACTTTATATTTATAGCAGAGAATACAAATATCAAAATTTCTACATTTCTCAGCAATTTAAAATTGAACTAAGCTAGCTACATGAAGTTATGTGAAGTTATGGCCAGCTCAATCAGGGATTCACAATTATATGCTTGAAACTTTTCTTTTACCTTTTGAGAGATGCTGTATAGCGCTCGTCCCCAAAGAAACCTCACTTTACTTCAAAGAAAGTTCCGAAAGATCAGTTTTCCCCCTTACAACCATATGTCAGGTCCACGTGGAGTCCAGTAAATCCTCCCCTGAAACCTTTTCCACCAATAGTGTCCGTCCAAAAAATGACAGCTCTCGTCAACTCCACGTGGACTAAATGAGATGTTGCTAATTCAGTTTCTTTAGAGATTTTTGAACGCGAGGTTGCGATTCTTTATCTTTGCTAAGTTGTGTTATTGTACTGTGCAATTTTTTTAATACAATATAAAGACCATGGGAGTAAACGTCGCAGTGAATGAATGGATGTCTAAACACTGCACGTAAAAGTGGCAACATCGCTTTGCCGAAAAACAGGTGGTGGCTCGCAACCAGATACGGTTCCGGTCGGCTTCCTCTGGGGTTATGTCAAAGATGCCGAACTGGTGATACTTAGAGGACTTAGGGTATAATTAACCTGGTGTGTACCAGTCTGGAAAGCCTGGAAAAGGTAAATTACTTTTCGTGGAAAAGTCATGGAAATGTCAGATAAATTTACTGTGTTCCTGGGAAGATTAACATTTTTATGATAGTGCACTCACTAAAAGTAGGTTTTTGAACAAAGAAAAAATGACAAGCAAGAAATTTTTAATTTGTTGTGGACAAACTATGCTTCAGTTTGATGTACAGAGTATTTCAAGTAGGTGAAATTACATATTAAATACTCTAGGAAAAGCACTCATGTTTTGAAGTAGAAGTCTACTACACTAAGGGTCTATTACCTCTTTCTTGTTGCAATTATTGAGTTGTGTTTCGTTGATACAGTGGAACCTCGATTTTACGTTCTTCCGGGGACTAAGTTGAAAGAACTTAAAATGCAAGAAAATGTAAAATCGAGGAAAATTTTATAATTTTATAGTATTTTACTGTGTCGGGACTATCAAGATTGAATGTATAATGCAAGAAAATGTAACATCTGGAAACGTAAAATTGGGGTTCCACTGTATTAGGTTTAATACTTATATTACTAAAGTTTTACAATATTTATGTTTTATTTATGCTATAATTGTTATTTTTTATTTAAGAAATCTTTGTTTACCTTCAGTCAATACGTGGCAAGTATTACATAAGAAAGTCACCCCTGATGCCCATATCCAAGAGTCAATTTCTATTCATTTTCCAGTCTCGTTATTACATTTAACTTCGTTAAAGCCTAAGCATGTTGTTTAGCTAAAATGCAACGACTTTCTTACACACGTGTGTAAATACATGAATTTCCCTAATGACTTGGTCTGCAAATTTTGGTTCTCCATCTGGAAAACCTAGAAAAGTCGGGATATTTTGTTTTTACAAAATTGTAGACACCCTGATTAATATTGCAGGGTCAATCTCATATATCATGGAATTATATTGTGTGGTTTTTATTTTTCTAATTGCAGCAAGCAATTGGTTTAAGAGCTGAAGTGAACTTTCCTAATTTAACAGTGGAACCAAATGTTGTGAAATTTCCATGTCTTCATGTTGGAGGCGATGCTGATGAATATGTACTTCTATCTAATCCAACTCCACTTCCAGTTTATTATGAATGGTTCTGGGTAGAACCTTCCATAGAAATTAACTATTTTGGAGAGGAAGATGAGGTAATTTCGAATTTATATTTCTTGTTTGAAACTAAATATCTTAGTGTAAAATTCATTTCTTGATGTTTTTATTGTAAAAAAGATTCAGTCTTGACTTGCATACTGTAAGTTTGACTAAAGCCCAACTGGCCAAAGAATGAACTGGAGGAAACCCAGACTTTCTGCCTCCAGTTCAAAGGGGGAGGGGGAAGCGGTGTTGCAACATGCCTGACTTTTGTCCAGTCATATGGGACACCTTTTCCTGACAACAACAAGCTTTCACTCATATTTCAGGGAGAGGCAGTGAATCGGAGACCTATTTGGTTGCTACACAGCGACAACTATTAGGCTTTGCCATGCTTGACCTTGTTACGGGTGCCACCTGTTTTGAAAATGACTCGAAACAAAAGATTTGGCATGCAGAATACCAAGAGAATTTTCTCTCACCGTGGCAACTGGATCAAGCCAATTGGTTCAGCAGTTCATGTGACCTTCCCTGGCTTTCGACGGGAAAGACAAAAATTGAATTTTCAAGTTTGCTCTTTCTCTGAACAGGCTTTATATTGGTATTTTGTAGGGTATGCTGAACACCACACTGAACACTTAAGTGTTTAAGTGTATGTATTAGATAGTATCAATTGGAAATAATTGCTGATACTAGCGGATATTTTTCTGGAGTTTTGATATCTTGCGGTGTCAAAATAATGCCATTTGATGCTTCTGCAGCAGAGTTTATATATCCTGGAAATCATCATGCAAAATTCAAAATTTGAGATTAAAACTTGGATAAATTGATATGGTATGCAGATTGTCTACTGACCAGGAATTCCTTGTTTTCTGAGAACTATGCTTGATTTTTTTGCACTGGGAATTCTGTGCAAATTTTTGTCGTAGACATTAAAATAATGATTTTTTAAATTCTAAATGCATTTTTGCATGCTCTTGGATAGACTTTTGTTTTTTATCTGTCACCCTGTAGCTTCATAAAGGGTTTATACAATATTAATAATGTGTAAAAGACTGTCTGTCTGTGTATGCAGTAACATGGATGCTTGTGAATTACTTCAGGCTTTTATTAATATATCAAGATCTAGTCAAGGGGAGTGGTAATTTCATTTCAGATGATAAGAAAGGGGGATGATCAGTTGTTTACTCTTTTATTAATTAATGATTTATTATTACTTGGATGTCTTGGGAATAACTAATTAATTATAGATTTCAGGCAGGGAGGATGATTACCCCTTTTGAGGTTTAAAGATGAATCCATAAAGGAATTACATACTTAGCAATGTATGTAAGGAAGAAACCACGGTGGAACCCAGATTTTACATTTTCCTGGATTATACATTCAATTTTGATGGTCCTAACATAGCAAAATGTTAGAAAATTTTCCTCGATTTTACATTTTGTGCATTTTAAGTCTTTTCAGCTTGGTCCTCTGAAAAATGTAAAGTCGAGGTTTCACTGTACATGTATTTGTAAATGTTTAGTATAAACGTTAACAGAAATTATTTTTTATTATAACAATTGTATCATTATATCCCTTGAATTTAAAAAAAAATCACCTGGAATTTTACTTGCATTTTCTCTGTGCCATACGTAACAAGTTCAAGTGTTACTATCAGAATTGGTAAGAGTATGGACATTGCTATCAGCCCCGAGTGATATTAGCATAGTCCTAGTATGAATCGCTTGTGAATACTTCGAAAGACACTGATTCAACATTACAGTATGCCTGTATGTTATAAAAGTTAAATAGTAGCTTAAAAATAGCAATTTGTATCAATTTCTGGAAACAATTAAATCGTTTAAATGGAAGCATATGTTGCATTTAGTTTATCATTTAGTTAGCTAGCAGCTTATTATTATTATTGGAACTTATTAGTTATTTTGTGCATTTGCAGATAGAGAAGGAAGCCCTACAAACTGAAGACCTGTTTTATAATGAGACAATTAGCGCAGAACTAGAACTTGAAAGGGAAACAAAAGGGTCACTTCAGGCCACTGAACTTGGAGATAATTTGTCAAATGAGGTCCAGAGTCTGAAGCAACCAGTAGATGCAAAGGCAGATGCCAAATCGGATGCAAAGGCAGATGCCAAATCAGATGCAAAGGCAGATGCCAAATCAGATGCAAAGGCAGATGCCAAATCAGATGCAAAGGCAGATGCCAAATCGGAAGCAAAGTCAATGATAAAGCACACTGAAGCTGATAATGTGAGCACGTTCACAAGGAAATCAACTTTGTCATCACAGGATCATCACCGCTCAAAGACTCTTCAATGTGCTGACCGAACTGGAAGGTTCTCTGATGAATCACTGCCGGTGATGTTAAGTCTGAGTAGCATACTGGGAAGAATAACGCCCCATGATGTGCGCAAAAGGCTGATTCCTCTTGTAACTTCTTTCAAACCTACAAAGTCTTTCCTTGATGCTTTTGAAAGATTGCCTCTAAAAAAAGTACCAGAACATTTAATAGCAAGGGTTAGTTGTTGTGTTCTTTGCTTAAGCTATTAGAAGTAACAATGGTTGAAATAACATCAAGACCATTGTGGAATCCTTGAAATCTTGATTTTGTTACCAGTAGTCTGTAGACAGAGAAAATATTTAGGGGGGGGGGGGTCATTCTTAGTTGGTCTCGTATAATGTACAATCACTATGCTTTATACAAGCATTCATTTTATGGGGGCAAATACAGGTTAAATCTATATATTATAGGGATGGGCCGATATGAAATTTTGGCCTATACCGATAAAGTACCGATATAAAATTTACCAATACCGATAACCGATATTCTACCGATCCGATATAAAATTACAAATGGTCCTTGAAGAACCTGAAAGGTTCATTGATCTCCTTAATAAATGTGTGTTTCAAGGTGACTGCAGTGCAAAAGAAATTGCATATTTAGACATTTACTTTTTTACAAAGTAGGGCATGGAGATTATCCATAAAAAGTACAACAAAATGGCAGAATTTTGCACTAAATTATCAGATATTTATTGATATATCGGATCGATAAAATAATCTGTAATTTTACCGATTGGCCAATACCGATAGAGTACCGATTAATCTGTCCCATCCCTAATATATTACACCAAGTGCTTTGGGGGGGGAGGAGGAGGGGGGGCATAATGCACTATGAACACAGAAGTCCCAGGTTTGAACCTTTGACAAGGGGGATTAAAACCTTACTCAACAACACAATAAATTTAGAAGTCGGAAAGGGAATTTAAGGCAATCAATAGGGGAATTTTCAATCTGAACAAGAAACAAGGCTGGAAAGAGAGAGGCCAGAAATGAAAGTGGAGGGAGTTGCAGGTGGGCTGTGATTTAAAGAATAATACCTGTTTTGCATGATTTGCAGGAAATCCAAATGTTTGAACATTCTATCTCAGTTGTCCAAGAACGGGTTCTCTCAGCATTATCTATGTGTTGTATTTTTATAAAGCTTTGAATAAGTAATGGAAAATGAGTTACTGATTTTAGTTTGTGAACTTGCATTAATTCAACATGCCAGAAGTTTCTGGAAGGGTGGAGGGGCATCTGCCTTAAACGTGGCCATGTGTAGAGAAGGAACTTATAATGCGGGAAGTGTTAAATCTGAAAATTCTATAACATTTTGCTCTATTGGGATCAGGAAAATGGTGATAGTGCATGATAATGCTACTAAGATTAGTTCATATAAGGATGTATTGTGCAGGCATTCTAAGGTGTAGTGCCACATCTGTTCTGTCATTTAAGATTATTTATAATAATTGAAAATCAATTAAATGTGCAAGGATGATATCATATTGGTCTCTTTATAAGTATTATTGAAGAAATGCTACTTTAGTAAACATGCTAATTTCACATGATACTTGGTATCCCCATGGTAACCCTCTTTCTGAGGGTTACAGAGATGTCAACCTGTGATGGACTGACTAGGAATGCATCTCAGGAACGGTAGCTGGGAGTTTGAATTGGACTAAGGCTGGAGGAGAAATAAGTTTTTAAGCCAAATTAACCCTTCGTCTGTAGATATATATTTTTGTTACATGGTTTGTACACCAGGGTCTGGCAGACCCTGACATTACAGTATATTCCATCTTTAGATTGTCATAAAAGAATATAAGACAGAAGGGGGGAAGCTACTTTTGAAAATATTGGTTCAGCAAAGCTAGTGAACTGATACGAGCCTTATAATATGATAAATGAATAGAGGCATGCATATTTCATTTTTGACGAAAACTCGAAATGTGAAATAACACATTGTAATGTTAATTTTTCATTATTCTGAAAGTTGTGAGGTGCATTTTACTACCCTGTTTTGTCACGAAATAATGCAAAATGAACTGCAAAATGCGAAATAGACTCTTAAACACTAAATTTAGAGTTTATTTACCGACACGACACTTTCTGAAGTTACGCAATTCACGGAAAATTGATTAATTCTGCTGAAAATATTTGAGAAGCAAAAATGGACCCCTTTGTCAAGAATAAACTTAATATTCTGGTAACAACATAAATGTGCTATTAGAAGGGATATGTTTATTTTGTATAGAAAGTGCAGTTTTTAAATCAAATTTGGGTTATATTAACATTTTTAAAACCAAAATGTCATTTTATATACTGCTGTTTCTTCACTATAACAGCAAAATTTTATTTTATTTACCCACTTTTGAACCCGAAATTAGCTCTGTTTTTGTACCGAAATTTTGCTTTTTTATTTACAAAAAATATGTGCCTCTATAAATAAATAATTCATTATTTTTTAATTTGCTCTTTTTTATTAGGTATTTGATATAGCTCCTACTTTTGGAAATTTGGAACCTGGAGAGTCTCAGCTTGTCAGCATATCATTCAATGCAGTTGCTGAAATGACTGCGCAAGCAACAGCAGTTTGCTTGATTGAGGGTGGACCACCTATAGATCTTGGTGTATGCGCAAGCTCTTCCACTCTGAAGTATAGCATCACCAAAACTTTCATAACTTCTGGATGCCAGGTAAGGCATTTTAAATGGTGTTTTCATATCTAAATTACCTTCTTTTTCAATATTCTCTGTGCTAGAGAAGTAACAAGTAAGAATAAGCAGGCTCAACCAGGAGTCAAGGGATTTGAGGGGTGACCTCCTGGCACCCAAAAGTCAACCTCACTTCCATGTAGTACACCCCAGTGACTGCAATGTTGCAGGCTGAGGCTCGGGCATCTGGACCTACTGCCAGTATACCGGTAATCCTCAGTAAACACAGCCTGGTCAGTCAAGGGTAGAAGACAGTATATTTGAATTAACCTTTTGACGCCCAAGACCTTTTTCACAAGTAAGCCTCTGGGTACCGAGCCGATTTTGAGCAAAATGCAGAGTTTCAATTAAATAAGTGTCGATCGGAAGCTAATTTCCCTAGAGAGATTAGTGATATACTGTTGTACGCGGAATGAACCAGAGATTCAGACTATGAAATTTTTGCAAATTTGGCGTATATGTGGCGTATAACTCTCAAAATTCCAAAATTTCAGGGAAAAAAATTGTGTTCCCCCACCCTCCCCTCAAGCAAAAAGTACATGACAGTATCGACATGCATATGGAAATGATCGATAACATGTAAGGAACACAAAAATATTTGCATTATTATCATATGACCAATGTAATGTGAGTTATACCCCCAAAAGGAATTGTTGGCACGCCACTGATTCAAGCTTCAAAATGCAGCGGTACCTTGAAATAACTTTAGCTCAGAGACTATTTGCCCTGGAGATATGAACGATATACCGTTGTACGCAGAATGAATCACAGATTCAGACGATATATAATTTATTCACATTCGGCGCACATATGGAGGGTGAAAGGGGGGAAATCCCCAGAATTTTTTTTTAAAAAAAAAGGGGTTTCTCCCACCCGCCCCCCCGAAAAAAAGGATATGAAAAGTTCAAAATGCACATAGAAATTACCGCTCGCATGTAAGAAACAGAAAAATATTTGCATCATTGCCGTATGACCAATGTAACAACAGAACAACAAAGCCGGTCTTCGTCGGCAAAAATTTGACGTTGAAAAGAGCCGCAAAAGAGAAGTACCTTTTCCCACCTTTCCCCCTCCATTTTCATGAAGACAAAAAAAAATGCAAAAAACAATTTCTGTTAAATACATGTATTAGGAACAATATAAAAAAATAAAATCGATATTCTAGCCAAAAATAGAAAAGTTATAACGTAAAAACTACGACCTTGACACAGCGTCTCGATCGAGATGCTTGGTACCCTGAGGGTTACTTTTGGGTATCTCGTTCGAGATGTTTGGGCACCAAAAGGTTAAAAACAAAACAAGAGAAAGGTTAAATTGCGTATACAACAAATATAAACACAACTGAACCCATACACTAAATACTCAAAACATGCGAACGTATAAACAAACATTTAAAGCGTGCGTACGCTGAGAGGTCAGCTAATGCTGCCCCGCACCTCCACCACGTCTAAACACAATGTCGTATAGATTTAGGGGATCGTAGATAGGCTATGTAAAAGCCTGATATTCGAAGTTTTGGCAGCGAGAGGTGCATTGTAAGAGAGAGGGGGTACAGCTCTGAAGTGCAACGTCAACACTCAAACAAGCAAGCTGTGAAATAAGAACACACACACACACACACATTCAATTTAACACTTCACTTGACTGAACAGGCAGGGTGAGGAAAGACTTAGAACTGTTCGTTTATCTGTAGCACCGTTGGAAGTTCTCGTCTCCTTCCTTGCAGGTCCTTACTTCGATGTGGTCCTACACTGTAATAAAACACAATTAGGGAGCGTAACTTGGTTTCTCCCAAAACTGCCCTAACGTAATCCCGATTTCTAAATGATCACTTATTAAACGTAATTCTCTCCTTTTCCTTTGACTTTGATTATTTAGGAGGTCAGTTACTAAGACTTAATTCGATGTAAAATAGATAGCAATTCAGCGCAACTCTGGAGCTCACTAGCAATTACTGTATACACTGAAAATCTAAAGGCAACTAAGAACAAGCTTATCTCACGGGGACTATTTATTTGGAATTTGAACATTCCATCGGTAAATCCGTTGCCTCGAGCGCGTCCTTTGGCAACGGCGCTTCTGAGGAAAAAACGCTGATTTACTTATTTTCCTATTCTTCCGGTGTAGTGCTATATCAGCAGAATTTCCCAACTCCACTGAAGCCACTGGCAAGATTTGCTTTTAAGAAACTCTTTTCCAGCTCTTCACCAGGACCCCTTTTTATGAGGTGATTAGCTTTTTAATTTATGATGCTTGGGGTCCTGGGTTCGACTCTCGCCTGCAGCGTGATACTGTTTGCAAAATTCAAAGATGAAGTTTTTAATAGAGATATTTTCTTTTCTTCTGAAAGGTCTGTACTAAATTTTGTTTTATTTGGACATATTCCCGTATTGCGTAACGGGCAAATATAGCCTATGGGTGGAAAAGCCCACAATATCAAAATTAATCAATCAACCAGGAGTCGATCTTTGGCATACCGTGCCATTGCTCTACCAACTGAGCTACCGAGCCATCTCTGGTTTCTGCCTGATTTTTTGCTCCTGCTGTCAATGCTACTGCAATGAGATGCGTTATCTGTGAAGCACTGTTGACGTCGACGATGCCTAATTTCTCCCAGCGTATAGATATAAATTACATTTCTGTTTGGCACACTCAGGGGATTCCATATTTCTACATAATACATCTATGTGTGTGCTACACAATAAGGTAATTAGTTTTGTGTTTGAAAAGAAACTGCATATTTCGACACTTATTTTTCAACACCAAGGTACATGGATTTTACCTTTATACAGTGGAGTCCCAATTTTATGTTCCCTGATTTCACTTTTCCACGTTATACATCCATTTGTTATGGTCTGAATACAGCAAACTAAAAATTTTCGAGGATTTTACACTTCCACACACTTAGTTTTTTCATCCTGTGTTTTTTAAAAAAATATATCAAAAACCGATGTTCACTGATTTATTTTTAAAAATCTAAAAGGTAAAGGTAAAGTGTTCCCCTGTGCTTAGCACCACGCCATGAAGGCGTATAGGGGGTATGGGGGTAACGCCCCACACTTTCTTGATCCGGTCGTGAGTGGGGGTGATGTGATCAGCGTCACGCCCCTGACTGCCTTTACCCCCCAGGGTTTCCCCCAGGTACCCATGTTATTCGACACTGGGTGGGCGCCGGGGCCGCTTCCATCGTTAGAAAAGTTCCCGGATTTGAACCGGCCGGGGATCGAACCCGGGACCTTGAGCATGCTAGTCAGACGCGTTACCGACTGAGCCACCGCGGCCACCTTTTAAAAATCTAACAAAATACAAAATTTTACACTGAGTTAAGGCTGTTTATAAATATTTATATCAGATTGATTAAAAATTATCATGAATTTTACAAGTATGCTGAATATTCCTGTATCATCCAATATTGATAAGGCTACCAATTAATCTACACAGTATTTTTCACATCTTGCTGGCCCCCCTGGTGGAGTGGTTAACACATCGCACTGTGATACTAGGGGTCCCGGGTTCGAATACCAGTCTGGGCTTGGTTGTTTGTGCATGTCAATTCATCATTTCATCACTCATTCCCATCTTTGCAAATTAGCCAAGAGGCACAAAACGCAAAGTAAAATAAACTAAATCAAAGAAGAAAAAAATCTTATTGATTCCAACTGATATTGATGCTGATACATACTTGAAAATTGGAACACTTTAATCAGGGGGTTTACCAGTTCGGAAATCCTGGAAAAGTCCTGGAAATGTCATGGGAATTTTTTCTCTTACGTTGGATCCCTAGTCACTTGGGCATACAGGGGAATGAAGCAGCCGATGCTACCACGAAGTCTGCTGATGTGGACGGTGATATTCTCGTCCACCTGCTGCCAGCTAGGGACTTGCAGAATGTTTTTCGTTCTTCCGTTCTTGAAATGTGACAGGCAGAGTGGGATGAGATAAGGGGGACGAAGCTTCGAGCTATCAAGCTCATCACTGGTGCTTGGCATTCCTCGTTCCATCCCTCCCGATGAGAAGAAGTCATCTCAATGTGGCTCCGAATCAGACACAGCGGTCTCACACATCATCATTTGCAGTAATGACTGGACCCTCCGTTGTGTTGTACTTGTAATGTTGTTTTAAGTGTTCGGTACATTCCGAGAAGAATGTGCCGATTTAATTCCCTCAGACAGGGTTATAACCTTCCCAACGATTGTCTTCTATGTTGGGAGACGATGACAGTGTTTTAGCCAATGTTTTTAGATTTTTGAGAAGTGGAGGTCTTTTCCATTGTTTCTGAGGTAGTTTTATCCTTACCTTTTTTAATGTGTTGTGTTTGTCCTATGCAGGTCCATTTACAACTTGGATTTTTAACCTTTCTCGAGGGGCTTTATACACCCCTTTTTTTTAATTTTGAGGTAAGGGTTTTAGTTACGGGGATCTTCCCCGTATACATTGAAGGGTGCAAAATGGCCTAATGTGCCGATGCACCCCAAAATTTTAATTCAATTAATCAATTTACTTTGTTTTTGGAAAAATCAATTGTATATTAATTATTCTAGGAAAAAGTCATGTTTTGAATTATTTTCATGTAGAAATTTACTACAATAAGTGACTATTGGAATTTCCCACTTGTTGCAATTTTTGGGCTGTGTTTGGTAGGTATTAGATACTAATTTTTACTATAATTATGTATTATTTATGCTATCATATCACGCCGCAGGCGTGAGTCGAACCCAGGACCCCGGCATCATAAATTAATAAGCTAATCACTTCATATAAAGGGACCGGTTACAAAAGATGCTTGAAAGAGCTTCTTTAAAACACATAACATCGGCAACCTTCAGCGGATCTTGAAAAATTCGCTGATGCAAATTCTACCGGAAATCGCAGGGGAAATTAGCAAACACAGCTTTACGCTAAAAATGCCGTTATCGAGAGACACGCTTGAAGCAACGGATTTAGTGATCAAAAGTTCAAATTCTGAATAAATAGTCTGCGTGAGAAAAGCTCATTCTTAGTTGCCTTTAGAATTTCATAGAATACAGTAATTGTTAGTGAGCTCCAGAGTCACACCTAGTTGCCTTCTATTTTACATCAAATTAAGTCTTAGTAACTGAGCTCCTAAATAGTAGAAGTGAAAAGGAAAGGAGAGAATTACGAGCGAAAGTGATCGTTTAGAAACCGGGATTACGTTAGGGCAGTTTTGGGAGAAATCGAGTTACGCTCCCTAGTTGCAATATAATTAAGCCTTGTTTCCATATTAAAAAAACACTAAGTTGCTGACCAAGGCAGTTTATGAAGATATAAAAACACTTATAATGTTTCAACCCTGTATCAGGGTCTTCCTCAGACTAAGAACTAAACTAAAATGAAGAAATACACACACAGAAAGATATATACACATAGCAGGGTGACTAGCCACACAATCATGTTGACAGTCCTTATCTTGGAGGATTTCTCCAAAGGAATTAAGTACATTTTGCCTCTTGACAGATGACTAATGGGTCTACCACACTGACAGGTGATTGACAGGTCAAGATTAGCAAGAGTCTGGAACTACCTGTTTATCATTCCCCCACCCCTCCTGTCTTTTCGGATATGGATGAATACCTCCTCCCATGATCTTCTCTTATCTGCCTCCTTGTTCCTTCCTCTTTCCTCCTTCCTTTTTCTCATCCTTTCAACTTTCTCTAACACACTCTTCCATTCCTTGTTTATCTTGAGTCCTCCATTCCAATTCATGATTTATTCTCCTTTCTTCTCTATTTCTTTGGCCTCCTTCCATTTTCTCACTAGTTCTCTCTTCTCTTTTCCTATATGCCTCGCCAAATCCCATTCTACTTCATGTCCTGTCTCTCTATTGTTTTTAAATATGGCATTCCTGTCTCTCTTCAATCTCACATCATCCATGTGTTGCTTTAACCTGTCTTTAAGTCTCTTCTTAGTTTCCCCTATATATACACTTTCGCATCCTCTGCACTTCACCTCCTAGATAACCCCTTCCTCTTCTTCCTCTCTCTTTTCTTCCTTCTTCTTGCTGGCTATACTGCAGCCAGGAGTGGCCAAAGGCTGTCATAGCCTTAAATAACAATCCCAAAATCTAAGCAACAATGTGTTTAGACACTATCTATGATTTTGTATAAAAATAATTCTTTGTTAACCGTAGGTCAAACCTGCCATTATCACCTTTACATGAATTGAATATTCTAAAAACTATATTAAGTGGAATTCTAAGTGTGATACTAGCTAAAATATAGTGGCCTTATAATTATGAATTGTCCTCATGGCTTTAGCCTGGAAATTTTATTTCTGGTCTGGAAAACCTGGAAAAGTCAAGGAATTTTGTTTTTACAAAATTGTAGACACTAATTTTAAAGTAGTTCAGAATATTTATCAATTTAAAAATATATTTTTTAATTTGGACTATACCATAGCAGTCTAGCTATTTTTGTGGACCTCGCAAGATTCTCTAAGGAAAAATATCAGAGATTAAACTGGAAACGAGACTTCCTCAAAACTGGTATCGGCCAGTATTGATACATTGACATCAGCTCAGCTCTATAATATAAGTAAATTATTGTTATTATTTTTGATAATCGTGTTAGCAGAAGATGTTTTAATTTATATTTAGTTGTGAAATTTTCAATTTAATGGAAATTTATTCGTATTTAGTAGTTCTATGGCAATGCCATATTTAGTTGTTCTTTAATTTCATTGAAATCTCACTTTCTTCCAGGTGTTTTGTAATGTTATCAAGGCAACCCTAACTCTAAAGAATGAAGGGATAATGCCATTTACCTTTTATTCTGATGCTAAAGAACCAGTGGACAATGGTAGTGATGAGAGTGAAACAAAAGAAAATCAGATGCCATCTCCAGGAATATTAATGGTGTCTCCTAAAACAGGACTTATTGAGGCTGGGCAGATGGAAACACTGAACATGACATATGTCCCAGGCATTAATGAAAATTTCCATTGTACATTTAGACTTGAGGTACGTTTATTATATCCATATTTTGCCTTTATTGTAATGATTCACTGCTTGGTTGTCTGAATGTTAGCGACAATGGTTCCGTCTCAGTAGTCAATCCTGATTGAACATTATTTAATATCTTATTTTCCCCTTACCTCCCTTCTCATCCTTAAATGTACTTTTTTTTTAGTCACCAATTTTAGGGATTGACCATGGGAATTACCATTTATCTGGTATGATGATTACTATTCTATCTCACTTACCAGAATTCTGAATTATTTTTGGCTCAAGGGGCATGCTGTTCTTTGGCTGTGCAGCAATCAAGCATTTTGAAAGGGTGAAGGCTCATACCTGTTCGAATCTCACTTTAACCTTTAGCGGACTGATGGGTGTAGCTATTTCTGTCGAGGACAGATGGGAGATAAATCTCTCATCATTGAATGGTAGGAATTAATGTGCCATTTGTTGGAAACTGCACACGATATGTCAGTTCGGTCTTCTTTGTTCATTAATATACATCTAAAGGTATTACATACTCAAATTACAAAACGATATATGCATTGTTACTATTATTAACAAGCGGTGTTTGAAAAAGTTCTTTGTTTACAGTGTTGTTATTTTTTTTAGCCAAGAACTATCAGTCTCTTTTCAATGAAACTTTGCATGGTTGTAGGAATGTACCGTACTACATTTTTTCAATCACTTGAATGAAAATAATCATGTTCAATAATGTTCTGGTTATATAGACTTCCACGTGACCACCATATGTACACATACCTTATGGTGTCGATATATCCATGAGAATGTTATTGAATGTGATCATTTCTGAGGTGTTGCGATTCATGTGTGGAATGATGACATTATGATGGGCTCTCGTACACCTCTCCACGTCTTTGCTAGGGGTTCCATCACTGGCTAGATATATCGGGATGTGATTATCCAACAATACATCCATATGTTGAGGTGTGCAATGGAACTTGCTCTTCTGTTTATGGAAGATAATGCACTTACCCATAAAACAGACCTTGTCAATGAGTCCCTGGAATCAGAGGATATCTAGTCATGCACTGGCCAGTGAATTCCTCATTTTGAATCCAAAAGAACATGCATGCAATATGTTCAGGTGACCCATTGCAGGATGAAATCCCCTCCTCATCTCCCTCCAGAGCTGCGAACAGTATTGTAAGAGGGATGCCATTTCTCAGGAACAGCTCAATATTCTTACCCTCAGTATGCCAAATCGTTGTATGGCATGTATTGTTGTAAGGGAACACCATATTTGTTATTAACATTTCTGTGCAGCATTAAAATAAGCTTTTGTGTGACTCTACATTTCTTTTTTCCCATTTTTACATTTTTTTCCACCACGATTGTTGGTTTCTTGTGTTTTCTTATTGCTTTCAGTTATTATCTCACATATGTAAACCAAATTGGTGCACGTTAGATAGCTGTGTGTGTGATGTGCCATGATCATTAATTTATGGACTTGTGTGTAGTTGTTATTGTTGCAATGCTGGTATTTATTTCATTATGTTTTAAATTGCCTGAATACAGCTTGGATACTTGAATCCTTTTCCTGTCACTTTGAATGGGATTGGTGTCTACCCTCAAATATTTATACATCTTCCACGAAATTTTGAACATTGTATGACAGTTGAAACCGAATATGCTGCTATTTCACAAATAACAGATCAGTGGATGAACTTGCTACCAGATCAATATAATGAAGACAACTCGGTTCTCTCAGAAGAAGACTTACTTGAACTCTCCAAGGAAGAGTGGCATACAGAAGAGGTATGCATTCTTGTATTTTACTTACTTGTGTAACACTCTGGATATCATAAGAAATTAACTCTGATAAACTTACTTTTCATTTTTCCACGTAAATTTTTTCTCGTGATCGATTTTGCCACCCGTCTGGTGGCTTCATGAGGCGTGAACTGTCTGACGAAGCCACCAGATGGGGGTGTTCATGCCTGACGAAGCCACCAGACGGGGGTGTTCATGCCTGACGAAGCCACTAGATGGGTGGCGAAATGGATCGCAAAAGAAATTTACGCAGAAAAATGAAAAGTAAGTTTATCAGAGTTAATTACCTATCTCCGCGTAACCGCCAAACAGATATCTTTAGATACAATGTATATCATATAAGAGTTAATATTTTTAGGTATGCTTAAGGATGGGTTAGATTAATACCAGTGTGTAGGTACCAATGATGATTTTACCAGTCTGATATTTTAATAAATAGCCCATGATTTAGTCCACAGTTCTGCCTATTTTTGTTATTGTTCTTTAAAAGGAATTTCAATTAATATCTAGTAGAGCTGATCCAATACTGGCCAGGACCTCCTCGATGGTGTAGTAGTAACGCCATTGCCTTGTACTCTAGGGGTCCCAGGTTTGATACCCAGTGGAGGCACATGATGTTTTGGATCCCACTTTAAACTGTAGGTCCAGCCCCAATTAGCCTTTCTGTGCATAAAGTGGACTGAAAAACCAACTCGAACAAACAAACCAATACTGGACAATACATTCCTGGCATTTTGGTCTTTCATGGGGTCTACAAAAATACCACTTGACACTTTTGTGGAATCTAACTATCCGAGAAATTATGTAAAATTCAGTTTCCTTTTATTTTGCACCAGTTTTACAAGACACTGGGTAAATTGGTGAATGGATAAGCACACTAATATTAATCAATATTTTGAACAACTTTTAATTTTTACAATTTTCAAGCATCAGTATCGATAAGAGTATGAGCATCAGTAAGTATATCAGTTCAGTCATAATGCTTACATATGGATTGGACAGTAAGTGGGCAGCCCCTTTCCAAAGCAAGTAATAATAATTATTTTTGTATTTGTTCCGAGTTACAATTTTTCATTCGTTTATCAGTTATTCCATTATATTGTGTAAGTTTAAATCTTGTTCTAACAGTCATATACAAAATCTTGGATTATTACAAGTAGATACATTAAAAACTAGATAAAACTACAACATGTGCCTTGTTATGTCTTCTGAATGTTCGGACCAACCTCAGTCCTTCTTCAGTAATGGGAGAAAAGACTAAGTCATGGATGGGATAAAACAAGGTTAAAATAATTAAAAGTCCTGATTAGAAAGTATTTTTAACCTTTCCATGACTCAATTCGTGTCCTACCCCTGAAGAAGTACCAAGGTCAGTTTGAAAACTCTGAAGACATGACGATCATGTTTTTTTAATATGTTGATAACAGTCAACATGAAATATCAACTTTCTTATAGTCAATGTGTATCTTTACAGTTGCTGTACCCAAGTGTTGAAGATATCAAGTTAAGTATAGAGAGAAAGTTAGTACATGATTACATTTTGGAAAATCAAGAATTTGTTCTCAAGAAATCACTTGAAGCAAAAAAAGTCATCTCCCTCTTCCCTGTGCCACCATACACATTAGGTGAGTGCATGTATCAAATTAGAAGCGCTAACCTGTATTTTAGAATACTTGATTGTTTCCGGAAACACGTACCTTTCGTATGAAAACAATTTTTTTTTTTTTAACCTTGGAATATATTTGTGCATCAAAAACACCCATTGATTTCCATTACTATTTCCTACATTGCTAAAGAATTTCATGGGTGTAAGAACATGTAAGGGATGACCATCTGAGAAGGCATCCAAAAGTTGACCTCACTTCCACATAGTGCACTCCAGTAACTGCATTCTTGCAGGCCAATGAGTAGGGCTACATATTTATTGTGAATAAAAGATTAAGATTTCAGTACTAAAACTGGGCACACTTCTGGATCAAAAGTGGTGTGTAAAATGCTAGAGATTTGCTATTCCCTGATGAAGATTTTTAATTAATATATATTTCATGTCGTTACATTTGTCTTTACATTGTTGCTACTCAAATTACAATACGATAACATCCAGTACAGTATGTTATCATGTGACATTTAATTTTAAATGCAAGTTGTAGTTCAGCTTGCTAGTTTATACTTCTTATAGCTCCATTGAATGTGAAGATACCAGCAAGAAGTTTGTGAAATGTCACATTTGTATGTTTTTTAAAGTATATGTTTATAATCATAAATAATCTAACAAGATTGATTGTCTTTGTTTATTTCTAGACCTTGGTAATGTAATTGTAGGAACAGCAGCATGTAAAACTATAGATCTAATAAATGCTGGTCCACTACCAGCAACTATTGCAATGACCAAGTCAATTAAAACTGTCCTCAAGCAAGATTGTATCTCAGTGCAGTTTTCCAAGGTGGTTGATCTTCCTATAAAAGAGCAGACTTCCTTAACTGTGGAGTTCAGTCCAATTAGAGAAAGGTTTCCGGAAATCAGGCATGATATTTTCCATCAGATATATCTAGAGGTAAGAATACTTTTCGAATTAGTTTTCCAGATAATGGAGTTGTTGCCTTGTAATCAGAGGGTGTGAGGTTTGATTCCTGGTGTAGCTACATTCCACAGAGGTTCACATTCCACTTCAAATTGTAGTTACAATCTCGATTAGCCTATCTGAGTCAAAAGCAGATTTAAGCTAAATTTATTTTGTTTTGCTTTTTAATTAGACATGAGAATTGAGTGAAATTGTTGTGAGTAAAGTTGATCTGATAATGATTGATTTATTGAGAGAATATATCTGAGCTGATACCAATTTAAACCAAAACCAGTTGGTAGTTGGCATAATGTTCCCCCATTTTTTTGTAGCTGTGGTTGTTTTTATTAATCATATATATTACATAATTGTTTTGTATTATTTTTTAGGTAAACTATGGTGCAAATATCCCTATCAATTTGACAGCTGTGGCCACAGTTCCTTTCATAACTGCATCCGTAGATGTTGTAGATTTTGGAGCAGTGAAGTGTGGGGATTTAAAAACTATAACCATTGCTATAAGAAATAAGTAAGTTTCATTTGTAAATACATCAGTACTTTCTGTGCTTATTCTAAGGAACTTTTTACTTCTAACTGCTACTTAGTTTATATTGGTGATGGACAAATATGAAATTTTTAAAGTACCAATGTAAAATTTATCAATACTGATAACCGATATTCTATTAGTCTGATGTAAAATTTGCAAGTGTTTCATGAAGCACCTAAATAATTAATTCAATTCATCTTCTTAATGAATGATTTTTGCCTTAGAAAGAGAAGCTTTATATTTAGACATTTATATATACCAGAGTATATTAATTGTACCTATATATTCAAAAACTCAATATGCTAACCAAGACAGAAATTTATTTTATTTTAAAACATAAACTAAACGTAGTGTTTCAACCTTCTAGCAAGCAAATTTTGTACTTGGTACAGAGTCTGAAGAAGACCTTGCTAGAAGGTTGAAATGTTACGTTTAATTTATGTTTTAAAATATAATAAATTTCTACCTTGGTCAGCATATTGAGTTTTTCATATCATGGAAACAAGGCTTAATGGTGTTACTATATATTCATTACAAATTAACAAAATGGCAGAATTTTAAATTTACATTATTGTCAATGAATTATTGGCAATAATTTTGAATATTGAACCAGTAACTTTTACCAATACACTATTCACAGTTCCATATATGATATCATTAGAACATTAAAATATGTCATTCATCACATAATGAACTTTTTCACATTTCGTTGGTGCAAAATTAAGGAAATATGTGCATTTTGTATGATTTCCATGATTTTCTAACTGGAAATTATACAAATTACACACAACATTGAAATATCCAGTGTCAGGTTAGGTGTCATCCATTTACAGGATTAAATTTAATCTGATATTTTCCTATCCAAGATCACTGATACAGTCAATGGCATTTATGGGTTGTTATGGTCCATTGAAAGTCACCAGCCTCTGTAGAGGAGTGGTTAGCACAGCACACTACGATGCCAGTTGTCCTGGGTTCGAATCCCAGCCTGGACATGGCTATTCTTTGTGAGTGTCCCTTCATCATATCTTCACTCATACTCATATTCGCAATTAGCCAAAAGTTGCAGAAAAGAAAAGTAAAATAAACCAAATCAATCAATCAATACCACTGAGGGTCAGTTTCAGTTGGTGAGAAGTATAAATACAACCCAACAATTTTGGTCTACATTTTTGGGGAAGTTCTAGCAGAGCCTGAATGCTATATGAATTAATGTATTTAATTTTTTTTTCTTGTGCAGCGGTTGTGTGGAATGCTCTTGGAAAGTTGAAGTAGTTGAATTTTACAAAAAGAAGAAGAAAGCAATAGAGCTAAAAACTAAAATTAAACCAGCTCCTGAGGAAGTCATGGAAGGAAAAGAAAGAACTGGTTCACTTGACCCAAAAGTGGAAGAAATTCAGACCATTATAATCGCAACTGATGATCTTGAACAGAAGCAGAAGTTATCTGCCAAACCTGAAAATGCTGAAGATGACAAGGAAGCAGAAAAGAAGAAAGAATCGGGAAAGATTGAATCGCCATTGGCAGCAAGTAAACTGGTAAAAAGCAAAAAGAAACAATCAAAAGAAAAGAGTGTAGTAGAAATTGAGGAGGTTGAGAAGGCATCTTTGGCAGATGTGAAGCAGGAAGCTGCCGAAGAGAAGGAGAAAGCATTTGAAATGCTTCGGCACACAGCAAGAATGCAGGAAGAGATTGAGAAAGAATTCTATGTCCAGTACAAGAGTGATGTTTACCAACCAGGACAAGGTTGTCCTCTTGAAGTATTCTTCGAACCACTTGAAGGGGTAAGATCAATTCATATGATTGTGTATATCAGTACGTTGATTTGCTGGTAATGTGTGAATAATTTGTCTTATTTCTTATTTATTGAGAAGCTGGAGATCATGTCATGGAAATAGGAGTGATTTGCAATTCAGCCTCAACATTTCACCTGCTGCGGCATGACCAATCTGATTTTTATGTATAATAGAGTGTATAGCTCTCAACTGTCTACCATTTTGTAACAAACCTGAAGGAAATAAATTATTACGGACAGGCCAATATGAAATTTTGGCCGATACTGATAAAGTACCGATACCGATAACCGATATTCTACCGATCCAATATAAAATTAGAAATGGTCCTTGAAGAACCTGAATGGTTCATTGACCTCCTTAATAAATGTGTATTTCAAGGCGACTGCAGTGCAAAAGAAATTGCATATTTAGACATTTACTTTTTTAGAAAGTAGGGCATGGAAATTATCTATAAAAACTACAACAAATTCCTCTAAATTATCAGATATTTATCGATATATTGGATCGGTAAAATAATCGGTAATTTTACTGATACTCCAATATTGGCCAATACCGATTAATCGGTACCATCCCTATTATTAATGATGCAGAATACAAAAATTTGTAAATTTAAGGGAATATGTTCCACAGTTCAACTCTTAGAGAACTTATTTGATGATAATTTGTCAAATAAGAGAGCCACAGTGGTCTAGTTGGCGGGAGACCTGGATTCGATTCCCAGGGTGGGTGATCTAAGGTTGGAATTTTTCCAGCCTTGTCTCATAATGCATCTTCGGGGCTCACCCAGCCTCAAACCAATGGGTATGTGCAGTGTAAAGGCAGCCGAAGCATGGTGCTGATCACATCACTTCCAAAATTGCCGAGATCAAGAATGTGTGGGCCCTTCCCCCACATCCCCTAAATGTGCCTTCATGGCATAGTGCTACAGTAAATGCTCGGGGAACTTTACCTTACCTTACATTTCAGCAAATAAGGCTAAAGCACAATTGAATTTGTTTTCTCAGTCTTATTGTGTTTCAATGAAGTAGTAGATTTAAAGCAGAAAAAGCAATATCTGCACATACATTTTTCACTGAATTTTCTACATAGTACGTATATTTCCTGTATGTTCCAAATTGTAAGGTAATTTACAACTCTACACAGGAGAAACTAGGCACTCCCAATGTGATCAGTGTTTAAAAGGCAACAGATCATGGTGCGGTAGCACTGACAGAGACAATTCGAAATCGGTATAACAGCGACAGAAAATAAGAAAACAGGCGAAGCTAGGGCTGGCTTGGTAGCGCAGTTGGTAGAGCAATGGTATGGCATGCCAGAGGCTTGGGTTTGAATCCTTTGCATTTTTGTCTGAGATTTCTATGTAGTACATCTCCTGTGTGTGCCAAATGGTATGGTAATTTTGATATAATTTTGTCAAATTCCTCTGAACCAAACTTTTGAGTTCTTAAGTGCAAAATTGTCTTTGGTATGTGTAACATTTTCCATTAAAAGAGTTATATATATATATATATATATTTTTTTTTCAGAAAGAGTACAAGATGAAATTGGTTTTCACCATGGAAAATAATCCTCAAAAATTGCTTGTCACCGTAAAAGGTATAGGTGTATTACCACAGTTAGATTTCATTGAATCAAATACCATTGTGTTTGATCCTGTATTACCATATCCTGAGACAGAAGAAAAGATAGTAACAATAATAAATCCTTGTCAGTTTCCAGTGGAAATAGTTTTTGCAGATTATGACAGGTAAGTGAGAACATTATGGTATAAGTGACTAAAGCAATATATTATTTTTTGTAGCCTGTTGGCAATTTTAATTATGTATATTTAATTCAGCTCACCTGTACACACACCATAACTGGAAAACAAATGGAAACTGCATTTACTGCAGGTTCTTAAACAAAAATTCTTCATCTAACATAATAAAACCCCAATCCCATTGACTCACTCACTCATGTAAATTCTTGCCATGAAGGAAACCTCAGAGCCAGAAAATTAAAATTTTGCTCATTTTCCATACCTTTCCAGGTTAAAACCCTTTTGGAGGTTCCCCACAGTGTCCATTTCTCAGAAGAAATCAGTTGTTTTTTTATACTTTCCTCAAGATCAATACAGATGAATCAACTTTAGATACTGAACATGCTTTATACAAGAGTGACATATACATAAGCTTCAATATCAAAGATTACATAAACAATTATAACTTACTATAGCATGAAAATGTACAAGTTATACACAATAATACAGAAAAAAATCAAGTTTACATTCATATGGGAGAAAGGTGTGTAACAGGTGACCTTTCCACGTAGTACACCGAAATGTCAACTTCACTTCCACATAGTACACCCTGGACTGCATTATGCAGACTAACGAGACACTGGTGTCTGGACCTATTTATTTATTTATTTATTTATTTATTTATTTGAAAAGTCCTGAATACAGAAAAATCCATTTTACATCAGGATATCAACCGGAAAAGAAATAAACAAAATAATAAGATGAACACATACACGTACATATATAACAAGAATAATAACAATTAGGGCAAAAATAATAATATTTACACTTCAGCTGCTTTATGCACGCTGTTCTGTAAGTCTGCTTTGATAAATGGAAGCCCGAAGTGTCTCTTAGTTGTAAGTGGTTTGTAGCCTGTAGAGAAGTGATCTTTGTTCTAAAGATAGCCTTGAAGATTTAATGTAAAAGAAGTTGTACGTTTACTGTTGGGACGTGGGATTCTGATATTAAGAAGTGGCAAGAGTTCGCTGGTGAAAAGTTGTCCATTAATGATTCTGAAGAGTAGTGTTAAATCTGAGAGTTGACGGCGAAGAGAAAGGTCATGAATTTGTAGAGTGGATAGAATTTCTTGTTTGGAGAAGTTTGAAAGGGTTGGGCATCTGTATTTGACTATTCTGACAAAGAAACTTACTACTTTGTTTGTTCTCTTTATATTGCTTTCACATGCCATTGACCAAATACAGGCGCCATATTCAAGAATAGGAACAACACACATTGTAAAGTAAGTTTTGAGCGCAGAAACGTGTGTTATGTCTGTAAATCTGTAAATTAGTCCAAGTGTTTTCATCGGTTTCGAAGTTATGTAGTCTATGTGATGGTTGAAAGTCAGTTTGCTATCAAAAATGACACCAAGATCCTTGTGCTGTCGTACGAACGGAATAACCTAGTTGCATAACTTGTAGGATGGCACTGTGCTATTGTATAATCCTCTGTAGGACTGTGTGTGTGTGTGTGTTGTCCTGTGTTTTGTTCTTATATGTGATGAGTGCACATTTACAGCTTCAGCTTTTAACCCAGGAACAATATTTTAGTCCTCCGACATGTTTTTATTTTAGTTATGGTAAGGGACTGGACCCATGTAATGTAATGGGTGTCATGCTGACGCACCTACAATTTGATATTGAATTCAATTCAATAAATGGGAGAGGGCCTACATATCAGCCATGAGTGCAACCCAACCTCTGGCCTGAATAAGGCCACTCAGTAACTTTCCCAACCAACCCCATCATCCCCATTTCCAACCCTTCCAGCTTCTCCTCATACCCCCACACACCACACAACACCACTCACAATTTTCAAAAACCTGGTGATAGAACCACATTTTTCTGTACCAACTATGTTCTTGCTTTGGACCTGGTAACTTTGCATGTTGATAACTCACTCCTGTTTCTACCATCTTTAGTCTATGAAGATGCCATGAAAATTTAAAGTTTTAAAGTGTCTGGGGAACATTTCCTACTTCCTTCTCAGTTTCTATTTAGCCCTTCTGACCCTTCTTCCTTTCATTCACTACATTGCCAATAAATAAGTAAATAAAAAAACTATGTGTGCTGAAGTAAAATACTACCTGAAATATTGCTGAAATTCTTTGAGTAATTCTTTGACTTTTCAGCCAGTGCTTGGAAGAGGATAGGATCAATCGATTACTCTGCAATTACTATTTGAAAGACAAACTTGTGCTTCCTGAAAGAAAGGCAGGCAACACTTTACCTCAAGAAGTACTGCATTTTTATAGCCATTTGGTGGAAGGCTTGAAGATGAAGATTCATCAAGAATCGTCTGGTAAGTCGTAACATTTTTGGATACGTAAATGTTAATTTTTAGTGAAATGTAAAGATATGGATAGTTAAAAATACTTTCAGTCACCCTAATATATGGTGTTTTAACTTTGTCTAAACCACTTAAATATATGGGGCCTCCCCAATGGTGTAGTGGTAACGTCGTCACCTTGTAATCAAGGGGTCCCGCGTTCGATACCCGGTGCAGGCACAAGTGGTTCAGATTTCACTTTGTACTGTAGGTCCAGTCCCGATTAGCCTTACTGTGCATAAAGTGGACTTGAAACACCAAATCAACCAACCACTTAAATATCTTTATATTTACTTCATTATTTGGCCGAACAAAATTTGACATCTTGGATTTTTGCATTAAATGTACCAATAAACACTGCCACTAAATAAAGTTCTATTGGGACTATTTCATAGCAATCTACAAGAGCTTTGATTCAAAATAATCACTATTTCACATGAGATGGTCATCTATACACCTACCCCCCCCCCTCCCCCAGTCATGTGGCTAAAATAATGAAAACGATTCATTTTACATTATTTTGAGGATATTCAAACTCTGTGAAAGTGTAGTTTGATTTGTTTTGCACTACATGAGGCACCCAGGCTTGATGTATTGGCATTGGCTCATTTCTTATTAGTACCATCACATCCACTAAATAATTTATACTCTCTTTCATGGTAGCTAATATTCATAACTAAAATCACTGTTTACCCACCAATTACCGATGTATGAATATCGGCAGAAATTAACATTTCGGCATCTGCATAAATCTGATATTTAAATCAGTGCCGATAATACTAGTTTTAATTTTTCAAAAGATTTATATTTTAATTTTGTAAAATTTATTGAAAATTAGATTATGGATCTTCATCACTGTGGAGTTTTGTGATAAAATTATTGCAAACTCTCATTCAGAGGATCAGCCTACCTCAAAATCAGAAATAGAACAGTACATTGCTGAACCAACTATTCCACATGACTAGGATCTACTGTTGTATTGGAAATTAAAAAATGAGTATCCAAACCTGAAGCAGGTGGTGAGAAAATACCTGCTGCATCAGTATTCAGTGTTGCTGGACAGATTTGTGATAAGAGAAGAAGTAGGTTACTTCCAGAAGTGCTTCAAAAACTCTTGTTTCTGAAGTTGAATCTGCCAGCATTAAATTTCAAATATTAAGAACAAGAATTCATTTTGCATTTCAAAGAACTGCTTGTGTACTAATAGTAAATCTGAGAATATATATGCATATATTATGCAATAGAAATGTACATAGTAAATTTATTTTTGTCATGTTGAAAATAACATTCTATTTCTGTTGAATAATCGTATGCATCGGAATCTGTTAAATATAAGCATCGGTTCCAAAAATTATCGGTGAGTACGGCATCGGTAAATTTTCAGCTTCATCATATCACTAATACGAGGCATTGTTTTCTTTTTACTTCAGCATTGTACGTAGTTGTTTAATACAGTACTTATTCAAATACATTTGCTAGATTTCAAATAGGTTAAGTTTTTCTGAATAAATTAGTGACTATTATATTTCCATGAGGTTTTTTGCTCCATTTTACTTTTCATGTGCAAATGAATGAATGAGAAACTTCCAATCACATCTTGATTGGGAGAATTACAATCCAATTGTGTATAAGGGGAGATATGATTGTTAAAGAAAAGATACATATAGCTTCTTTGGTTTTCACTGTACCGTCTCATCATTATTTTGCACATATCCAAAGTTCTTTTACTGCAAAACTGTGCTACGGAGAGGATAGGAACTCATTTATTGCTAGTGCAGATAAGCTAATTGGGACTGGACCCACAGTTTAAAGTGGGATCCGAACCATTGTGCAAAGAGCCTCCACTGAGGATTGAACCTTGATTACAAGATGACAGTGTTCCCACTATGCCATTGGGAAGATCTGGTTAATGGTATTACCTTTGCAATTAAAAAAGTTGTGTTACCATGATATTTCGTCTATTGTCAGGACCTTTCAAAGCATGTTTCCTACTCTTTGATTGTAGGATTGGTTTAATCATAAAAACATACGAGTCATGTTCAAACAAGCTGACATACTTGGTCACCGAAATGTTCTAAATTAGAGTTCTTTGCAAGAGATGTTAAGAAAATGACAGCATATACAGGATTATTCAAAAAGAAAGAGCAGATTTCAAATGTTTATTTCTCACAAACTATAAAACATAGAAACATTTGCCATACAACAATGGATAGAGGAAGGTTCAAAGTTTTATAATCCTGCCTATTAGTTCCATTCAATACACATCGAATTATTGTAGCTATCAATTAAATAACTAGGGACCAGTTAATTCGTGTTTGGCAAGAAATGGAGTACCGTTCTGATGTTTGTCAGGCAACACATGGTGCTCATGTTGAGTGCATACATTAAAACTTTCAACAATAAAACTTTGAATCTTCCTCTATCCATTGATGTATGGCACGTGTTTTTATCTTTTATAGTACGTGAGAAATAAACATTTGAAATCTGCTCTTTCTTTTTGAATAACCCTGTATTTTGGATTAAATTGAGAATGAATAACATACCTGATCCATTGTTAGCATAGAGTCACTGAAGCCATTGTTACAGTATTAACTTTTTGCAATTATCAACGCTCTTTCAATGTCAATCTAGGAAGTAAAATTGGGTGAAATCACTGTTGTACATATTATTTTTGTTTGTCTACTCTTAGTTGCTGTTGATGAGATGAAGAAGAAGAAAAAAGGCAAAGGTGAAGCAACTAAAAGTCCTCCATCACCTGACAAGAGGATTGACCCTGTAAAGTCACCTGACAAATCACCAACCCATGAGTCAGATCTAACACAGCTTAAAGATCCAAGGATTCTGGAAAAAATGCTGCAGGGTTTGTGATAGTGATACCATTGTTCTTTACTAATGGACTGGAACCTTGGTTTTACATTTTTCAGTGGACCAAGATAAAATAAATAAATTTGCAAGAACATGTAAAATCCAGGAACGTTTTTATGACATATGGCTTCATTTGGACTATGAAAATTGAATATACAGGGTAGGCCAAAAGTGACGCTCTTATGGTGTATATTGTGAAAGAAAGTGCAGTAATCAGTACAGAAATGGTAATGAACTGAACAAGTTGAGAAATTAAACACATGAGTAATGCAGCATTCAGATGGACCTATATTGGAAAACAGATATAATTACCACACAACATATGTGAGGTGGATACACATTTCTCTCAACCTACGACAACTTTTTATGTCAATTTCACTTGTGAATAACACCTTATTGCACTATAAATAGTTTCCGATCATGACTTTTGGCCCACCCCACTGCATATAATGCAGAAAAAATTCAAATTCTGGGAATGCAAAATTGGGGTTCCACTGTACTTATATAAAATACTTATTACATAAATTACTGATTTGATAATAAATTTTTAGTACAAAAATCTAATTGGTGTTGACTCCATCATAAGTCCAAGAGAAAAGAAAACTTGCATTGTAAAACTGATGTGTAACTTGCATTGTAAAACTGATGTGTTCTAAAACACTCTACTTTTTAATTTCTATTAGGAAGGTAGTTGAGCGGTTCCTTTTTGCAATTGGAAGGTAAATGTACTGTTGCAAAACCAAAAGTCACAAGTTTGTATTAACTGCCAAATTATGCATTTGCTAGACTTTGAGTGTAAGCTGAAAACTTGTGTGGTGTATTTGTTCCAGGTTTTCCCATGACAGGAACAAGGGTCATTCGCTTCATTTTTTTAATGTTTTCACAAACCACTTTCTGCTAACTGCCTTCCTTGTTTAAGAATCTTAAGATATGGGAAATATGTTGATTATATTCCTGGTTTTAAGGATACAGTGAAACCTTGATTCTACGTTTTTTAGGGAAACAAGGTGAATAACCTTAAACTATGGGAAAATGTAAAATCCAGAAAAATTTTAAAATTTGTTGCTTTATTGAGATCAAGAAAATTGAATGTATCATTTGAGAAAATGTAAAATCCGGGAATGTAACAAAGAATCTAGGGCTGTGATGATACCACTTTGAACCTATACTGAAACTGATTCTCACAGTCTTTTTATTCACACTGATACCAATTCTTAAACATTGTAGGGATTTAAGGTTGTTCAGAATATTTAAAAATGTTAATCTGGCTCTCGAGAGCTGTTTGCACAACTGGTCAGGTTAATATATTAATATATTACAACTATTTCTTGTCAGTCTTCAAGAGTTTTGCTTTAAGATATTTATAGGTTCTTTTATGAGTAATACAAATGAAATTTAATCATGGAATCCCTCTTTTACCACACAGTGTTAGTGCAAAGTTAATGAAAATTGCACTTGCAGATTTTACAAGATAGATACCACAAAAGTGCATGCAGAATTTTGCACACCTGGTCTCCTGGACACATGATAAATTTGAACTAACGGGCTGCTCCGATGGTTCAATAATAATAAGGTACCAAAACTATAAACATTAGAGGCCGTGATCAAAATATTGATATTCGCAGAAACCTTACAAAATTACTAAAGTTGAAAACTTCGTGAGGTATTTGCCGGGTTGTTCACAGCACCTCAATTTCAATTAATGCAAACTGGACCCAATAAATCTATAAGAAGGACTAAGCGGTGCTTAACCAAGGTACAGACAATTACTTGTAACAAGGAACATAAGTCAAGCTTCCTATTCATATACAATTCACCTGCAAAAATAAATGCTAAGCGAAATTTTCAAGTTTGTGCATGCATAAACAAACAGTATAATGATTGTTAATATTAATGCCTTTACCACTAACTACACATGTCATGTATGCCCACACGTATTGGTTGATATGGCAAGGTCAAATTATCGTACACGTACTTCAATTTATAACAGTTTTGACAACTTGATTCAATTATGTCTTTCTTTAACAATAACAATTCAATTACTCGTAGATTCAACCAGCCTTAATAACTTTCAATATAACAATAAGCCACAACAAGAAAGCGAAGTAATTGCTTTGCATAATCTTGCATTTTTTTTATATTTCATAAATTTCAACAATCGTTACTTTTAATTTCATGTGGACACATAACAAGAAAACTGTAACTTGCAAAACTATTCAATTGCATAACATACATGTTTTGCTTAAAACCAATTACAATTTTGTCCAGCAAAATCAGTTTAATTAACAAGTGTTCAACACTTTGTATTCGTAAGTTATAAACCGTGACCACTACCCATGGCTTTTATTTGCGTTACTCTTATTATGCAACTAGACAAGTAAAGGGGGGGGGGGGCAATGTTAACTAGATGCTCATTCGAAAGGAAGGTTATGGTAAATTTACTTTCTTTAATTCAACGATATTAATGCCAGAACAAGGCGTCGAAAATCCAATGTCGCGATTTGCTAAAAATGACTTTTTACGACTGTTTACTTTCTTTTATCTTTCGCAACTTAATAACAGTTTTATCGCCGGACAGAATCTACTAGTGGTAACTAATTCTGATTTCTCGTCTAACTAACAATTATAGGTTCTTGTTTTTTTTCATTTAATGAGAATTACCAATTTACGTAGAATTTCACTAGCAAGTCGCTTGTTCAAAATTAAGCATTCATGAATATCACTTGAGCAAATATATCGTGATTTATTTTAAATACGTCTCAAGTGATCAATGTACTACTTGAACACACCTTACTCAAATGTAAAATAGGTTCATGGGGGATCACTTGCACTACGTCACTTATTCCAACACTAAGGAACTTGGGGAGATCACATTATGTAACTAAATACTGTGGGCACACTTTAAATGTAACTACCTTTTAGAAGTTCTACACGACGTCCTCTAGTATTTGGCTAGCCTTCAGTCCTTTTTGAATGTGTATTCCAAACATGTTGATCACTAAGAAGAATTTGACCAATTTCTCAAGATTTGCCCACGCGTAATCTTCGTACATCTGGATTTTCACATATTGTCGTCAGACATTCATATATATTAGTTCATTGACGTTGCTTATAAATACGTGAATTATACTCCCCTTGCATCGCTCTTGCCAAAAATAGCAAAGTTGACGCGATACAAATTCGAACTGCCGTAATAGCAATTACAACTGCCCCTTTCTGATGCGTGATTCGAACTGCTGTCGACTGTGTCTGCTTACATCAGGTTACGTCATGCCAAATTGGCATGATTAAGAAAGCAGCTGAAGTAGCATAACAGGTGCTGCCACCTATAGGAAATTTCCAGAACTACGTCACTTTTCTTTCGTAACATGAGCTGATAATCGCAAGCAACACTCGGTGTTGAAGATTGTAAGATTTTCGGTAACTTTATACAGATATACCAGGTTTTTATCGAAAATCGCTACAATAACTAAACTAACTAACTCTCTAGCCTTCTTAAACCCGAAGGTTTATGGCTACAGCAACACAGGCCTTCCATCTGTCCCTATCCTGAGCAAGATCTACCCACTCTTTTCCATTCCTTCCGATTTCTTTTAGGTCCATCTCAATGTTATCTCTCCATCTTAGTCTTGGCCTGCCTACTGGTCTCTTACCATCAGGCTTTCCAACAAGAATCCAATAAACTCCTCTTTCCTCTCCCATTCGTGCCACATGGCCTGCCCACCTAAGTCTTCTTGATTTAATCATTCTAATAATATCTGGTCATTATGTAACCTTCTCCACTCACCTGTCTCCTCATCCCTTTTATGTCCAAATATTTTTCTAAGGATTTTATTTTCAAACACACTTAATTTATGTTCCTCTCTCAATGTAAGGGACCAAGTTTGCATTCATATAATACTACATGCAAAATTATGGTTTTGTATATTTTAACTTTTAGTTTCTTATATATTATACGAAAAGACAAAAGTTTATGAAGAAAAAAGTAACAGCCTGCTTTTTATTTCCTCTTTAATATCATTTCCGTTTGTTAGTATTACTCCTTAAGTACTTGAATTTGGAAACTGGTTCAAATGAGTTGTTATCAATAATTTGATTTTGATTACTACCTAACACTTGGTTTCGGCCTGTAAGCATATATTTGTTTTTCTTTGCTAACTTCCAAACCTATCTCTTTAGCTGCTTTTGAAATACTTTAGCATTATTCTTAATTGTATTTACATCATCCCCTAGTAAGTTTACATCATCTGCAAAAATTAAAAATTTAAAATGATAAATTTAAACAAAAACTAATAGTTATACCATGGTATCAGCTGATACCAATACATCAGTGTTAACTCTAGTAGTTCTGTTACTGTTTAAGCATTAACAAATTCTGTTGCTGTTCTGCTATGTGCTTTTTTATTTATTAATTTTTACTCAAATTGTTGCTTTGGATTATATTTAACTTTGCCATCTCGTGTTAAGTTAAAGCAACAACATGACTTGCTACATAATTTAGTAATAATACATGATTTTGGGTATGCTCATAGGTGTTGGAATTTATTTGCAGAAATGGTGATGGACACCGTTTTAAGTCCACAGACATCAAAGCTTTCTCTGTCAGATCCAGTAGGAACTGCTATCAGGAGGGCAAGGCCAGAAGAAGAGAAATTCGAAGAAGCTTTCCACCTGAGGGATGGGGTTGCTTTGATCTTTTATGGAGCACCAAGTTCAGGTATGTGTTACTGTTGAGGTATATTTAGTATACTTCAACAGTAATCTGCAACTGGGAGCTAAGTAATTGTTCATTCTACTTTCTCATCTCTTCTATTCGTGTCTCTGCAACTTTCTATCTCATTTTAAGCTTACCTCATTGTCTATTTATCTATACCATCCTATCTGTATTTTCTTATTTTACGTCACTTTTATACCACTTTTAGTTAATCACTACAAAATGGATGAGTGAAGATTAGATAAAGGGACACTTACAAAACACCAGTGTTCAGGTGGAGAGTCAAACCTGGAACCTTTGGTGGCAGAGGTGCATGCTTGAATTTAATAAGAACAGTTGTCACTTTTCTCTATGTCTCAACTCTGATACAAAGTGAAAAATCATGGAAAACTCTTTCATAGTGTTTTTTTATTATTATTACTAATCAAATCCAGTGGCGTGCGGTGACATTTAAACTAGGGTACGCAACATGGGCCAACCGAAATGAATTATGGGGGCCAGAACCCCCCCCCCCCCTGGCCATCATGTTATTCAGAAAATAACTTTTTTCTACAATTTTATAATGGGAAATTTCTCATCCTTGTATCAATATCCAATTGTAACGAGGTAAAATATATGTATGATATTTTATATTCGCAAATATATTCTGATGTAGGTACGTAGAGCCCAACAATTCAACTTTGATTATTTCCTTCATGCAGTGCGATGAACATTGAACGGGAAGGAAATGGCACAATCATTTTCCGTCCTTTCAAATTTCATGTAATAAATTAGATAAATCTCAGTATCCTCTACTATTACACAACACCTTTCGCAGAGGAAACCAACGAATAAGACCAACAATAAAGTTTCACTGTTTTTCTACTCAGTCAATCACTCTGTAGAGATATTTTTTCTTCTTGTCAAAAATCAAAATGCCTAATATACTGCTTACCATCCTTCACAACTCCTGCCTGAAACAATTTTTCCAAATCAGGAACAGACCTTCCATTTCGGATTGTTTACACTTTTTTTTTTCGTAAATTCCGAAAATCCCTTCTCCAGTATGTCATCAATAACTCCCGGTCCCCCTCTTTTATCACTTCACGGCACCGACAAACAATAGAGATCCTGTAATGTAAATAATATGAACGAAACACTCGCTGCAAATTTCACACAACAGAAGAAAGCAAAAGTCAACCTCGCACGGTACGTTGTGTCCGGTCCCGCTATGCCCGAAAACCACGCGTTCTTGTGGACGAATAAATCGGAGTTGCCAGTCGACAAAGTATTTTGTAGAAGGGAGATAATTAAGGACAAGTAGAAAATACGTCAGCATACATCCCAGAACACTTCAAAAGCTAAACTATAACTTGACAAGTTTAAAAACAAGACGCTGCAATTGATTGTTTGCGCACCTCACATCACATTTCCCCATACCATTGTCTGCGGCGACGTTCATTCGCAGTGTTGCAAACTGGAGGGAGCTGAATCCTCTGAGAATTTTCAACGAAATTTGAATGTGAAAGGCATGAATTAGTATCCCGTCACCTACGCTAACTATTGATTGCGCTAAATTCTAAATACATTTTGATATTTTCCCTTTAAACCTTAAATGAATTAAGTTATATTAGGGATATTTCTTACCAGCATAAGAAATGTATGAAATAAAACGATAGAAAAATGAAAAATATATAAAGGATAGAACTGAGCTCACCTTCTAAATGTTTTCCAGTTCTCCTTCTTCAGCTTCACTCTCCCACTCATCCGAGTCTGTGTCTACCGATGAATCTGTGTCCGTGTCTGAATCGGCTTCACCAAGTCTAATTCAGTTCATCTACACGCTCGGCCATAAGTCCATTTCTTTCAAAGTAAGAATCTTGCAGCCAAGAGTAAAGAGCAAGAACATTTCAATGCTTTAGAAAAGAACAGAGGCAAGCGTGTTATCAGATTGCCTTCTCGTGGTGATTGTTGTACGATAAACAAACGAACCACCACCCCACTCGGTTTAAAAAATAAAATAAAATAAAAACAAAACAAAAAAAACTGGACACTGCTCGATGTCGCATTCAGAAAATGAAGTCATTCGCCCTGTAGTTTCTCTTCGTTATAAACCTTAACGCACGTGCGTAACACTACAGTTTACGATCGGCGCACCGCACGCATTTTCAAAGGCCGGATTAAATAAAATGAACCACTGATATAATAGGAGCCTGCATGCACCGTCACGCTAAACAGTGAAAAATTGTTTGTCATATTTGTTTTAGCTTAATTTTGCTGAGTTGGCACCACTGGTACTCTCAATGCCAGACCAGTGAGTAGAAGAGTGGTGGGGAGGATGACGTAATACGAAGTGCTCCGCAGCGATCTGCGCATATCGGGACTTAACTTGTCAGGCTATACCGTACATCACTTTGCAATGTCTGGCGGGAGGGAGGGGGGGGGGGGGGGCTCATTCGAATCCCATTGTAAGCATTGTGTTTTATTATGTATTTCTTTTATCATTCATTCATATCGTCGGGTCAACAATCAACACCCATGCTATGGAACTCAAAGGAAATGTTGATCCCGAAAGGAGATAAACAGATACTTTCATACTCTGAGAATTGTGCGAAACTTGCAAATTGTTCACATATTTTCCCCTCGACACAGTGGCAGTCCATTCTGGTCTTCACCTCCCTATACGAAAAAAACTTGCTAGCGTAACTTTAACCTCACATAAATATTTTATATGTGATAGTTTACGCGTATATTAAATATGATCTTCCACCACTACATATTCTTGCCCTCCTGTCTGATTCCTGCATCACTTTTTATAATGTATTTTTATTGCAATCCAACAGTGATCTATCTACACCATGATCTACGCGTGGCTGCTAAATGCTAGTAAGCTAAGCATTTCAGAAAAAAATATGTTTACTGTCAACACTGCATACGCTGTCAAAATCTTGGGTACCCTCGAAGCTTAGAACCGGGAAAGAAGTGGGAGAGAGGGAAGCGCGGGCAGACCCAAACACGTGGCCGGGGCTGATATGAGCCAATGGGGTTACCTTCCGAATTTCTAGGGTACCAAGCAGAAGAAACAGCGTCTTTCTGCGGAAATCGGCAGGGACGCGGATCGGGTGGTTGCCGAAGTCTCAATCGGGATCATTCGGGACTGCCTTCAGGAAGGCAGCAGCGTGTTCGTGCGGAAATCGGAATTTCTTGCAGTGGAACTGCTTTCGGAGCGATAATTGTTGAATTTTCATGTTCGGGAAAGACGAAAAAATGTTTATTTTTTCTTACTGTGTTGTGGGTACGCAGTGCGTACCTTGCGTATCCTGAATGCACGCCGCTGATCAAATCTAACTTGGTAATTTGTATTTGCTCCTGTTGTTATACAGGGTCATCGAGAATGCTTGCCGGGATTTTAAACTGTTATTATAAGAGAAGTATTTAATGGATATACACGTGTGGCATCTTAAAATGTTCAGCAAAGTTTAAAGTTTTAGACTTAGCTTAGTACACTTCGATATGGCGCCATTTGTATCTCTGGTGACGTCTAGACGTATTCAATCTCCTGCCACGTCTTCTGAATCGTGTCCAGAGTTACAGTTGCAATTGCTGCAGCAACCCTCTCTTTAAGGTGCTCCTGCGCATGCGCCGTTTTAAGCCTCACGGTCACACAAGGTCACACGAAACTTTCAACTTTTCTGAACATTTTAAGATGCCACACATGTTCCATTAAATAGTTCTTTTATAATAACAGTTTAAAATCCCGGCAATCATTCTCGATGACCCTGTATATGCAGTGACATAGTGAAAACATGCATGGTTTCATGTTGGCTATCCGAACTATTCCATACAAAATACGCACCACAGTTTTTGGGGGCAAACATTTTGGAAAAAAGTGAGCATTATACATGAGTATATACGGTATCAATAAAAATGCCAAAAACTTTTCTAGTCTGATGTAATCTATAAATAGCCTGCAATTTACTGTAAAATTCTGTCATTTTTTCAAAATTATTTTATGAATATAAGCCCTGGTTTTATAAAGTAAAGGTCTAAATGTGCAATTTCTTTTTTAAAGGTAACACCCATTGAAGTCACTTAAATAGATATATTAATTAAGGAAGTTAATGAACCATTCAGGTTTTTTAAAGGACATACACAATTTTTTTTATCAGATTTGTAGAATATCTGTTGTTGGTATTAGTAAATTTTAAAGCAGTACTTTTCAATCTTGGTAAAAAAATTTGCATTTGTCCATCCCTAGTTTCTGCTTTCAGTTTTCAGAATCTAAGTTTGAGCACAGTAGGTAAAATTTTAACACAACAGATTTTAATTTTCTTTTCATTTAAATGATATACACTTATTTTTCCAAGAATTTAATTCCTTCCACGACCTGACTACCATAATACTTCCTCTGATCCTTTTGCAAAGAATGATAAGTAGCATTAATTTTCATGTGTCCATGTATGGTCATGTTCAGTATTGAATTATGTGTAATTTTATTTTATTTTCCACTTCTGCAACTTTTGAGTAATGGTGATAATAAGGAAGAATGAAGATAGTAGAGATGAATGATGGTCATTTGAAATTCATAAAGGAACATGTATGACCAGCTTGAGTCTCGAACCTGGTACCTTGGGTCAACATTTTATTGAATTAACCACTAAAGACACTCGACCACTAAGGCAGGAATGTCATGTTCAGCAGTTCAGAGATAAAAATAGGATAAATGTTGAAGGAACTCTTGCATATCAAAGTAAAGCATAAGTCAAATAATACACATTCAGCTCTACTGTTCATATTTACCATTAATTTCAATAATTTTTGTTATTACGCCAATTGATTGGTTTATGTTCATGGATTTTTTTTTTTTCCAGATGAAATTTATCTCAGCCATAAAGTTGCAAGAATTCTGAATCTGAATACAATGAACATAGATTATGTTGTACTTGAGGCTCTTGTTTATAGTGATATGCCTGGAATTGTAAATGTGAGGAACTCTTTGAATGCAGCATTTCAGGAGATGCAAGGTGATACTGCTACAAGGGAAGATGAAACTAAAGCAGGTTTGTATTATTGTCAAACTAAAAGTTAATGTTTATTATTTCTGTTTATATTATATACCATATTATAAAGTTTTATAATAAAAATAAGGATGGGACAGATTAATCAGTACTCTGTTGGTATACTGATAGCTTGTAAATTAGTGCAAATTTCTATCATATTGTCATTTTTATGAATATAAACGAGGGCTGAGTTGATGTCACTTTAAACCAGTGTCAGTGCTCTTACTGATTTCCACTGACACTGATGAACTGTAATAATTCAAACTAGCTCCGAATATTTATAAATTTTAACATGTATAAATTTTCCATTGAAAATATATCAATTTACGAAAGTTTTGGTTTAAAATATCCTTAACTTCTCATGAGATAATCATTTAATCACAAGATCTATTTCCTCCTCACAATATTGTTGCATTTTGCACAAATTGCAGTGTTGTGCAGCATTTTGCAGACCCCAAGAGACCCTTGGAGGTCACCAACATAGCCAAATGGTTATCACTCTGGCCTTTGGTGCGAGGGGTCCCAGTTTCGATTCCTGGTGTCACAAAAGCTAGAAAGCAGTGGCATGGGACTCGATGTACTGGCATGCATCATCCAATGAAAAAGCCTATCTGACAAGCCCCGGCCCTTAGAGGTTAAAAGAGCCTTGGACTCCGGAAAAGTATCAGTCGGGCTCAGCCCTAATATAAACATATGCTACATACATCCTCGCAGTGGTCACCGAAATTAATAGGACAAACTTAAAGCAGCTTCACGAGAAATGCAAGTACAAATTTTTCTCTGTAATTATTTACTACCGAATCTCTCATTTCCCAAAATATGAATAAATATACAGTTTCTTTTCAATGCAAGCTGTTTGCTGTCCTGTGGTTACATGCATAAAACCATTCATGCCCTTCAAAGAACATTTTAAATTTATATGGGTTGATAAAATATTGGTTATTGCTATCAGTAAATTTTATATCTGTATTTTACGGGCACTGCACAAAATTTCAGAGGGTCCATAATAATACAAATTATGTGATAAGTTTTTGGTGATTTACATCTATAATATTTTATTTCAGAGCTGTCGCTATTGGATTTCATTGATGCCATGTCATTTGATGATTTCTATAGTAAGGTGGCAGAAGTCACACACCACATATCGAACAAAGGAAAGAAAACTGATGGAAAAGCAGCTAAAAAAGAAGTGCCTCAAAGTAAGGGGCCTGTCAGTGCATCACCCCAGGCAAAAGGCAACCATGGAAACAAAAAGCATGATGACAGTCCACATGGTTCTTCATCACAAATTATATCACCTGAAACCTTTGTTGAAGTTATTAAGGAAAAGTAAGTACTGTAGTAACATTATTGTCAGTACAGTTCGTTGCAATGAACTTTTCCAGTTTTATTTCAGTGTGTGCAATTTAGTTTGATGCACAATTGAGGGGTCTAGTGAGAGAGGGAGCTATGCCACTTTGACAAGAAATGGAAATAAATTGACTTTTCTAAAGCATTGCATTGAGTCATAATTTGTATAACAAAGGGTAATTTTTTTTTTCTGAACATATTGTTGGGTAAATTATTCAAAAAGAAAAATATGAATTTCAATATAAATACCATTTATTATGAACATGTATGGTATATTGTTGTAGTATACCGATATGGAAATATCAATCTAGCACATCAAATACTTTGAACAAGACTTAAATACTTTTGCCTGAGTGTAAATCATGTTCACAGGGTTACATATGATCTACATAAAGACAACTTCATATGTCTTCTGGAGTATCTTCACTGTCCATTGTTACTGTGGATTTTAGTTTTTGGTAAACACCATGAAAAACTGGAGGAATATAAGGCATTATTGCCATGACATCTTTTAACTTCAGGGCTGATATTAAATCTAGCACCGGTTACTGCAACACAACCTCTGCCACTCCTATTGCAGACACCATGAGTAAGTGGCATAGCTCCTTCTCTCACTCAAAATGCTGATGAGGACATATTCAAGAACTCAGAAAATCTGCTGCAGAACAAGCAGGAGCTATGACACATGGTTGTAGTTCACATGATAGATGTCAGATGGTAGGAGAAGACTGAAAATGGCAAAAAATAAAATTTTCAAGATTTGTGGCATAGCTCCCTCTCTCACTAGACCCCTCAATTGATTTGCCACCTTTCTGGTAGCTATCTCAAGCAGGATGTATATGTAGCATTCATGTACATGTACATGCCTGGGGAAGCTGGCAGAAAGGTGACGCAATCCATCATGCTTCAAACGTCTACATGGAACAGGAAGGATGTTGTTTAGAATGGGTTATCTTTTTCCACATACCCACAAAACCGATACCTTTAGCCCTCCCTGATAGTGTAGAAACTACAATGATGTCATCTCATAATTGACTGGTGGTAGCGCCTCCCCGATGGCATAGTGGTTATAATAAAAATTGAAGGATGTTCGAGTTCGAATCTATTTAAACATTAAGCACTTCACTTATATTGTGATTAAATAAAAATAAAAGAAATAAATGTACCAAAATATTTAAGACATGGGGAGGTACATCGTGTCAACCGCCCAGAGCTCGGCCAACGGAAAAGGACGCATAAGTTCCTAATACGTTGGTCTTCGTTCATGAGCCAATGCAAACAAAAATTATTATGGCAAGAAGAAATCAGAACACTGAAACATGTTATGAGATAGTATTTAATAGGCTGCAGTTGAAATACTTCCAATGCCTCGCCACCCATCTACACACACCATGCAGACAAAATACAATCACTGATCCATAAGTCGCTGGGTGAAAAGAAGTTAGCAGCGGAGGCCGCTGATGGCCAGCGTTGCACATGAACACTAATCTTTATGAACGCACCATTTCTTAATAAGTTAAAAAGTCTGATTGGAAACTGAATTCAATGCTGAGAGTCTAAACTTTGTCAAGTGAGGAGAAAATATTTTCCTCTCCGATACGTAAAGGTGCTGAAACGAGAGTCTTTTCTGAAGTTCTTCCTTCATCCATGATTCCCCGAGTCCCTTGCTTCGGGGAGGAATTGTCCTTCTCTATTGGTTGTTGCACTTTTAATTCCTCCCACACGTGGTCATGTTTACACTGAGGGGGATGAAAGAAGTGATGATAGCCTTGCATGGACCTTGTTCATAAGTTAATTTGGAGGGCGAAGAAGTATCTGGCCCTAATTAAATTTAAGTCTCTAATAACTTTACGTTGAGCACTTTCCTTTTGACACTTGGTTAACTGATGTGTTTTCTCGCTGTCTTAACTTTCACGGTGGAGAGATATATTTTCGAGCGAGGTCGGGGTTCAAGATTCCGTACTATTTACCCTTGTCACTTCGCTGTCACTGAGCCAGACGGGCTGGCGCGCTTGCATAAATAATGTTCTCTGTTTGAGCCTGCTATGTGTAGAACGATTGTTTTAATTCCAGCTGCATACTCCCTTGAGAACAGAGGATCGTTGTTCAGGACGAGGGCGAGAGTCTCCTTGGGGGTTTTAAATTTTAAAATGCCTGAAGTTCCGTGATTAGCTGCATCTCTAAATTTCAACCATCAAGCTCAACTTGAATTGATGGTGGCGTGAGCTGAATGTGGACTGGATGGATATCAAAGTTTATTGCGGGAACACACTGGCTTCTTTCTCTCGAAGTAGGTGTGGTGATTTAATATATATGCAGCGCTCCATGGGAAAGAATGCTGGTTCGTTTGAGACGGCTGTCCTTTTCTCAGAGAGCAGAAAAATGAAATCTTGGGGGAAGTGCGTAGAAAGACCGATGGTAAGGGTAAATGGTAATTGGTACATCGGTCATATGGTAACGTTGTTGCCTTGTAATCAACTGGTCCCAGGTTCGATACCTGGTGGAGGCTCATAGTGGTTCGGATCCCACTTTAAACTGTAGGTCCATTCCCGATTAGCCTTACTGTGCATAAAGTGGACTTAAAACACAAAATCAACCAGTCGACTGGTGGATTCACAGTGCACACTTTATACTCTAGATCCAGTCTCCTGCTGAAGTAGGCAGTTATGTTCTTGTCCATCTTCTGCCAGCTAGGAACCTTCCCTGTTCCCTTCTTGACACGTAACAGGAAGAGTGGTATAAGGTAATGGGGAACAAGCTGTGTGCCCTCAGACCCGCTATTGGTGCATGACATTCCTCACACCATACCTCCTTTTTGAGAAGAGGTCATTTTAACTTGGCTTCAAATTGGACACAACTGTCTCACACGTCATTATTTGCTGCAAGGGCTGGACCCTCCATTCTGCCTTTCTGCCTTGTCTGTAATTTCGTTTAGGCTGATTTTAATTTCCTCAAAGTTTCAACCTTGCCAGTGATTTATGTTGTAAGATGATAACACTGTTTTAGCTAATGTTTAGCACTGTCTCTGAGAATTTTTTTAGTGTGTCCTTATACTTTTAATGTGTCATGTACAACCTGCACCTTTCCCAGGTTTTTTTTTTACATCCCCTTTTTTATCTCCCTGGTAAAGTTTTAGAGAAGGGGATTTTACCCCATGTACATTGAAAGGTTCAAAATGGCTGTATGTACCAATTCACCCAAAAATTTTAACTCTTATTTTCATTCCAGTTCCGATTAGCCTATCTGAGCATAAAGTGAGTTTGTATATATGGAAGGGTGCAAAATGACCTCATGTGCTGATGCACCGAACAATTTTAATTCAATCAATCAATCAATAAAGTTAATTTAAAGAAAACTTGCTACATAAAATAGCCTATGGCCAACACAATACAGTGGAACCTTGATTTTACATTTTTCAGGGGACCAGGCTTAAAAAACTTAAAATGCAGGAAAATGTAAAATCGGGTGAAATTTTATGACATTTTGCTGAGTAGGGGCCATCAACATTGAATATATAATGCAGGAAAATGTAAAATCCCGGAACATAAAATCAGGGCATCAATGTTCTACTTGAAGGTTCGTATAACCACTTTTTGTACATGCAAAATAATCTAACAGTTATTTTTAGTGGTTTTTATTTGATTTTATCTGCGATGTTTCGTTCTGGTTTCCCAGAACTTTTTCAAGCTACACGTACAACAACACAACCTCACATAGCTAATCACTCTAGACCTCGAACGAAACGTCGCAGATCAAATCAAATAAAAACCAGCAAAATTAACTGTGTTAGATTATTTTGCATAAAATGAAGGTTCCACTGTATACATTATGAGTTGCTGAAAATGTATGATAATTGTGATTCACACCTGGATCTTTGGCATTCCTTGCCAATACTCTAACACTGAGCTTCCAAGCCAAATTTTGTCCTCTGTACCTCTGTTATATGGTAATATCCATGTCAGGATCTGCTCTTGGACTGTCTTGGACATGTGAACACTAATGCCATCTCTGTGCAATTGAGGGAACTAATTCAACTGAACTAGTATAAGAAATAGTTTATGGCATAGGTACCAAACTTAATGAAAAGTTGATATATCAGGAATAATAATGAAATGATAGTGTTAAATTTGAGGAAAGGTATGTACAGAAATGTTAGATAGGTAAACTTTTTTGTAGTATTGGTTGTATAATGTCACCTTTCTACCACTTGAGGTTACTTGTGATGGATTGTGATGAGCTGAAATAGAATGAAAGATGAAACACCCATGCCTACGCCAAGAATTTATGCCAAAACCTCCAGTAGCAAGATAATTAGCAAAGAACTCAATTTGCACAGTTGTCATGATGGTTAAATTGTTGGCAATTTCATTGATATACTACTATTCCAATTATAAATTATTGTAATGAACCAATAAATAGATCAAATCAAAATACAGTGGACACCATTGAACTATATATAACTGGAACGCTCGCTGCAACGCTGATCGGTTGCGGAAACTGAAGCCACTTTTGCGATTACTTTCTCCAGGGAAGAAAACGTGCTGATCCCATAAGCTAACGTGTATTTACTCTCCTTTTTACTTTCGTATAGCACAAAGAAAAACTTAATTTAACAATATTTATGCATTCAGCACTATAAGTGAATGTCTTATTAAGTGTTTCTTCGCTACATTAATAGTTGGGATGTGTTTTTTCGAACAATTTATCCAGTCTTGAGTGGGTTAAACATGGTATGGTCGTGTTCGCGTTTGGATGTACAGTCACGGACACTGCAGACTTGTAACGATTCCATTGAAAGTCAATGTATTCATTACAAGCCGGGAGTGTCCGTGACTGTACAAATCATTCAGATAATTGCCCTGGTGTCCACTTTTATCGGTAAGTATTATTCTTACAATATGTGTACATGCCTGAATGTATTTGTTAAAAGTTGATGACTGTAATTAACTGTTACATATAGTGAAAGCTTTTGAATGTGTTTACGCCCACGTTTTTCATACAGTGTCGCAAAAGATTAAACTTTGTAATAACCAATATCATTGTACCTATTGTATTATGTATGATTTAGAGGATGGAATCAATCAATCATATCTTATAAATATATGAAATGAACAGTCATGAAGAGAAGCTAACCAGAAGTAACAAAGCGAATTAAAAAAAATCATCTCTGATTGGTCGTAAAATATTAGTTTTATCTATATGTATGTCATGCTTACGAGCAATTTGTGTATTGTTGGCATGTCAAGCAGTAATTTCGAAATTTTAATAGTGCATAAAAAAGTGCCTCGATATTATGGCACAACTTCCATTCTATGGACGTTTTTCGCAAGACATACAGGAAGAAAAAAAATGTGTCGAAGCTTCGAAATTAAATGAGTGTTGAGTATTGTTTGAGATTTGTCGACCATGATTTAGTTTGGTTTTTTGTTTTTTTTTTTGTTTTGTTTTTACTGAAAGTGTTAATTGTGCATTAATTTTGTATCCAGCGTGCATCCTTACGTCCTAATAGAAAAACGCACATCCTGTCGGGTTAAAGTCTGCATTTTAATTTGCATTTTCTTAGATGTAGCTTCCTTGCACGCACTTGCCGTAACCTTCATATTTTCTCATTTTATGAAATTTAATTAAGATATTAGGTGTTAAATTAATATAATAATCTATGGCGGTCGCACAGTAAGAGGAAGAATCAACATGTCCAAAATATATGCATTTATAACGAAACCCAAATTTAATCCAGTGTCCATTCATCAATTTCATCATATCATTATTCATCCCCATGTTCGCAATTAACCAAAAGTGGCAGAAAAGCGAAGTAAAATAAACTAAATAAATCAACAATAATATTGTTGCAAGTTATAACACGATGCGGACAGCAGCTGGGGAGTTCTCAATATTAATCAACTTTACCAAGAAGTTCTTAAAAATACATTGATATCGTTAATTTAATCTTAAATCCTGTGGTATTTGAATATAGGTGATGTACTCATTGTAATGTTTTCTCATAAAGTATAGCTTTCATTTCGTAAATAATCTTTCATAAAAATCCATTTGCCGCCATAGAAAATTCCGTCTGCTTCAGCTTTTCTTCCTCCTTTTCCTGGCATAAGTAAGCGAGAGAATGGCTTCACTCTTGCGCCGTAAAGCAGTCCTTCCATGTTATATATAGTTCAATGGTGGACACTCTATTTTACATTTTTCGTGGGCTAAAATTAAAAAAACTTAAGACATAGGAAAATGCGAAAATCTAGGAAAATTTTCCCGTGAGGATTGGATGTACATGGTGGGTCAAAAGATACTGCTGTATTATTATTACTGTGAAAGAAAATGTGGTAATCGACATGGAAACTGTATTGAACTGAACAAGATACATTAAAGATTGGAATAGGACAAGAATGCCTGTAAGATTAATGGCAATGCAGCTCTCAGTGTTCAAAATTCTTGGTGCACAGCTTGATTTGCCACCATGTGAGTTCCTTAATAGTAAATTGGCTTGTATCCCCCCTTTGTTTGTAACACACAAAACAGTCATCTTGTAATATAAGGTGGGAAACCAAACACTTCAGTAACACACACACCAGCACAATGTGGCTTTTAACTGCAGAATTTGGGCAGCCTTCTATCAGAAAATCTGACTCTAACTACAGTATTGGGATTGACTGGCCTCTATCAGAAAACAGTTGAATTATTACCACACAATGTATGTGAGAAGGATAAACATTCTTCTCAAGCTACGATAACTTTTTGACATCATTTCTCTTGCAAATAATATATTCTTGCACTGTAAGTAGTATCCGATCGTGACCTCTTAACCCAGTGTATAATTCAGGAAAATGTGAAATCTGGGAATGTGTGTGTGTGTGTGTATTCAGTGTTTTACGTGGATTGTGATATTGTAATTCCTTGCAGGTTGAGTTCTGAAGAATATAGATGTGGAGTGGTTATAGAGAGCTTGAATACAATGTTTTCATCCAGTGCAGCTTTTGTGCTGACCTCAGTTTTAAAAGCATTAGGAAATCTGAAGTATATACATCTTTTAACATTGCACAATACCTTTACACATTATGTGGAGAATAGGATAAATACAAAATTACAGAAAGGTACAAAATTTAATGTGTATTCAGTTAACCATAAGCCTGAAAGGCAATCATTTTTTTTAGTGCAGTATATTTTTATGTTGTTGAGATGTAAGATTTAATGAACTAGCAACAAAATCATTAATTGCACTTTAGAACCATTTAGTACAGTGCAAATTAATTGAGCCAATGTTCTATTTCAGCATTTATTACATATCTTCAATTATGCGTGTATTGAAAACTTTGTAGTAGGGATGAGCCTATATGGAATTTTGGCCGATACCGCTATAAAATTTACCGATACTGATATTCTACCAATCCGTAGAGGCATGCATATTTCGTTTTTGACGAAAACACGAAATGTGAAATAACACATTATAACGACGTTAATTTTTCATGTTTGTGAAAGGTGCAAGGTGCATTTTCCTACCCTGTTTTGTCACGAAATAATGTGAAATCAACTGCAAAATGCGAAATACACTCTTAAACACGAAATTTAGAGTTTATTTACCACCACGACACTTTCTGAAGTCAATTATCCTGTAAGCTATGCAATTCACGGAAAATTGAATAATTCTGCTGTAAATATTTGTGAAGCAAAAATGGACCCCTTCATGCAGGAATAAACTTAATATTCTGGTAATGACATAAATGTGTTAGTAAAAGGGATTTGTTTATTTTGTGTAGTAAGAGTCGTTTTTAAATCAAATTTAGGGTTATATTCACAATTTTAAAACCAAAATGTCACTTTATATACCGCTTTTTCATCGCTATAACAGCAAGATTTTATTTTATTTACCACTTTTGAACCCGAAATTGACTCTGTTTTTGTACCGAAATTTTGCTTTTCTACTTAACCAAAAATATGTGCCTTCCGATATCCAATATCAAATTCCAAATGATCCTTGAAGATCTGAAAGGTTCATGAGCTCCTTAATAAATTTATGTTTCAAGGTGACTGCAGTGCAAAAGAAGTTGCATATTTAGATATTAATTTTTTAAAAGTATGGCATACATAAAAAAATATAACAAAATGGTAGAATTTGCATTAAATTATAATATATTTGTAGATATATGGGATTGTTAAAATAATCTGTAATGTTACCGATAAACTGATTCACTGATATGCCTGTATCGGCCAATACCGATAGAGTAACAATTAATCTGTCCCATCGCTACTTTCTAATATTTGACTTGGCTACCTGTGGCTGTAATGATATGTTCAGTACATTTTGGCATGGAAGATACCAGCATCTGATAAGCTTACCTCCGTGGTAGAGTGGTTAGCACAGCATTATGCTAGACTATTGGGAAGGCCCAGTACTCTGTTATTATTATCTGATATGTGCTTAACAGTGTACAGTGTATAAGTTTGTTGGTAAAATTCTTTATAAATTTTCTGAAATCTTTTTTTTATTATTATTATTTTTACGTTGACTGTGTACGAGATCTATCCAGAAAGTACACAACCATATTTTGTCCCCACATAAACAAATGAAGCACACACGGTGTCATCTGGTGGGGAGGTGTTGGGCACCTTCATGTGCATGCATGATGTTTTTTCCTGCCTACAGTGTGTGTCAGTAGCTGGTAGCCAACCTGTGAGTGAGTGTAGTGAAAACTTGTCAGATTTTAATTTGCTGCGAAATGACGGAATGACTTCAGCAGCAGTATTTTACCCAAATCTTGGTTATACCCAAGTGGAAACCATTTAGAAGATTGAACAGGCGACGATGCGATAGGCATCGTACAAATTAAGAAGTTGCCGCACGTCGCACATCAGTGGAGAGTGAACCACATTCTGGTTGGCCCTCAACAAACTGAAGTGACAAGGCGATTGACCAAGTGCAGACTTTGGTTATGCAGAACAATTGCATCACTGTCCAAGAACTTGCAGACAAGGTAGCGGATAAACATTGTTTTGGTACATTCGAGATTGAGAGAGGATTTTTAGCCTCGTGGAGAATGTGCAAAATTCATGCCGAAGCTGCTAACAACGGAACAGAAGCAGCTTGTGATTCACGTTGTCTTGGCCAAACACAACATTCCTCAGACTCATTACTCTCCTGATATGCTGTCAGACTTTTGGCTGTTCCTCAAGCTGAAAATGCCAGTGAAAGGTACCCACCTGACTTTAGTCACAAGAAGAGAAAATGTAGAACGTTAAGGCCCCAACTGTACTCCATTACCAAAGAGACCTTCCAGGCAATGGCTGGTCCACTGGCAGAATGTGTACAGTTGCACGGACGCAACTTTGAAGGTGATTAGAATTTCAGACTTCCAGGTCTGTAATTGTATTTTTTTCAACCAAAGCTGAGATACCTTTTGAATAGACCTCATAAGTTTCATTAGTACGGTAGGAATTAATGTTCTAGGAAGAACGTATTGTGGTATATTTTAATGTAGACCTGCCTATTATTATGCTACAGAAATGGAAAAAGCAGCAGCCACAAAAGAAAAGATAAACTGGCTAAAGAACATTGCAGATGAAGAGTATGATGATCTACCAGAAGATGAGAAGATGATGTACGAATCTCTCATGCTTGAAAGTCGGAAGATTAAAATGAAACAGAGAAATGAAGAACTCATGAAAAGGAGACAAGAGAAGTTGCAAATGCTACAAAGGTTGAGAGTAAGTAATATTCATAATATTCACAATAAAAAGAATAAAAATTAGAGCTGAGTTTTTAAATTAATTGACTGATACCAATGGTGGTCAGTTTTGCAGAGTTTGAGCTACATGAAAGGAAGTTATAGTGGGCTCAAATCTAGAAAGACTTGATGCACTGTCCATGTGTCACCCAATAGTTAGTTGCTTGACAGGCCTTGTTATTGGCAATGATGTTCCTGTCCCAGAAGAAAATTTCCCTGTCGTATACCAGAAAAATTCCCTTTTTGACCTTACGGATCAGATCAGTAGAATATTGATTGTCCTGATTATCAATATTTAGTCAAATTCTAGTTTTTAGTGGACTGTGTTATTAAATGACAAGATTTTAACATTTAACATGTGAATTGAAACTGATCTTCTTAATTGTGCTTGAATGAGAGTTAATTTCCTGTTGTTATATTCAGCAAGTACAGCTTAAACTATAGAAATATAATACCATATCTTACGATACTCTTTCTTCAAAATACTGGGTCTATTTTGCAAATACTGTTGATGTTTATTATTCAACAGTGTCTTTTGCACAAGTCAACATTTGTTCTTAGTTGTAATGGGTACTCTCTCCCCCACCCATATTGGAACAGTAATTCTTTTAAACAGAATTTCATTAGTTGTGACTGCTGTAAGTTACTGCTAACTTTTATTTTCATAAAAGAATAATGTCTGAATTTTGCTGTATTGGATTGGTAAAAATATTGGAAATTGAACCAACACACTTGTATATCTGATTGATCAATGTGATTATAGTACAGTCTAGGGCTGTGCTGAAACTGTTGCCTGTTCTTGTCTATGCTTGAACATTGTAACAATAAGTAGTTGTTCAAAACATTGATTAATTGTGATATGTAAGTATTCCACATGCAAATATATGCCACAATTTATTATAATAGCTGTCGTTCAATCAGAATCGATTTTTCATACAAATGCTGGTGCAAAATAATGACATTTTTGAATTTTGTATACATTTTCCAGGATAATTTGGATCAATACCAGCTCAGTCCTAGAACATCCATAATAAATCAATAATTTCTTTGAATTCTCAGGCCCAAAGGAAATACAAAAAGTTTTCCGTCCAAAAAGTGAAGGGTGCCAAAAGCACACCCACTGCCACTACCCTAACGGAAACAACTGAGTCAGAAGTAAAAAAGGCCAATGCAGGAAAAGGCAAGCCAGAGGAAGAAGCTAAGAAGAAAGGTCCAAAACATAAGGCCTCCATTGCAAAATCAATTGATGCAATCTCTCTAGGTGAAGATGGGAAGAAGAGTCCAGGTACTTTTAAATGTAACAAATAAGAGCAGAATGTTTGAACTTTCTCCTGGTCTGGCCAGATAGAAGAGTTTTTTGTTCCCTTTGTCTGTTGTCATTATGCACACTATAATTTGTCAAAGTCAGTGTGAATGCTCAGGTACAATTAGGAACTTAAAAGAGATGGCCTTGATAATGTCATACAAATGATCAGTTTATAATGAATACGAGGGTTATCAAAAAAGTAAGTTCCCATGTGTTACTAGTAGGAACCTTGTTTATTCCTTTAGTGTTATTTTTCCGATATTGTTTTTCTTTTTTTTTCATAATTGGGAAAAGAGAGATGCGGTAGAAGATAAATACGTAAAAATTAGTACTCACTTTATACGTGAAACTGTTTTCTTCTTTTTTGTTCTAACCCATTAATGCCGACACAGCATTTCAAGTAGTTTTTTAAATTATTTTTTTTGAAATGTCATAGTTGAGGTCTAAATAAGGTGAAAATACATTTTATTTGCCTTCATTATAGTCTGGCAGATTTTCCAGGCATTTAAGATAATTTCAACTAATTTTTAACTTTCTTTGTGATTATTTTGCTATTTATTTAGTTACTTAACAACAATTTTTAATACATTGGTATCTATGGCATAACCTATTTATATGGAATATATACAAACACAGAAACTTACAATAGCTCCAAAAATGTACTCTAAATAAATTTCTAAAAAGTTACATATTTTAGCACATAGTTCAACAGGAAGCAGAATTTTCAATCAATCTCTTGAACATCAGTTAAAATCTGCTCCATAAAGTGTGGCAAGCCTTGAAGTACACACGATGGAGAGCAGATACATATTTACCACAATTTCATGGTGTACGTCCTGAACATTTATTACATCTTGAATTAGGTTTATTGCTATTCACAATCCAATGTCCAGTGTTATCATATTGCAGTGCCATGCTGTATCTCTTTCCTGAAAAATGGTGACCTGGTAACCCTTCTTGGTACTCAAAACTGCTTTATAAGTAGGTCTTGCTTTGTAGTAACAATCATTGGTTTAATTTCATATTATCAGCAACATGTAGGTGGCACATTATGTGATCAAACATACGGCACCAGATATCATTTCGTTGTCGTATATATAATTCATCACAACAATGCATATGGCAGTTTGGTAACCTACAATTCTAATGAAGATTAGATTCTTTTATTTTGTTATTGGCTCAGTACGTAATTTTTTCTGGATTCCATAACTTTGAATTTGTTCCACAATCATATCAACAAAATGTGCTGATAACATCAATTGGAAGAAATCCAGAGATGGTCCAAGTGTACTTGAATAATCCACAGCAGTTGGAGAGAATGAGGGATGAAAATTTCGTACTTTGCTTTCAACATGCCTCTCGGACAATGTCCATTTTCTTTCTTCTTTGCATTTGTGCTTTTGAGGTTGTGAATCTCCATTACCAGGATTCTTCAAACTACCTGCATATCTCTGGGACAGTACATCTCTTTTTGTTTGGAGAATTCTCCTTGGCAGTTCTTCCGGCAGTTCTTCTGTTTAGTCTGTTTTATCTGAGTCAACATCTGTATCTGCTTCAGGGTCTTCAACTTACGACAGAAGAGCAACACTACAGCCATTCCAGTAGCATGCCCAAGATTTTCAAAAGGGGGGAATAATTACATTTTTTAGCAGTCAGCCCTCGTTTTGCCATCATTTCCTTCTTTTGAAATCTTTTCTTTTTGGGAATACTGAGCCCAAGGAGGGGTTATGACAACCACTAACCCCCCTCCCTTACGCACGCCACTGAGTAATTTGTCTCCTCATCTGGGTCTTCAGGCCTCCCGGATGGCATAGTGGTAACGTCATCGCCTTGTAATCAAAGGGTCCCGGGTTCGATACCTGGTGGAGGCACATGGCACAGTGGTTCGGATCACACTTTAAACTGTAGGTCCAGTCCCGATTAGCTTTCCTGTGCATAAAGTGAACTTAAAACAACAAATCAAAATCAATCTGAGTCTTCAGTCTGTGACGTTCTGCCTAGCGTGACTAACTGCGCACAAAGGATTTCCGTGGATATTTAAAAAATAACAAAATGCAGAACGAAACACAAACATTTTGGGGCTTGAGGTATTTATTTATACCACTGATATGATAAACCTCATGATTCATCAAGAATCTCGTTCGTAAAGTAATGTGTGCTTTACTCAATATTGCAAAGTAGTACTAAATTAAAGGGGGTGGAATTACGTACAATTATCATAAACGTGTAACTCTAGCTGCAAATATACACAAGAAGAGAGCACACTCACCATTCATAAACAACAGTCATAATATTCAGCAAGTACAGCTTAAACTATAGAAATATAATACCATATCTTACAACATCCTTTGTAGATAAGGCTTAGCATAGTGCAAGGTCAAAAGTGGCAAAAAGTGCAGTGGCAACTGCCCCCCCCCCCCCTCCTCCATAATCGCTGCCACTGGACCGAAGGCAAACATCCCTTTACATGATAGTATGTTAAATATTATTCTGTAAAGCACAAGTTTGTAGAAATGTGCAGTACAGAAAATATAATAGGATAACAAGTATGATGTTCGCTGAATTTCCTGCCAAAGTAAGTTGAACTAATATTTTTGGGCATATTATGTTCTACAATTATCAATCACTTCTTACAATGAAAGAGAGACATTTCAAAATCAGAATTCATCTATTAGTTTACAAAAATGTAGTAAAACATATTTGTACTTACCTTTTATTTGAGGCGCTACAAGCCATTTTCCTTCCTGTTCTCGCAACCACAAAGGAATTGACTACTTGAGAATGCACTTAGTCACGAAACTGCATGGTCAACAAGGAAGGTTGGAGGTCTAAACATTCAAGCAGTTGCATTTTCAGTTCAATTAATCCATTTCTGTGGGAATGAAGCCACCAAAAATTTCTGGCATCGGCATTAATGGGTTAATTTTAGTGGCCACTGCCACCATCCTTGTTGGAACTTGTTGTACTGTTCCTTGACGTGCTTAACAAGTTCCAACGAGGATGGTGGCAGTGGCCACTAAAATTAATAGAACGAAGAAGAAAAACAGTTTCTCCTTTTTTTTTTTTTTTTTTTTTTTTTTTGTGTTATTTTTCACAAAATTAATGATTTTGTATTTTAGCTTTTCTGCCAAATATGCCTAAAAGTTTATCTTCATTGCCACGTGGCCGATATTTTTTTTAAAAAAAAAATTATTGTGATTGATAAACAAGTACATACCTTGGCTATTTTTCGACGTAGTCACTATTAACCTCCAGACATTTCTGATAGCGTGGCACAAGCTTCTGTATACCCTCTGCGTAAAAATGTGCCGCCTGAGAGTGCAGCCAGTCAGGAACTGATGTCACTGTCGTTGAAACATTTTGATGTAAGCCACTTTTTCAGGTGAAGAAAAAGAAATTGCTGGGGGCAAGGTCAGGGCTGTAAGGGGGATGATTGAATAGTTCCCATCAAAATCTTTGAATTGTCTCGAACAGTATGAGCAGCTGTGTGTGAATGGGTGTTATAATGGATCAGAAAAATTCCAGAGCATAGCATTCCTCTCCGCTGATTTTGGATGGCACGTCGCAGATTATTCAGTGTTTCGCAATACACCTCTGTTGTAATTGTTCGTCCTGGTTCCAAGAATTCCACAAAAATCACACCCTTTTGGTCCCAAAACACGGTTGCCATGATTTTGTGAACTGATGGTGTTTGTTTGAATTTCTTTGCTTTAGGAGAACCAGAGTGCCGCCATTGCATTGATTGCTGCTTCGACTCCCCAGTGGCGTACGATATCCACGTTTCATCCCCCGTCACTATGTGCAAAAAGAGGTCATCCCCATCCTCCCCCAGCAGGCCAAAAAATCACGTGCAGCTCCTGCGCATGCTCAACTTCATCAGTATTGCCAACCTCACGTAAACAAATTTATCGGCCCTTTTTTGACATGCGCCTCGTATGTACGTATTGCTTGCATTTTGGAATTTATTTATTTTGAAAGGTTTACTGTTCATACAAGCACATGAACACAAACAATTTTCAGTGTGACTGGAGGAAGTGTGTGTTCTCCAGAAATGACACATTGGAAATTGTGTTTATGTGCTTGTAAGAGCCATAAACTTTTCAAGATAAATAAGTTCACATGGGCTTATATGCCTTCTTGTGTTAATTAATCCCTGGACCTTTTATTACAAGGCAAGAAACATATGTAATACAAACCTTGATGCAGTAAAAAGCTTGGAACTGGAAACTTACCATCAAGAAAGATGTCCTTCCCTACATGGCATATTCCTCCCCCTTTCCCTTCACTCAGGTCTAAACATTATCACAGAAAAGATATGCAAAGTGCTTAGGAAAGCGGGAATTAAAACTTACAGGAAGGGAGGGAGAAGCATCTTAGGAATAGCGAGGAATGCAAACAAGAAAAAGGAAAACAGAGAAGAGGAAGAGGAAGAGGAAGGGATTATCTACGAAGTGAAATGTAAAGAATGTCAGAGAGTGTACATAGGAGAAATGGAAAAAAAGGCTGAAAGACAGGTTGAAACAACATAGGGATGATGTACGACTTAAGAGAGAGAGAAATGCAATATTTAAACACACGAGAGAAACAGGACATGACATAGAGTGGGATGAGGCTAAGCAGATAGGAAGGGAGAAGAGAATGCTAGTGAGAAAATGGAAGGAAGCCAAGGAAATAGAGAAGAAAGGTGAAGAAGACACAATGAACTGGAATGGGGGACTGAAGTTAAACAAAGAATGGAAGAAGATGTTAGAAAGAGTGGAAAGTACAAGAGAGAAAGAGGAGAGGAGAAGGAAGAAAAATGAAGGGAAAAGAGCGTGAGATTAAAAGTCCAACCACATTCTATATGGAAGTAATTGTGTTTAGCCTTTTAGGTGAAAGTAAAGTTGGAAAGTGAAAGTCACCTGCTAGAAAGTTCCAAACAATTTTCTAAATAGTCTGGAGGGAGTAATGTTTGTGTGTATATATAATACCCTGTTTTTGTATCTTGTTACTTTTGTACTTGATACAGAGTCTGAAGAAGACCTTGCTAGAAGGTTGAAACGTTACGTTTAGTTTATGTTTTTAATAAAATAAATTACTGCCTTGGTCAGCATATTTAGTTTTTCATAATCATGGAAACAAGGCTTAATGGTGTTATAATTATCTGAAGTACAGCATACAATGGTGCTGACTCACGTGTGTTAGATGGGTGAACTGTGCTTCTCACATTAAATGCCTAGAAATCTTCCACTCCGTTTGTGCCTGACAAAAACAGCATGGAAAGGTAGTGCTTATTGCAAAAATTCAAATAACCCATGGAATAATGAACAAATTTATTATATTATTTTTTGCAATCACCACCTCACTTTCGTGTGATATAACCTTTCCTTTTTAAATTGCAGCACCTGAGGAGGAAGATGAGGACTTTGGTGATTTACCTTATCTGTTTGAAAGCTTCGAGACTGACTTCACTGAAATACTTTCTGTTGTAGAATCATGGGATAGGATTCAGTTGGAGTGCCAACAGGTAAAGTCATTGTGTGTGTGTATGTTAATAAAATATATATTAATAGTTCATCTAGGAAGTATGCAACATAGACAAATACAGGATTATTAAAAAATAGCTTGACAATACAGCAGAAAAGTAACTAGTTATATATTTTTCATATTGAGTAATGTAATTCATTAGAAAACATATAGTTAAATTTCTAACAGATGGTTGCAGATGGCACTACTGGACATATTGTGTCTTACTGAGTTGCCATCACCTAGTGAAATGTCATACTGCTTGCTTGCTTATCATGAAGGAAAGACTACAGTGGTTCCGGCGAAAGAACGGACTTGGAAATTCTATTTTTGTCTTTTCTGTCGAAAGCCATGGAGGGTCACATGAACAGTTGAACCAATCGGCTTTGTCCCATTGCCGTGGTGAGGGAGAATTCTCGTGGTATTCTGGTTTGCCAAATTTTTTGTTTTGGGTCATTTTCCAAACAGGTGGCACCCTCATCAAAGACCGCGCGGCGAAGCCTAATGGTTGCCGCTACGTAGCAAGCGAATGGGTCTCCGATTCCCTGCCTCTCGCTGAAATGTGAGCGACAGGGGCTTGTTGACAGGAAGAGATGTCGTGTTCGACTGGACAAAAATCAGGCATGTAGCAACACCACCTTTCCCCCCTTGAACTGGAGGTGGATAGTCTGGGTTTTCTCAAGTCCTGTTACGTACCCAATAGGACCAAGTAATGTAAATAGTTTGCCAAAGAATAGAGATGGCAGCACCAGGCGTGCATGGTTAAGAATTGGCATAATATATGTGAATAATTTTACAAATAAGAACAAAGCAAATTGGAAAGATGAAAAACAATAGAATATATTATAAGAAGACAAAGAATAAATATGAAAGAAGTAAATTAATATATATATTTTATAAATCAAGTCAGTTATCACATGTAAGTTAATATGAAAATTAAGGAAGTCAAAGCACTGATACAAGTTTGTGTCTTTGAACAGATATTGCATCTGTTTGGTTGATTTACCATTCCCGTAGCGGAAATTTTGTTTACATCAGTGGCGAGCGCGTTCCGATCGACGCCCCACAGCACTTTTTGGTTGCGTGGTTTAACCGTAGCACCTACTTGGATGCGCGTGTAAATCGTTTGCACCAAGTATACACTCAGTTGTACCTAGTTAGTGGTGGCACGTTCCAATTGCAGCCCCAAGGGAGGATATTAGTATTATTCCCAAAGCTTGGAGGAAAAAGTTGGAAAAGGATAAAGGAATTCGTTAAATAATCAAAACCTAAAAATAAATTGAAATCCAGAGGGAAGTTCACAAAAAAGACAAGAAGGAAGCCCAGATCCAGAACGAGGGAAGTCCAGATCCTACACATTGAGAAGGAAGTCCCGATCCAGACCATCCATTAAGAAGGAAGTCCCGATCCAGATCTGCCCACAACGAAGGAAGTCCAGATAGAAGAATATACAAATAGAGAAAATAAAATAATAAAAAGCATAGAAGAAAGTAGCTTGTCATGTAAATATTCTTACTCCATGTATCCTGTGTTTAAATAATATATTCGTTTAAACATCTCCATTGGAAGGCATCCTGTCTGGTTTCGTTGTCTACAAAGAACCCTACCCTGTAGATAAGCTAGCTGAGTTGTAAGATTAAGGTTTATGTACCTTTGCACCAAATGAAGGTAGCAGTCCATTCTTTAGCCCGGGCAGACTTTAGTATCACAGTGCAGTGATCATTTTAAACAAGATTAATAAGATAAACATCTCTAGATATTCCATTCTTAAGTGATATAAACAGTTTGTTGAGGGTGGGTGCATTTTCAAATGCAAAAGCACAAGTCGATCGTGAGATGCTGATGAAGATATGTTGAATTTGGCAAATGTATGGTTACCTGTGGAGCACACAGCAAGAACTTGTAATTGTCATTGTAACTAAATTATCTGATACGTAACCTTTCATTTGATACCTCATTTCATTTAAATAATTATAAACTTCTATTACAATAAGCATTTAGAGTTGTTAACTTCATTTTAAATACCCTTTGTATATGGATAAATAGAACAAACACACCAATGTAAGGCAAACTTATTCTTTAGCAAAGAGTCTTCATTTTATAAGATTGCGTTCAAAGTTTTTTCATTCATTAAAATCCACTGTTTCATGTGATGAAAGTTGAATACATAATACTCCACTTTTTACCTAGATGTTCTTCTTTTTTACCTTTTAACACACATTTAAGTTTAATGACCTCCTCGTGAAAATGCACATTTGATATGAAAAAGATTGAGGAATAATATGGGTACACTGCAATATTTACATGTACAAAGGGGGGTGCCATTTTTTATTGAAAAGAAAAACATTACCATTCCAAATGCTCTTGAAACCCTTGTAGTAGAGTTAACCCTTAAATTTATGATACATAATAAATAACTTTTTATCACTTTGTTGTCTAGTAATTTTTAAAAAAAATTGAATCTACATTCCAAGAGGAAGTATTTCATAAATATTGCAATAGTGAATATAATTGGTTTGTATTTCTCACCCTTGACAGTCCTCGAGTGGAGACAAGACTCAGAAGTTAAAGGATGGAAAAGAAAAGAAGAAAGGAAAGAAATTGGATTCAACGAAAACTTCTCAGGAAACTGAAGAAGAATCTATAGTATGTATTTTTACTTATTTTCCTGTAGTTTACGATTATTACAAGCATAAGAAAACAGTTTTTCTTTGTGACGTTTCAGGAGAACACACGCTCCTTTCATCAGACATTTATTTTCATTTTGACTAAATCAAGAATACATAAATTCAACTTATATATTTATTACACCAAGAAGAAAATGACAGAATGGTGAACCTAATTTCAGATAATTATTGTAAGGGCATGTAAGGTTAACCTTAACATTATAGACATATTTGTTCAATATAATTTATTAGTAATTTTAATGGTAATTAATATACCATATGAGAGGACCAGTATGGAATTTTTGCTATACTGATATATACTGTTTTCTTATGCTTGTAATAACAGTAAACTACAGGAAAATAATTCTATAATGCAAGCAATACGTACATACAAGAAAAACTATGTATTTTTACGTTTATTTTTTTTTTTAAATCTTATTTAAAGTAGGTCATTGGAAATTTGTGGGTAATGAAATAGGTTTGCAGTTTTTAACTGTCGTTTTTATGGGTGTGCATATTATTATTTGTAGTCCTGTCTTGTATCAGCACAATCTTGGTGTCCATGCTTTGCCAGTGTTGGTAAGAAATTTTAAAATGCCCATCCTTATAACTATTTTTTTCTTTTCCAGTTCAATTTATCTTACACTATTATTATCTACATAATGCCATAGGATTGTAGAAATGGGATTGGTAATATGTGTTGTTGCATCAAGTGATAGAAGTATATTTGGGATGTGATAGATTAATCAGTACTTTCTAAGCAAAACCTACTGCCATTGCCTGGTTACATACATTATATAAGGGTGTTAATAACTCGTTAAGGTTATTCATGGAATGTTTGTGGTTTTTTCCATTGGATCAGTATATGTCTGTTTGTTTATCAGCCATCTTCCTTCACCATATCCACCTGATCTTTCTATCAACGTCTTTGTATTCCTTTGGGCCTCTTTCCCACTCCTTGTTCTCTCTTCCTCCTCATATATTTAAAGTATATTGTCTGTGTCTGATCTATTCTGTTAAATCTTTATCAGTATATATGCAAACATTCCATACTGGTCCTCTCATATGGTTAGAGGCATGCATATTTCGTTTTTGACGAAAACGCAAAATGTGAAATATCACATTGTAATGCTAATTTTTCATGTTTCTGAAAGGTGTGAGGTTCATTTTACTACCCTGTTTTGTCACGAAATGATGCGAAATTAATTGCAAAATGCGAAATTGACTTTTAAACACGAAATTTACCGTTTATATACCGACGCGACACTTTCTAAAGTCAGAAATATCCTGAGAGTTATGCAATTCACGGAAAATTGATTAATTTTGCTGCAAACATTTGAGAAGCAAAAATGGACCCCTTTATACAGGAATAAACTTAATATTCTGGTAATGATTTAATGTTTTATTAGAAGGGATATGTTTATTTTGTGTAATAGTGCAGTTTTTAAATCAAATTTCGGATTATATTCACATTTTTAAAACCAAAATGTCATTTTATATGCTGCTTTTTCACCGCTATAACAGCGAAATTTCATTTTATTTACTGCTTTTGAACCCGAAATTTACTCTGTTTTTATACCGAAATTTTGCTTTTTTATTTACCAAAAATATGTGCCTCTACATATGGTATATTAATTACCATTAAAATTACTAATAAATTATTTTGAACCAATATGTCTATAATGTTATGGTTTAGCCTTACATGCCCTTACAATAATTATCTGAAATTAGGGTCACCATTCTGTCATTTTCTTCTTGGTGTAATAAATATACAAGTTGAATTTATGTATTCTTGATTTATAAACTAATATGCAGCTTGGTTTCAAAGATAAGCACTATCAGTGTAAGGAGGTAAATGAGAAATGTAGATTCCTCACATAGTGCTTGGTCCCTTATAATTTGGCACAAATAGGAGATGTATTATGTAGAAATTTAAGTGAGAAAATGCAGGCTCAACCAGTACTCAAACTCAGGTCTCTGGCATACTCTCCATTGTTGTACCAACTGAATAACTGGTTTCATCTGATATATTGCTTCTGCTGTTTTATGTGTGTGAAATTGTCTCTCTCAGTGATACTGAATGAAATGCATGGTGTATGTTGCGAATGCGAAAAATCAAGTGAAACGAGGATTGGTTTAGCTGCTGAGTTTGTAGGGAAGTGGCATGGTACAGTGGAACCTCGATTTTACGTTATCCAAGGGACCAAGCTGAAAAAACTTAAAATGCGGGAAAATGTAAAACCGAGGAACGTAAAATCGGGGTTTCACTGTATAACAGAGGCATGAGTTTGAGTTCTGGCCAAGCTTGCATTTTTTAAATTAAATTTCTATGTAAAATGCAGCTTATCAGTATCACTATATTTCCCAATGCTAATGTACTGGTACAGGAAGAAATTCCACATCAATCCATGTGTTCTTAATTGCCTGTGTAAGCTAGTCACACTTAACCACCTCTTCTTCTTCTTCTGTGTACAATATAGTCTTTATCTCTGACAGCATGATATATTTTTTTAGGATATATTACCTCAGGAAATTGAATTACGAAAGCAGGCAACTGGAATCGATCATTGGTTGCTGAACCACTCAGTCCCAGGGACACGCTTATTGGACACTATTATTGATCAAATTGATGTCGAGGAAGTTGGATTGTGTCTGCGTAAGTAAAAGCATTCACGTTGCAAGTAGAGATTACCGTATTGTAGTGCAACAGTGGAGCATAGATTACCATCGATAGATTCAGGGTGTCTACAAACTAGAATTTATGCATGAATTTTTTTCACCTGGAATTCTTCACATGTGAAAGATGGTTTAATTCAAAATGAACTTTTGCACTGTTAAAAAAAAAAAAAAATCTTCATTGAAGATTTACATCATTAATTTTAAATCTAGTCTGGGTGGGTCATGACACCCATATGTCAGCCTCCTTTCCATGTAGTACACCCTGGACTGCATTTTGCAGACTAACGAGGCTCTGGCGTCTGGACCCATTACCAGTATAATCCTCTATTGGATTTGTGTTGTGTGCTGTTGATTTGTGTCTCTAATTGTCCCTTTAACTATTTCATCTTATCGCTAGAGGCATGCATATTTTGTTTTTGACAGAAACACAAATTTAAAATAACATGCTGTAATATTCATTTTTCATGTATTTGAAAGGTATGAGGTGCATTTTCCTACCATGTTTTGTCACGTAATGAACTGTAAAATGAGAAATAAACTCTTAAACATGAAATATGGAGTTCATTTACTGACGCGATACTTTCTAAAATCTGAATTGTCATGCGAGTTGTGCAAATCATGGAAAATTGATTAACTTTGCTGTAAATATTGGGAAGCAAAAATGGACTCCTTTACAGAGGAATAACTTACTACACTGACAACTACATAAATGTGCTATTAGAAGGGAAGAGTTTATTTTGTGTAATAAGTATAGTTTTTAAATCAAATTTAGGTTTATATTCACAATTGTAATACCAAAATGCCATTTTATATACCACTTTTGATCCAGAAATTTGGCTAGTTTTTTAACTGAATTTTGATATTTTATTTAATGTGGATCTACTTACCACCATTCATCCTGATATTTGCAATTAGCCAAACATGGCATAAATGTGAAATAATATAAATCAATTATAATTGGTTGGTATGTATCAAGGTTAACCAGTTAATTTCAGATCATCTTCAGGAGAAGGGTGATCATCTTGTTAAACTTTAGAACAGGTGATCAGCATTAATGCTTAAATTAATTCACTTATGATTCAGATGATTACTTAACTTGGTATAGGTATAGGAGAGAGAGTTGTCAATCATCATTTATGTGCTATTATGTTAATTGTTAGTTTTTGTCATCTCAGGAGTGAGGGGTCTATAACTTATTCACATACTTAGTAAAATGTGTAATAAACTATTCATAAGTGTTTGGTGTAAAATATTAACACAGATTAATTTTTATTACTTTTTGTATTTTTTTTAAATTTTACCTTGATAACCTAGTACCATACTTGAATTTTATCTGATCATAGGGTGACCACCCTAAGGTTTTTTATTAGTATCAGCAGAATTTTTATGTAAGTCCATTCTTAATTTATCCATTGCAATTTCTATGTTTAACACTTTCATTTCAGCTGTAGCATATGGGGAAAGACTTTTTGAGGAATATCCAAGTCCCACATACAGTTGCATAAGAAGAGCACCTTATCGTATGCTTAAGGATTATCCAGATTATATATTTATGACACCTCTGGAAGAGGAACCTGCCTTACCAACTGAAAGAGAGGGTTCCATACTAAGTCTGGATGTAAGATTATATTTTTTTGTATTTAATCTTTGATGAATGCAACAAAAGCTAAGGAACTTTAAAGGAAAGGGAATAGAGGGATATTTGTTAGAAACTGTGAAATGTTAAATGCAGTGTTTTCAGATTGAGACTGTCACATTTTCTTACGTGCATCTTAAGTCATACTCTAGTCAAGCAAATATTAAAAAAAAAAATGTTATTTTGTCTCACACCTTGCAAGGAAACAGTACAGAAACCTGTGGATTCACGATCACTCTTTCTAAGGTTCCGGATTTGCTCCTGGACAGACTGGGTATTGTGTTTGTTCTTTCATCAAATCATCAGGATTAACCTAGATATGTGAATGTAAATAACCCATATACAAATACAGAAAGCAGACCTTGGTGACAGAGTGGTTAGCACATTGCCCTATGACACCAGGGATCCTTGGTTCAAATGAAACCTAGGGGGCATATGTGTTCTTTGCGAGTCTCCCTTCATCATAGCATCACTCATCCTCATTTTGGTGATTAGCCAAAAGTAGCAGAATGATGAAGTAAACTGAACTAAATCAATCATGCAAGCAAACAAATACAGAAACCTGAGTGAATTTAGGAAAGGAACTTGAAAGGAAAAACGTGCTAAGTATCATTTGAAAGTATTACTGAGCTGTTTGTGTTGTTATATTCTGTTTAGCTATTATTATTAATCGATACGTAATTTATCCTTAAATATGTTAACAGGCACTTTCTATTAGAAGTGGAGGGAAACCAAAGAAGTCCAAGAAAGAGAGCAAATCCAAAAGGAAATCACTGGAAGGTGTTCAGAAGAAGGTTAAGAAAACTGATATTCTACGTGAATGTAAGTGTACCAAAAGGTATTTGGGGCATTCCACGAAAAGTGGTCCTGCTCCATGTAAATAACAAAATGAATTAATGTGGAAATTATTATTGTTTATAATCGCATTAAGGTTTAGATGTTTGTGAATGCATATAATTTGCAAATTTTACCAATAAAAGTTTCTAGCATCTGCAGCATATTGCAATGGGTTTCGGGAGCTATACTTTTAGGTTTTGAGGTTGGTTTGATCAGTTTGGCTATCTACTTATCTTCAATAACCACAAGAATGCAAAGGAACCTAAAAATATACCTCCCAAGCTACTCTACGCAGCCACACATCTCCCACGTGCGATGTGTGGTGTTCCTAGATTAACAGCGAGTGTTCCGAAGAAGACTCGCTGGTATCTAGAGGAACTTTCAGTCTAAATTTAAACGATAGTGGAGGAACACAGGCAGAATTACACACACAGGGATGAAAATCAGATGCAGTTCGTTGAAATACCAAGTTTATTGGCCATTAGGACTAGTATCTTGAAATAGCACAGGCAAAACAAACATTTATGTATATTTTCACACACACAGAATTTAGATAAGATGACATATTCTACTTACAATTTCCTGATCTCATCCTAAGCGTGAACACTAACACGTTTTACCTGATCTGGGGCCCTTTGTTATGCACTCGCACACTTTCGAACGATGATGGCTCATTTTAGGGGGGAAAACAGAATTTACGGGCACAAATACACAAGATCCTAAGTTTCCTGGAGCCTCTCCAGACTATTGGTGGTACTGATGATGCTGGATGCTTGCTCCACCTTTACATTGAGGTGGATTCCAATCACTATGCATCGTATTGTTCAGCCTACACAGCCAGGTAGCCAAACGTGAAAAGTTCGGGGAATGAAAAGTCCGCATTTTCAGATTTTACCCCTTTTTTACATGCCCGAGTCCCTATTCCTGACTTAGATAACTTTTTTCACTGTTATCTGTCCTGTAAGCCCACACTAGGCCTTTGAGGGACTCTATATCACTATTACGGTAGTCCCCCATGATATCCCGGCCATTGTGCTCACTCGCGTCACTTTAACATAGCACGTTTCTTGGTCACGACCTTCTCCAGTCAAAAGCTGGTACAGAATAGAGTCCAAGATGGCTTCCTACACATAATAAAGGAAGTTTGCCATCTGGACTTGACGTCATGGCCTGGGATGGTTCCTATTGGCTGACTCAAGTTATGGGTAGCTTGTATCAAGCAGTTCCTAGTCTGGCCACCAGGGTGTCAGACTAGGATGGGGTTTTTCAGCTCTCGATTGTTTTTATTCCAAAAAACATAGATTTTTGTGGTTTCTTAAGCACAGTTATGCTAACTGGGGTAAATAAATGGTATGTTCAGGAAAAGGGGGTTATTCTGAACCTAGACAAATGTTCTCTTGAAAATACGTAAGTAAATAAAAATTTTGTCTGATAAACAAATTGTAGCACATGGTGTTTATGTATGCAAAATGGCTTTGGCATGTTGATAATAACTTATTTTGTTATGGATTGCATCATTAACTTGATTTTAGGCTGTTTACTAGGGTTTTCAGGCATTAATATTAATTTCCGCTAATAATGATACTAAACAGAATGGCTTCCCATGTCAGTTTGGCATGGTAGCACTGAGCCTTGCACTTGAATGGAGTAGTGTAGTGTTTTGCTTGTATTTGGGAATGTATGGCCAATTCTTGATTCAGACAAATGAATTCAAAATTTGCTTCAATTTTAAAGCGTTGCACACATAATGCACTTCTGTTAATGATGTTTATGCATTCAGTCTATGCCATCATACTTAGTATTTTTTCATTTGTTTAGCAGACAACCCAAAGTACTTCATAATTCTATGAAACGAGTTCATTATGAATATTTTAATCCAATCTCATGTCTAGAACCTTAAATTTTGTGTGTAAAATGTTGCACATATAATGGTGGAATGGCCCGTTTGGTGTTTGTTCATTGCATGTAGATGTAATACAGAGTTAAATGTTACCAATTACAAGTTTCTTAAAATTGAAATAATACACTTTATGGGACATTTTTTAATGTTCTTTGCTTCATTGGGACCAGAAAGGCAAAAATGTATAAACAGGTAACTGTAAAATTTGCAATTGTAAAATCCAAGTTCCACTTTATCCACTTAAAACTGTCGATGCAAAACATGTTAGTCCTATTGAAGCAAAATTTAACTAGAAAAGTATATTTTCCATCTTAGGCAATGTAGATCTTGAAATCCATGTACTATTTTTCATAACATATAAATCTGAAACTAAACATGTTTGCTCCTGAGTCACGTAATTTTTGGAAGACTTTGACTAGCATCTTCACATGTTAGAGTAAATGCAGAGGATATTATCCACTTGCATACATAAACTGCATTTGCTGAATTTCTTGAATTGTGGGAATTATGTAAGAATTACTGGTACCAGGAATTACATGTGAATTGTTATTGCTGCACCTGGTGCAGAATTGAGACTTTCATAAAGGTTAGGGATGGGACCGATTAATCGGTACTATATCGGTATCTGCCGATATAGGCATATCGGTGTATCGGTTTATCGGTAAAATTACCGATTATTTTACCGATCTGATATATCGATAAATATCTGATAGTTTAGTGCAAAATTATGCCATTTTTGTTGTAATTTTTATGGATAATCTCCATGCCCTACTTTTTTAAAAAGTAAATGTCTAAATATGCGATTTATCTTGCACTGCAGTCACTTTGAAACACATTTTTAAGGAGGTCAATGAACTTTTCAGGTTCTTCCAGGACCATTTCTAATTTTATATCGGATCGGTAGAATATCGGTTATCGGTATCGGTAAATTTTATATCGGTACTTTATCGGTATCGGCCAAAATTTCATATCGTCCCATCCCTAATAAAGGTTCTGATGTTATAGCAGTTGTGCTTTTATTTTTAAAAAGAGAAAAGAATATATTACAATGAGTAATCTGTATATTTTTTTTTATCTGTCTTGACTTGTGAAATCCTATGTTCCTGAAAACTCATAATATATCCATGAGTGCATATTTAGAGATTTTCTGAATTATTTGCTTAAAGGAAAGATTTAAAGAGAATTAGTTTTTTAGTAACAATCATGTACAAGTCATAATTTGCAAAAATGTATGGCCATATTTAATACAGAAAGTACTTTTGCCATTTGTAATGGACAAAATGAAACAACTAACAGTTGAACTTTCCCTGACATTCACTAGCGTTATTTTTTTTAGGAACATAAATTATCATTATGGTTAAGCTGATACCAATGTATTGTACCAGTGGTATCAGTATTGGAAAGTATCAGTTCAAATTTAATCACCAGTACTTGCTGATTCTTTTCCAGATTCTGTGTTTCTCAGAATCCACAAAAATTATGTGCTGCACTTTCGTGGAATCTAAATATCTTAGAGCCACCTCCGTGATGGAGTGGTTAGCACAGAGCACTACAATGCCAGGTGTCCCAGGTTCAAATCCCAGCCTGGGCATGGGTGTCCTTTGTGAGTGAGCCTTTATCAATTTCATCAGATCGTCACTCATTCTCATCTCTGCAATTAGTCAAAAGTGGCAGGAAAACAAAGTAAAATAATCCAAATTAATCAATCTAAATATCCTGGAAATTACGCAAAGCGCATAATTTTTAATTCTATTTTTTTATCAACATTGGAGAGAAATGGATTTTGTGATTAAATTATTATCTCATGTAAAATTAATATTTTAAAGCACAAAACCCTGGTTGCTTGATATGATATAGTTTCAATAGAAAATTTATGTGATAAAATTTATAAATATCAGAACTACTTTAGATTGTTTCAATTTCAAAGTATCAGCATCTGTATCGGTGGGAATCTGTAACTGTATTGTTGTTGGTGTCAGGTCAAAATATCGGCCTAGCCCTATTCATTATATGCATACTTTGTATTATACACAAGGAACTTTATGTAAATGTTCACGTAAAATGTTAATACAATTAATTTTTGTGATAAAAATTTAGATTCCTTTTCCTTCAATTTCACCTTGAACACTTGGAATTAGTCACGAATTTTATCTTAGAGAGTAACCACCATGATTTGACAGTAATTCCTCTTTGTCAGATGAGAAACATTGTTTGCCTTAACACAAAATCTTTTTTTTATTTTAAGGCATGACTAAAATAAAAACAAGATGGATTCTTGAACCTGATGGTATGCTGGATGTGAAATTTGCATTTTATCCTACCCAATGTGAAGATTACGTACAGGCATTCAATGTTGAAGTAGTTGGAGGCTTTGCAGAATATGTGTTGGAGTGTAAGGGAAAGTGTGACATACCAAGAATAGATACAACACCATCTGTGATGTTTAGCCAAGTAAGTACATTTTTTTTTTGTTTAAATCAATCCACTTTCTAGTATGAAAGGTATCTTTCATGAAGTGACATCAACATTTCAGTGATTGCTATCTCACAAGGAAGGGAACCCAAGTGATGTCGCTCAATTCTGATTTTTATGTCATGTATTGGAGAGATAATATCTAAATATATTTGGTATGGTCAATGTTGTACGGACTTACCTTTTTATACTGTTCGGCATACTCCCCTGCGTTGTTGAGGCAGGCATCCCACCACTTCACCAGACTTTTGATGCCCCTGTCCCAGATATCCTGTGGCTGCTGTGAGCACCAATGGAAGACCGCCTCCTGCAGTTGTGCATGCGAGTCAAAGGGGATTCCACGTAAGGTGCCTTTCAGTGGGCTAAACACATGAAAGTCACACAGGGATAGGTCAGGGCTGTAGGGGGGATGATCTAAGCATTCCCAACCCATTTGTGTGATCATGTCCTTAGTGTGTCCAGCAACATGGGGGTGTGCATTGTCTTGCAGTAGTGACACCTTATGACAAGAAGCTGCGCCACTTGTGCCTGATTGCAGGTCTCGCCTCATTTCGCAAGATGTCAGAGTACAGAGCAGCGTTCATTTTCTCACCCTGCCAGAGGAAGCGACCGAGAAATGAACCACTATGATAAAAGAAAAACACGAACATCACCTTGTGAACAAAGTTGACTTGTCTGCTTTTCTTGGGTCATGGGGTCGAGGGGTGTTTCCACACCTTGCTGTTGCGTTTACTCTTTGGCGTATACCGGTTGAGCAAGATCTCGTCCATTGTCACAATGAGCTCCAGGAAACCTTCACCCTCTTGTTGAGTACCGCAGGAGATGCGTGAGACTCTTCCCCATCTGTGTAGCCTTTTGCTCTTCTGTGAGCATCTTTGGTGCCCAGGCTGCACACATCTTCTGGTATTGAAGGTGTTCATGAACAATAGTGTATGCCGGACCATGACTAATGCCGAGTTTGGTTGCAATCTTGTTCAGACTAATCCCCCGACACTCCCGTATGAGATCATCAACGGCAGAAAAGGACTCATCCGTAATGGCACATTTAGGGTGCCCACTAGGTGCCACATCAGACAATGTTGTGTGTCCTGCTCGAAACCAACCCGCCCACTGATACACTTGTGTTTGGGACATGCACTCACCACCATACACAGTAGTCATACACTTGTAAATGTTCCCTGGTGTGTTGCCTTCTGCCATCAAAAACTGTATCACGGATCGCTGAACCTCCTTTGTGGCACCTGACACTGTAAACACCATGACTCACCTCACTGAATGACTGACTGGCCCTTTGGAGGCAAATTGCACATACAGAACCTACCTTCCCTGCCAGTGCTGCCACCTAGTGACACGGTCTGGAACTCATCTTGCAGACATGTGGCGTACCCCAGCCTGGCTTACATATCCCGTAAGTTTCATCGCTCTGTCACTTTATTTCGCTTTTTCATGGCATTAATCCGGTTATTTATTGACTGTACCAAATACATACCACAAAATTTGTATCTACTATAGTTCAAAATATACTGCTGGACAAAAAAAACCAGACACCTTAATATTTGACATCTGAATTGCAATTACTTATGAATTACGCTCTCAGTTAAGTATTGAACAACTGAACATTCATTATTGAACATTTTCCATAGTTTTTCCGTTTATTATATATCTATTTATTTATTTATTTAGTCGTATTTACTTATTTGGAACACCTAGTAGGCTCAAAATCAATTTCATGCAATTTTGTTTTAATTTATTGATTTTCAATTCCTGTTGATGTTATTTTGTTTAATGTCTAGAGAACCATGCATTTTGGTTAATAGTAACCATAGTAACAGATATTATTGACATTGTCATTGCTGGTATTTTTCTTGCAAGTGTATTGTAAGTTTGCTAGCTTGAAAAAGACGTGAAGAGGTAGTAAATGCAGTAGCTCTTCACGATGATGGTCGTAGTGTACACTATATTGCTAGGGTGCTAAATAGCACGAAGTACTATCCATGAAGCTCTCAGACGGTATGATGCAACTGGTTCCTATGGTAGAAGACCGGGTTCTGGTCAGAAACGATGCACAACAGCACGGGAAGATCGTTTAATGCGTATCATAGTCTTAAGAGACCGTCGTACGACTTCAAATATTGTGGCACGGCTTTTGAGAAATGTTCATAGAGCTGTGGTTTCTTCATGAACAGTTCGTAGAAGACTGAATGAAAGTGGTTCAACATCTCGGAGGCCGGCTTAAGGTCCCAGGTTTAGCACGTCACCGGAAGCGAAGACTGGAATTTGCTACAAAACACTTACATTGTAATGTGGAGCAGTGGGAAAAGGTTTTATTCTCCGATGAGTCAAAATTCAACCTACGTTCATCACACAGGCGTGAACATGTGTATAGAAGACCTAATGAGCGTTATGCACAATGTTGTTTCGTTGAAATATCACCCTTTGGAGGCGGTGGTGTCATGGTCTGGGGAGGTATCTCTTTACAAGGACGTACAGAGTTGGTTCTTGTAGAGAATGGGGCAATTGCAGCTTGCAGGTATATTACAGAATATGTGGCAGATCATGTAGTATCATATGCACCATTCATAGGCCCGGATTTGTTTTTATGCATGACAATGCACGTCCTCACATTGCGAATATTGTCATGGAGTACTTGGACGAAGTTGCGATTAGATTGGCCACCACAAAGTCAGGACCTAAATCCGATAGAGCACGTCTGGGATCAACTGAAACTACATATCAGAAACCCCACAATAGTTCTAGAAACTATTGAAGAGATAGACTTGCTATTCAAGAAGAATGGGAGCAATTGGACCAAGAAGTGATTGCCAACCTTATTCGAAGTATGCCACGGCGGTTACAAGCTGTAATTGATGCCAGGGGAGGTAACACCCACTACTAGACATCTTATATACCCCACCAGTACCAGTTAACAATATTTAAAAAAATATTGGTAAGATCTCTTTTTTTTTTTGGTAGTTTTCTGTAACTTTCGTTTTTGTTCTAATTTATCTCATTAACAATAAGTTTTAATTTGCCTTCTGTTAAATATATTCAGGTTTTCTTATTTCCAATAATTTCTGCAACCTTTAGTTAGCCTTCGAATCAGAATTTATGCGTTATCACAAAAAATGCAACTGTCCGGTTTTTTTTGTCCAGCAGTATATATCTGCCTATATATTAATCAAGCCATCACCTGAATGTTTTAGACAGACATGAAAATAGCTCCAGATTTTGTATGCACAACCAAGTATTCTTCAGGAAATTTTATTCTGTCCTGTTTTTTTGGTGATGGAGAATGCGGAAAAGTACTGCTTTTTTGACTCTCAACGAATTATGGGCTTTGTTCTGGAAGTGACTCTTTACTGACTTGTAACACTGAATCATCGGTGAAATCACTATCAATTTCCTCAACATCAGTGCTTACTTTGCCTGTCGTAAGTGTGTCAAACTCTTCAACAACCTCTTCAAACAGCTGCCTGTTAATCTGTTCAAAAACTACAAGTTCTTCCCTCATTGGATTTTCCAACAAAATGCCAAAGTATTCCACTTATAACTTAACTACCACTCCTAAACTCTTTCAGTGTATATAATGCACATAACAGTTTGCACCTCCATCTAATATGAAACTAATAAATAGTTCTGTATCTCATCTTCTGTTTACCCTGATATCTATGCTCTATCTGCATGCGCATCACTTCCCTCTTCTTCCACCACCTATAGTACATACTATGGGGCAAATTGGACCACACATCTTTTCTTGTGTTCTACAACACAACTAAACTAGTCTTGTTCGAATACCAGTGGCAACCACATGGACCTACCAAGCATGAAAAATGAGTTCACATTATTTTTCATTTTTTGAAGCAAATTTTAACCAATATCTACAGTATCAGTACAATAAGGTATTGATTTGAAATTCATGTTTTTCTAGAATATCATTTGGGTTGCAGAAAATTCCGAGAGACACAGTTGAAGGACTCAAATATCCTGATAGTATCCTGTAGATGAACAGTTTTGAGTAATTCTGCACCAATGTTGCATGCCAGTAGTGGATTTTTAATTAATTAAATTAATCGATTAAATGTCTGTTATTTTAATATTCTAATTAGGAATGGGACAGTTCATCTGTACTTTATTGGTATTTGGCTGATGTAAGCATATTGATGTACTGGTTTATTGGTAACTTACCAAATTTTTTTCCAGTGTGATATGGTTATAAGTAGCTTGTAATTGTGTGCAAAATTCTGCCATTGTTATTTTTATGAATATGAACATAATTCACATGCCCTATTTTTGTAAGTAAATGTGTAGGCCCTCCCTGATGGCATAGTGGTAATGTTGCCTTGTAATCAAAGGGTCCCCAGTTCGATAATATTGGAGGCACGTAGTGGTTTGGTTCCCACTTTTAACTGTAGGTTGAACCTCGATTAGCCATCCTGTGCATAATGCAAACTGAAAAACAAATTCAAATGTAAGTAAATGTCTTAATGTGCAGTTCCTTTTTCAAAGACAAAAATGATTAAGGAGGTTGATAATGTTCTTCATGGAACATTTGGAATTTTATATTGGATTAGAATATTTAGAATTTCAAAATAATGACAATGTATGAATTTTAATTCAATAGTCATTAATAGCAGGGATGAGGTGTTACCAATTCAACAGATACAACTACTAATACAATATGTAAACATTTCAGCTATGTTAATTTGTTTATATTTGTTCAGAATAGTTAGAAATTTAGAATATGAAATTATCAAACGTACCAGATTAGTTTATCATAATTTGGTTTATAATGTTCAAAATGTTTGTTGATACATGATAATCATAATATAATTAAGCCTTGTTTCCATGATAAACTAAACTAGTTAGTTTAGTTCTTCGTTCGAGGAAGACCCTGATACAGGGTTGAAACATTACCTGTTAAGTGTTTTTTATCTTAATAAACTGCCTTGGTCAGCAACTTAGTGTTTTTAATGATAATCATATTTAAATTTAAGTGTTCTATCCTACATTTATATCATTACCTAAGTTTTAACTTAGTTTCGAATTTGTTTCACAGGTAGGAGATAAAAAACCACTTGATGATGTTTTCACACTAACTTATTTTTGTGATTCAAATACTTTTGATTTTGGTCCTGTATTGCTGCCCAAAGCAAAGGATAAAAGGTATGCTTATTGTCAATATTGTGCTCATGCTTTCTCTATCCAAGTTTAAAACTGGTCGTAGTATTTTTTATTAATTTTATATTGTGAAAGATGATTAGATGCTGTAGGCCAAAGAGCAAACACAATGTAGTTTTGGGACTTGAAGGAAGAACCTTTTATATCAAGATTCTGAACTACCAGTCTCGGAAAAACAAAATGATACTACACAAATTAATACCTAGGTATTTAACTCAGTTACAAGACAACACATTTGAAAATGTTAGAACATTTTCTTTATAATAATAAAGAAAAATAAAAATTAAATCACATTTCTATATCTACAATACATTATACATTTATGACAGTAGAAAACTTCTTACGTCACGTACCGGCAACATATTTGTTGAAAACAATAAAAAACACACAAACAGCATGATAAAAATCACTTTAGGAGTTCTTCCAAGCTTTCGATTCCATCTCACAATCATTATCAGGGCTGGTCGAGAGGCGACGGAAGGGACACGGTAGAAGTTCCGCTGGCGTTACTTGCTCAGCGAACTCCTAAAGTGTTTTTTATCGTGCTGTTTGTGTTTTTTATTGTTTTTAACATTATACATTGTTGAGGATACTGTGGCTAAAGAACTTAAAATGCAATGCTGCATTAGGACCAGCAAAGTGTTAAATGTGTAATACAGGACATTTTGAAATCCGGAAATGTTAAACCGGAGTTTCACTTTATGTGTTAATTATTCATAATTGTAAAGGAAGCAAATTATAGAAAATAGATTTTATTTACAATGTAGTGCTTATAGTTTTGCAATGCCGATTCTTTATGTGATACTTTATTTTCTATACTCTATTTCACTGCTTTTTTTACCCAGGTCACAAGAATCAAGAACAGCTACGTTTTGGTTCAAAAATATTTCATGCTTTGAAACAGAAATATCTCTATTCCTTTTAGGAGAGAAAGTATCAGATACCTTCAGCTACGAGACTACGGTCATGACAGTTCAGGTATGGATATATGGTATGAGGTATCTCTTAGAGATACATGTGAATAAGTGTATGTGTGCGAGAGAGGGAGACAGGCAGTACAAGGGCTGACTATACTGTACTGTGCAGGGCACTTATTTTGACTTTTACATAGGGACTACTGTCAGAAATTACTCGTTGATATCTAACCACTGATTTCAGTCAATTCTTTTCGGGAGTAATGTATTGTATGGGGTCTGCAAAATTTTCATTGATTTGGCACAAATATTGTGTGGAAAAATAGATTTGGTGATTAAATGTCAGCTATTGTACTTTAATATTCTATTATCGATATATGACAATTGTAAACGTTTTCAAATAAAATTGGTTGATTGATATTATGTATTTCCAATGAATACTTACGTATAAAAACTGGTAAATTTGGTGACTACATTGATATGCCTAATATTAAGTACTGCTTTATTTTCAGCCTGACTGTATTGGAGAGCTTGAAGTATCTGCTAATGTACATGCATATGGATATTATACAGACACTCTTGTTTGCAGTATCAAAAATAATCCTGAAGTTATTCTTATTAAGGTAAAACTTAAGCATTAATATTGTCAGAACTGTGTGATTAAAATGTGTATCTCAGAATAGGCATTACATTTTAATAAATAGATGTGTTCACTAGAAATATTCATCTTGAAGTACTACTACAAGCAAAGTATAGTGGAAGATATGTCATTGAAATCACTGAAATACTCTAATATTAATATTTGCAAGAAGGAAAGAAGACTCCTTGAGGAATATTCTAACAGACCTGAAAATGTTAAAAGTCTAGGGAAATAGACCTACGAGTAAAAAAAAAAAAACAGTAGTAAACTATATTAAAATATAAAACTTAAAATGTCAGGAAATGTTGACCATGGTTACTGATCTTTTGCAGATCGTAAATGGTAAGCTGTACACAATTACAGATTAAAGTGATGGGCAAAATCTTGAACTGATTGACTTTAACCTTCACCTGGAAGACAATAAGATTGAGAATATTGTGTCCACCCATCCTTCACTTTTGTGTGTTACAAGGAGTAGAGAATGAGAACATTGTCTTAACTGTCTTCTTGGTTTGGGAAATGATTCTATTTTTAGTCAGTAGTATCAGCTAATACCTGGATTGAGACTGGCACATTTCAAATGGTTGCCATAATACACTAAACAGAGATAGTGCACATTATGCATTGAATGAATAAGGAAAGCTGTGAGATTTTTCTCCCAAATGCATGATGGTAATGTTGCAGTCATGCAAATCAAAATAACATCTGTTCAAGAGAGAGCACTAGCTGTGTGGTGTTATTCCAAGGTGAATTCCATAATGCAAGCGCAGTATAACGTTTGTCATGTGTCTGGTAACAACACTCCATCATGTAAGACCATAAGGGCATGGAAGAAATAATTTATTTACACTAGAAGTGTGTTCAAAGCTCATAAAGGATGCAAACTTAATATGCACTAACAATATTGACCCACCGTTTTTTTTCAAGATGCTGAAGATCATAGGAAATAAGTATCTTTATATGCTTCATTAATTTGCAATACCACTCTTGGCTCATTTGCTACCAAATATGCTTTATATGCTCATTCATATTATAGTTGTCAAATGAGGCATTACCTGAACACACAGTTCCCTGGTTGTTGGGTCACATCTGGCTGGCCGATTCCGTGCCCCTGCCTTAATCCTCAAACATTATGCCTGTAGATTTGTTCTCAGGGTATGTCAAGGACAGGGTTTATGCTGGCATCAAATCCGCGACCTCCAAGGACTTCAGCTGCACGTATGGCCCAGATGTTGTAGAAAAGATGAAGAAAGTTGATTGATTACTGACTAGATATACTCTGTGCAACAAAAGGAGCACACGTGGAGCTGTACTGATTTTACAGATTTTTTGTACAGCTGTACTGTACAATTTTTTATCAATAAACTTGGTGAGTTTATCTTCAAGAAGTACAGAGACAGCTTGATAGTTGGAATGAGGAAATTAGAAGAGCAGGAATGAAATTCAGTGCAGCAAAGAGTGAGGTGTGCTAATAACAACAAGAAACAGCCAGAAATGAACCAAGAATAAAGATAAACACCGAAAAGTTGAGGGTAGTAGAGAGCTTCAAGTACAGTCAACTCTCGATTCTACGACCCCGGGTATAACGACCCTTTCGAAGTAACGACCCTTTTCCCGGGAACCGTGAAAAATTTAGAAAAAATTAGAAAAATTTGGAAAAAAAAAGTTGAAAAATTGAAGGAAATCGGCCGAAAAATGCGTTGTTTTTTCCTCCACTCATTCCCTTTACGAGCGGTCTACCGATCACAATTAGGTCTGAACTAAAAATAGACACCACCACACCATGCTTGAGTGATATCCAATAGCACTTGACCTCTGCCCTCCCCTCCCTCAAGCGCACCAATGTTACACCGCACCCGACGGCCGTTACCCAACGTGCCAGGCTTGCTCTTGGATACGCGAGAAAAGAAAATCGAATGTGCTTGGATGTTACTTTAAATCGACTTGACTCGAGAGCTGCTTAAAACTCGCGGAGGAGGGGGGGGGGGGGTGGAGCAGCCTGAAATGACTGCTGGACTTGCAGACTTTGCCAATGTGTATGGCAGGTCAAGCTCTTTCATCGATAAATACACCACCTTGAGAGATAAGATCGCAGGAATGTTCGAAAATACAGATGCTTGGCGCCTGGAAGTCTGGCCCATCTGTCCAGCTCTGACCTAGAGTTCAGCAGGTTCCCGTGAGTGAGCAACTCTCGGCCTTGTAGACGACAACTTCCGGTAACAGCTTTAATTCAAAAAGTGTTCTTTGTTCCCTGCAACATTTCATAAAAAAGCGAAACTTTTAGATAATCAAAACCACATTGGTGAACTAAAGATCGTCAAGCCGCTTAATGCGTTGTCATCCAGGTTTCCATAAAAGTTTACTTCGATCTTACGTGCATCATAATCCCACTTCATACGTTTTCCTAATTGTGTCGATGTCGTAATATCTGCCAAAAAAGTGTTCCGTTGGCTGACTGACTTCTCCCACTTTTCCTGTCAGCAAACGGCGGGGGGGGGGGGGGGGATGCAGATTGTTTCAGTCCCGATTTTCTTGCTGATGCGGGCTGATTACAGGCGAGGGTGGAAAATCACCCACCCCTCTTCCTTTCCTTTGACGTCTAAAATGGGGCAACCAGTTCTGGATATATTCTTGAAACGAACAAAAACCATAGAACAAGTAATAAAAAAACGTGACCCAACTCCCTTTCCCCAGCTCATTCTCCGCCACTGGTGTGCACGGCAATGTTGATAATTGCAGAATTTTTTTTTGTTGTTTTTTTTAATGCTGTTGTCTGCATAGGAAATATTGCCCCTATTATTGTCTGTTTCATGGTAAAACGTAAAGCAAGGGTCATTTCTTTCTTCCTTACACTGCTGTTAAAAGTTCCGTCTTTGACAGTTGCGTTATCTTTAAAATGCTGGGATTATTCTCTTCCGCCACCTGTTGCTCGAACTTCCAGCCGGTCTCCTTGTTTTTACGATGCAGCTGGCGCCAGTGTTTTGTCTAGCATCTGCAAAGCTGTCCCTTGCCGATAACAGCGATGACTCATCCAGCGTGAAGGAAAAGGTTATTGTTTTGAATCTCGCAAAGCTGTTTTGATTTGACGATAACGAAATTCGATCTCCAGAAAGGAAAACAAGAGTTAAAATAACTTCATGTTCTGCGCCTTCTGATAAGCAAATCTTTAATTTAATTTGCATCCGCTTTTTTTCAGAACCACTCATGTGGAGGGGGAAAAAAAGAGTTCAATGTAGGAATGGTCGCTGAGACCGATTAAAAAGACATTATTCAAGGGGAAAACGTTTGGAGGGGTGGGTGTTTGACATCGAGAATACTCCTAAATCCAACATTCAATCGTCGATTAACATGAGAGTAAATAACGATCTACCATTTTGATATGTGAAAATGCGCAATTTCATAAAGCTTGTTTTCAGTTCATTTTATGCTAATGGGCTAATCGGGACTAAATATACAGTTTAAAGTGAAATTCAATTCCAAACCCGAATGATTATCGACTGCCACGCTGTTTAATGACGTGTCCTAGAATACGCATTGGGTGAAAACAGATCGCAAGTTGCCGCGTTTCCTTTTTCACGCTGGATTACAATGCAAGTCAAGGAAGGAGTTTGGACTGCTCCCTTGAATGGGGAAGGAGGGTGAATGAAGTTGGTTGAAGCAAAGAAAAGTGACTTTTTTTACGATGTATTTTACACAGCCGAATCAGAACGAAAATTACAGCCCTGCCTTTATTTTTTTTTGTCTGGTACCTAGAGACAACCTGTGTTGTTTCTCCCGAGAGATCTAATCTTACCAGTTAATCTTGTAACAGACAATGCTCCAGTGAACCTGTATAAAATCCAACATTCATTCTGCCCGATTATCTCCCGACTTTTACTGGCACCAGTCTGACTGGTGTCAAGATTCTTCGAGTTTCGCTTGCAATAAGGGAGAGATTGTTTTCCTTTCCATTGGTCTCAGTGCAAACTGGTTTCTCAGGAACTAGAATTGTAAGAATTTACTGGAAAAGCAACAATTGAAACAAAGTAACATTATTATAAATTCTAGTTTGTGAAAACTTTTTCATGTTCTATTTTCCTTCTCACAACACGCATCCTGTGCATAACAGGTTGTATAACTACCAGGATAAATGGTGTTACCATCTCCTAGGCATCTTTCTGTCCGTTTCAGCTCCCTTTAAGCTGAAAATTGGTGCAAATTCCAATAACGACCCCTTCGAAATAACGGCCCTTTTCCCGGGAACTGTGAAAGGTCGTTGAATCGAGAGTTGACTGTATCTAGGAAGCATAATTGAGAGAAGTAAAAGAATAGATGAGGAGGTAAACAGATGAGGACAAATGGGTGGTGGACTATATCAAAGCGTTCGAAGATTAATATGATTGATTGATTGATTGATTTGTTGTTTTAAGTCCACTTTATGCACAATAAGGCTAATCGGGACTGGACCTACAGTTTAAAGTGGGATCCGAACCACTTGTGCCTCCACCGGGTATCGAACCCGGGACCCCTTGATTACAAGGCGATGACGCTACCACTGCGCCATCGGGAGGCCCTGAAGATTAATATGGAACAGGGATGTACCTATGAAATGAAAGAAGGCAATATATAACACATATTATGTACCAATAATTATGTATGCAGCAGAGACTTGGACAGAGAGAGAGAGACATTACAAAGATGCAGGCAGTGGAGATGAAATTTTTAAGGAGTATATTGGGGAAGACTAGAAGCGATAGAATAAGGAACTAGGAGATTCGACAGACAGGGGGGTGGGGTGAAGCTGCAGGACAGAATAGATCAGGCACAGATGAGATGTGTTGGACACGTGAAGAAGATGGATGCAGAAAGGCTGCCAGTAAGAGCATACAATGCACAAGGCCAAAGGGGAGACCAAGATGTCGGTGGAAAGAGCAGATAGTGGAGAGTGTTGGGAGAAGAGGTCAAGATTGGAACTCTGTGGAGAGAGAGGAGTGGTGGAAGACCAGAAGAAAATGGCTTGACTTCTGTGGCAACCTAGCCAGAGGCAGGAAACGGCAAAGGATGATGATGATGATGATGAGTTTATCTTCAAATTGCAAATCTTAGTTTCAGTATATGCCTTTATTTACTATCCATTCAAAATGTGTCCGTCTCAATTAGGATACTCTGTATATCAGCAGTATTGACTTCAGAAAGTAACAGTTCTAATATAACTGTAATTTTATTTAATAAGCTTGACTGATTTGAATAGGGTGAAATAACAAAAATTTAACCCTTGCTGCATCGGTGCATATGCTCGTTGAGTTGGTCACTCACAGTCTCATCACCAAGCATTCTGACTTCATTAGTTTAATGTCATTCTCTTTCACACTCGTCATCATAATTAGCATAATTAGTTTAAAAATAAACGTAAGAAGTGCAAATTCCAAAATATCTAACACTTGCATGCCGGTATGTTAAATCATTATTGAGTTGTCTGGAGAAACTTATTTAATGCCACTTGGAGCACAGTCTTACCACTGAAGGTTTTGGCTTAAGATCTCACTTTAGGCACAAGTTTTCCCTTGTAAGTGTCCAGTCGTCAGTTCCATTATCTTCATTTCAATTGGCCAAAACTGGCAGAAAAGCAACACAAAATTAAGATAATATTAATTTACATAAAAATGCATGGAAAAGTCAATGGATTTGTATGAATTCAATTCATTATGTCTGTTATTCTTTTGTAGCTTGCTTGCCATGCAATCAAACCAGAAGTAGAAGTAGAGCCAAAGATACTGAACTTTGATCGTTTACTGCTTCTGCGATTAGACCGTAAGAAGCTGACCATACTGAATAGAAATCCAGTTCCATATCGCTGGAAGTTACTTGGCATGCAGGAGCTTGGCCGAGACTTTTCAGTTTCAGCGTCTGCTGGTATTTTGAATCCTTTGTCATCCTGTCACATAAAAATTTTGTTCAAAGCTTCTCATGTGCAGGTTCACACAAAGAAGTCATTGCACATAGAGGTAAGATAAAGTACTTATGTTGTAGTTTTTTTTAACAAATATGAGAGTTGAAAGTCATGGCAAATATTTTTTCTTGTTAGAAATATGTTTAGGGAAATTTTTCATACATGTTATATAGTCTGTGGATTGACTCAATTTTTTTGTTCTTCGTTTCCATCTTCTCAAGTATAAATAATGGTACCACAACGTGATCATATGTCCCAGAGAACGTGGCACCCATAGTATGTAGACATGTCACTAGTTGGCAATGTGATATATGGTTATCACCCAGAGGACATGGTAATTTAAAGGTTAAACTACGGTTCAGAATAGGCTTTACTCAGTGTAAACAGTGTTTGTATGTCAAAATAGCTGTTGTTCATGGGAGAAATGTTAGATGGGCAGCAGTATTTCAGCAAGGACATGAAGCAACCAGAGACCAGCATCAGTCAGGACAGCCTGTGAGTTGAGGACACATTCAATGACTCCCACATCATTGGCAGTAGGTTGCAGAAGCTCTTGGGGACTACTTTGAAGTTTCACGGGGCAAATATGTGTGTTACTGCACTGCTAATGTATGCTTTCTGACTAATAGACACATGTAGCATAGCGCTGTTGTGTATGCATGTTTGCTCGCTTCTGTATTCTACACTTGGTACACATGATCTGCATTGTTCATACATTGCAAAGTACCATAAACTTTACCCTTCCATTTGTATATTTCAAGTTTACGTGCTGGTCCCACGTTCTTGTGAAGAAAATTTTTTCCCCACGTACATTAATAAAAACTAATCAAAATTTAACTGAAAAGCCAAGTTAGATAGAAGAATAAAAAAAACTTAAATGCAACATTCTTCCATTTAATCAAAGGTATGATAAAGCACAAAAAGTAAATTCCTATTTCCACATTTCTATACTTTTAGTTCATTAATTGTGAAAGTTCATTGCCTTCATTATGTCCAGATGCATACTGGATTAATGTACCATAACTAGTGTCACATATTTTTGGTGAATACAAGATCGAGATTTCGGTACAAAAGCTAGGCATATTTTGGGATCAAAAGCAGTACATATAATAACATTTCGGGGTTAAAATGGTGAATGAAACCCTAAATTTCATTTTAAAAACTACTTATTACACAAATTAAATATTTCCCGTCTAATAGCACATTTTTGTGGTTTTTAGAGCATTAAGTTTATTCCTGTGTAAAGGTGTCCATTTTTGCTTCTCCAATATTTATAGCAGAATTTATCAATTTTCCATGATTTGCATAACTCTCAGGATAATTCTGACTTCAGAAAGTGTCACATCGGTAAATAAACTCTAAATTTCGCATTTTAGGGTTCATTTTGTGACCTAAGATGATAGGAAAATGTACCTCACACCTTTCAAAAACATGGAAAATGAACATTGCAGTGTGTTATTTCGTATTTTGTGTTTTTGTCAAAAACAAAATATGTATGCCTCTAACCATAACTTAGTGGAAAGACACTTGAATTTTCTTCTGAAGGGTAAGAAATGTGATTGTAAATTACATCACAGTGCATAATAACATGAAATTAAAATTTCTGATAAATAAATATACTTACTCTGTCTATATACATACCAAGATTCCCAATCCTGGAAAAATCTGGAACATCAACTTAGGAGAACAATTCATGGAAAAGCAAAGGAATTTTGTGAAATTATTTTAAAACTAGGTAATGTAAGGGAAATTAGTAATGTTGAATAAACTCCATTCATTTGATTAACATGGAAAGTTGAAAACATAACACTTACCTATTAGTACACTAAATCATTGTAAATTAGTATTGATATGGAAGTTGACTAGCTACATTGTAGGTTGTATTCTTCAGGCATGATGTATATTTTGCATTTTCTTTATTACAAATAATGATGTATTTATGATTGTTTATTACAGATCTATCAGGATAGGGACTCCAAAACAGAAGATCAAAATTTAGTGCTTACAGAACAGGTGTTTGTAACTGCTGAAGCCTATGATGCTATAATGGATATTGCGTTCCCTCGTGGGCCAAGGAAGGATATAAACTTTGGCATTGTGAAAGTTTATTCCGATAACAAGCAGAGCGTTACCTTGAAGAACAGAGGCAAATATGATCTTCAGTACAAGTAAGAAACTCATTACTGATGATGATTTGCAGTAATTTTATATTAACTGTGTAATGTACGAGGCACATGTAAAAAAAAGGGCTGATAATTTTTTACTTGGGACTGGCAACACTGACGAAGCTGCGCGTGCACGGAAGCGTCCTTTAGTATTCTGTGCCTGCAACAGAGGTATATTTCTCAGTGTGGAGGTGCGTACGTGCGAGTAGCAGGAAGTTGAAATGGCTGCTGTAATAGAAAATCCCGCCAAATGCGAGGTGAGGTCGGTGATTAGATTTCTCAACGCAAAGGGACTGAGTGCTGCTGCCATTCATTGGGAATTGTGTGACTTTTACGGACCAACAGTATTGAAAGGTAAGACAATTGTGCCGTGCTTTTCGGGAAGAACGTTCAAATGTTCATGATGACGAGCGGCAGGCCTAGTGTTCAGACGGATGACCTTGTGCAACGTGTTGATGAGAAATTGGGATCCAATCGCCGTTTCACCATTACTGATCTAGGTAAGGATTTTTTTTTATTTAGTTTATTTTACTTCGCGTTTTGTTCCTCTTGGCTAATTTGCGAAGATGGGGATGAGTGATGACATGATGAAATTGATGAATGGACATTCACAAACAACCAAGCCCAACCGGGATTCGAACTCAGGACCCTTGGCGTCGCAGCGCGATGTGCTAACCACTTGGCCACAGGGTCGGGCAATCTAGGTAAGGAGTTTCCTGAAGTGTCTGATAAAACATTGCACCGAATTGTAACGGACAGTCTGGGTTATCGCAAATTGTGTGTGAGGTGGGTGCCAAAAATGTTGATAAACACTCACAAAGATGAAAGAATGAAATAAGCACGTGATTTTTTGGCCCACTGGGAAAAGGATGGGGATGACTTGTTTTCTCACATAGTGACTGGAGACGAAACCTGGATATCGTACGTCACTGGTGAGTCGAAGCAGCAATCCATGCAATGGTGTCACTCTGGTTTACCGAAACCGAAGAAATTCAAGCAAACACCATCACATTGCAAAATCATGGCAACCCAGTTTTGGGGCCAAAAAGGTGTAATCCTCGTGGAATTCCTGGAACCAGGACGAACCATCACAGCAGATGTATATTGCCAAACACTGTCTAATCTGTGACGTGCCATCCAAAACCATCAAAGAGGAATGTTACGGTCTGGAATTGTGCTTATTCATGACAACGCCTGCCCACACACAGCTAACCGTACTGTTGCGACAATTAAAAAATTCCAATGGGAACATTTCATCATCCACCATACAGTCCTGATCTTGCCCCAAGTGTTTACTTTCTGTTCCTTCACCTCAAAAAGTGGCTTGCTTCGCAACGTTTCGATGATAGCGAAGTTCTCAAGACATCAGTTCTCGACTGGCTGAGATCCCAGTTGGCAGATTTCTACGCAGAGGGTCTACGTAAACTTGTTCCACGGTACCAAAAATACTTGGAGCGTCAGGGTGACTATGTAGAAAAATAGCCAGGGTATGCACTTGTATAGCATCAAAATAAAAATTTTCTCACTTGATTTTATTCTCTGTAATAACCAATCGGCCCTTTTTTTTTTACATGCCCCTCGTATGTTACTGGGCTTCTCTTTTTTATAAAGCTATAAACGTAAAATCAGGTATTATTTACTTTTATTTTGTGTTAACCTATTTGCATTAATCCCCTCTCCTTCCCTTCCGTGATGAAGAATGCAGGTGTGTTTTAAAATTTCCAAATTTTCAAAAGTATGTCTGTACATTTTTATGTGCTACTCTTTGTCATATTTATGGTAGTGTGCAGTATTTTAAGGTAACACAGTTACAAGTAATAGTTACTTTTTGGAGGAATTTTAACTAAGTAGCTACTGTTACTTTTTGCAATAGAAGTAACGTTATCAACAGTTACTTTATGACACTTAAATTGTTAACTTGTAAATTTTGTAACAAGAGGGAAGAGCTAAATTCCGCAATTCTCTTTCTAGCGATGTGTTCTCTGGTGCTAAGGTGAAAGGATTTTAATGAAATCGCCTAAGGCAAGGAAGCTAGGTTTCTTTGCCTGCTAAACTTAGAACATCCATGCTTTATTGCAATTCGTCATTTCTAATTGTGCAAAGACTTCCATGTTTTGGGTGGATTGCTGCATTCATTTGAACATTGTAATTGAGTAAAACAAAATGAATTCAAGCAAAATTCAACAAAAATCATTCAAGCAAGGCTCAGTCCTTATTTGTTCTTGTAGTATTATAAATATATGAAGACTTATATTATGTACCAGAAGCATAAATAAAGCACATGCGAGTCTTCATGTATTATTTTATTATTTTATTACAGTTAATGATTACTGTATGTATGCAATTTCTTTGCAATAACATTTGAAGCAGAAAGTAGCTTACAGTTAAGTATCAGAAAATGTAACTGGGTTAGTTTTTAAAATGAGTAGATTAACTGTAACCCAGTAAGGTTTTGAACCAAGTATCTGTAGCTACACCTCAATTACTTCTGAAAAGAAACTTGCTGAACATTGATAGTGTGAATGTATGCAGACACACACATGTATCTGTATGAGAGAGAGAGAGAGAAAAAGTGAGGGTGAGTGAACGATCATGAAAGTAACAGATAAATATGTAAATATCTTTAGAAAGTAGAATATTTAAACACAGCTTAATTGTGCTAAATTGTACTGTTCTTTATTTTCCCTTAGATTTGTATTTCAAGATTTACAGGATGTGGATGCAGAGCTGATCCAGAAATCATTTGCTGTAGCTCCCATCTCAGGCACAGCACCTCATGGTGAGAAGCCGTGCAGTGTTCAGGTAATATAAGAGTTTAATTTATTATTTTTACAATACTTTACATTACAATATTAGCAGCTATGTCTTAGCAATACTTGTCTCTTAATTCTGAGACAATGAACAAGCTCAAATCTTTTGAATGGGAGAGTTGATAGAGAAATCTTAAGTGCTTATTACTAAACAAGTACTTTATTTTTTAAACCTAGTATTACTATACTTTCTGTTTAATATTATTTTATTGATGCAAATGTTGCTTTTTAAAATTTCATATTTTGACAAGAATGTAAATTTTATAGAGAAAGTAATAACACTTTGCTCCTTCATATTTTTCAGGTAATATTTGTTCCTCAAGAAGAAATGAGAATTAAATCATTGCCAATTGTGAAGTGCCTTTTGACTGACTCCCATGACCCACTCAGTGTAGAAAGAGTAGCACATATACCATTTTATGTGTCAGCCACAGCAGTGTATTCACGGTAAGGAAGTCTTGATATGAACCTCTTGTTTTCTCTAATGCAAACTTGCATATGCTGGTTTCTAATGTAGTTGTGCTTTGTATTTCTCAATTAGCAAATTAAAGCAACCATCATTATGTAATGTGCATCCCTGCACTTGCATACAAAGAAAAAGAGGGAGAGAATTTGCAGTCTTCAATATTCAACTACTGAAGTCATTGCAAGCAGCCAGTATGTTTGACTACCAAGGTGATTTGTAATTCAATTTCCATGGTAGAGGTTGCACAGAGTCGAATGGTGCCAGGTTCAGTCTCTAATTGGAGCTCCAATAATGTCAGTGTTGGTGGAGAATCATGACAGTGAGAGGGCTACTTGAAAGGAAGGAGTGTTGGGCTCTGTCCTACAGAGAGGTTTTTCTTCAGGTTCACAAAAGTAGCTGAAGTTGCACAATGGCACTATGCTCCAATTTTCCGGGATAGAAAGAATGAAAAATAGATAAAATGTTACACGACTGTTAATGTATATAATCATATCTATTTTGCACCGGTATCTGCAGGTGCTGAAGAGTTTCTTCCAGTAACAGCTTGCATCCGACACCCTCCTTTCTCCCCTTGATTCTGTATGATTTTCTTTGCAAACGAACAAATAGCAATACTGAGAAGTAAGTAGTGTACATAAGGTGACCAGACGTCCTCTTTTATCCGGACATGCCCTCCTTTTTTGGTGTCTATCTGGCATCCGGGCGGATTTCTGAAAAATCGGATAATGTCCTCCTTTTTTGGAAAGAGTATAGCATTGACCATAGTGAATATACTGCTCATGAAATTGTTCCACGCATAACGATCGCCACTTGTTATTTTACATCTAAAACACCTCACGTGGCATGTTAAGTATTTGAGCAATGCTCACTGATCATCATCTGCGATCCGAACCACGAACACTTTACACAAATCAGTCATCAGATTCCAACTCGTTGCTTTGCCCGCTGAACACTCAGATACTGGATGCGTCCCAGATCTGTGCGCATATAGCGTGTGTGCATTTAGTCTGTGCATTAACCTTGTTTATGAATGCAGTTTTTCATTCGCTGCAAGTTTTATCTGTGATACGCGTGGGTCATATGAGCGATACAGAAAAGTGTGGTGAGAATTTTCTTTTCATGAAATGCCGAAGCGAAAGTGTAAATTCACTAACGATCTCGGAAGAAAATATCCCGCTTTTAAGGAAGAAAGAAACGAATATGAAGCTGAATGTAAGATCTGCACTGCTGGAACTTACATCTCAGTAGCAAACAAAGGTAGGTACATGTAATAATTCAAGTAGATAAATACGTAGTAAGAACACATGTTTGCATGTGGAAACTAATAGTCATGTTTCCAACATTGCAACCATTCATTACATTAAAATGTATTATCAAATAAAGCAAATTAAACACGAGGTACTGAAAACGAAACCAAAATTAAAAACTATCGTTACAAGTGCTAGATTTAGTAGTGTTTACAATTTTAGATTGTTTGAGATTTAGTAGTGTTTATAATTGTAGATTGTTTGGTTTGGAAGGTAGGTGTGGTGAATCATTTGCACATTTTTTTTTCTATAGTGTGTGCATACAGCCAAGTTTTAAGAATAAATTGTGGAAGTACTTTAGGATCAAATAGCCTATATCTGTTATTTGTGGTTTTCATACCCTGATACACATTTCATATTGCAAAAAGCATCGAAATCGATCGAATGTCACTAATGCTAAAAAAATAGTGAAGGAACGAAATTGCAATTATTATTAAACATAACACTATGCATTACATAGTACTTCATTGAGTAGCTATCATAAATAGATTTAGGGAATTGACAAATCATCTTTCTTCTGGGCTTTGAAGAGAATGCTATACATGATACTAGTCTGTTTCACTTCAGTTAGAACTAGAAAACATTGTTTTTATTTTGCATTTTCTGCCCTTTTTTGTTTTTAGTCCATTTTTGCAGGGGCGGCGCGTGCCTTTTCAGACAGGCAGGGCACATTTTAATTTTGGGTGGGGAGGGGGAGGGGGGCAGTTAACCTCTATATTCCTCTTTAAGGTTTTTGAGGGGAGTTCCTTGATATGGAGTAAGTAAATTGTTCGAACAATTTGGAATAAAATTAACATTCTGATCAAGATATCTCTCCAAAGAGCATTAAATACTCACTACGTAGGAATACGAAAAATCAGCAACATATGGAACAAATTACATGAATAAAAAAAACCTCGAATACTGACGTCGGAACCCTATACGCTTGCAGTAACTAAACTTTGGGTAGATACTGGAATGATTAGGAAAATGTTACACTGAAGTTTCTCTTCCATTTTCAATGAATTGAAAGGCGTAGATATTAAAGTTTCTACATGATTCAATGTCATATTCACCAAGTATCCACTAATATCAATGACTAAGTAGGAAGATGATGCAGCGTTAAGTTCAGTTACAACACTTTACATTGGCCGTGTACCCCCAAAAATTTCGTTTATACTTACGAAGATATTCTGCATGTCAAGTTGCTGGAACACAGACACAATGACACAAATAAATAAATAAACACGTACAGTAACTATAAACTCGCGAAAAACTAATTATTTCATAAGGGACCAATACGCACAGACGGAACGCAACGCAAACTTACACACTAACTCAAATCCAAATCCGTATTACTATGGGAAGAAAGAAGGATCTTTTTGAAAATACGAGGGACTAGTTTGTGCAATAGAAAGTGTTGTCAACTTTTCAGGTCGCCAGAACAAGTGCGAAGAAAAGTATTCGAGAGATTTTTTTTCTATCTTATTGCTGCAGGCTGGAAGAACGAATGAACTGCCTGCCAAGCGTTGGAAACACTGAACGGTGAACGAGGGAAACATGAATGGGCAGGGCACCTCGTTCACTGCCCGGAGACGGTTACGAATTTTGCGCTTTTCCATTGTGAGGGGACCGTCCCTTGCCTATACTGTAAATGTTTGGATCAGTCAGTGACGTCACGTCTCTGGGCAGAGCCGAGATTGGACTCTCTCCAACAGGATGCAGAAATATATTAACCTCGCACAGGGTGCATACCCTGTAAGTCTGGTTGCAGCAACGTAGGGGTTGAGGGAAAAAACAAAAAAATATTGCGCGTATATACCGATCGTCTCTTCAGATGAACTTTTTATGATAAAATTGTTGTGGGGCAGTGCCCTAGTTGCCCTTTATGTAGCATCGCCACTGCATTTTTGCAATATTATTCCTGTTTTTGTTGCACTTTTTGTATCATTTTTTTCTCCCAGTTGTTTCATGAATTTTAAATGCATTTGCTAGCATACCTTACATAAATTACCAAACATGGTGATCTTATTAGCAAGTATGCCATTAATCATAAATACGATCAATGCAAAAGGGCACTATTATTTTTAGGCCGTGATTGCGAAGCGATTTTACAATACCGGAAGTTTCTCCAATTTGTTTCAAATTCGACATACTCACTAATTTTGCCCTCCTAATCATGAATCTGCAGTTAAAATTTGGCGCTCACGCGTACAAATTGCAAAATATCTGAAATTAAGTGGTCTGCAATCGGCACAATTGCTCATTATTTATCGGAAAATTTTCTGTTTGAAATACCTAAAAAACGAGACATACACCCCTGAACAATAATCTGGAGCGTGGAACGAAATATTTACGAATGTATAGCCGTTTAAAGTTAAGATATTGCCGTTTAAAATTTTTGAGTCCAAATTTCCCACTCTGCCCTTGGGGTAATTGGCCTACCGCCCGCTACCGCGGCCCCACCTCCATTTCCACTAGGCTACGCTCCAGCTACCCGGCTTTCACTATAGAGTCCCTTTTTAAGGGCATGTTACAAATTGGCCGGAGTCACCTGCCCCCAAATGAGCGCCAAATTGCAACTGCACATTCATGATTGCAAGACCAAAATTAGTAAGAATACCGAATTTGAAACAAATTGGAGATATTTCTGTTATTGAAAATAACGTAACCTATCCTTACCGTCAATGATTCGTTCAACAAACATACAATCGATACTATGCAACATGCCATTTTCTCACATACAAATGAACGCTCCATGCAACTGGTATAACATTCGGCACAACACTCTAGGAACCACACCGTTGCCAAACTTACCTCTATTCGAAGCTGCATTCCACAACCTCTTCTCCCTCCATATCCTCATCGTCACTGTAAATAATTGCACCACATTAACGATCTTTTCACTCCTTCCCTCCTCCATTCTTCCACGATCAATGATCTCCAAGTGACAAATTAACAATGTCGCAACGCTGTAGACAGCGTAACGAATACTGATCTTCAATTGTTCACATCATCAAATATGGCTACCATAATAGTGTATCGACAATCATACCGTTAAAAAGTGCACATAATTTCGCAATTTCTATACGCCAGCGCCAAATTTCAACTTGAGATTCATCATTAGGAGGCCAAAGTTAGTGAGTATTACGAATTTGAAAGTAATCGAATGAACTCCACATATTGTTAAATCATACTATGATTGCTTTCACCAGGCAATGAGAATAGCATATGGGGCTATTTTCACCAGGTGGTGAGAACAGCATAAAGTGCTAAAGACCAGAAATAACACGATAGGGTTTGAAGTATTAAGGAAGTAATTTTAATACTAACAAGCCTAAACCTGACCTGCCTAACATAACAATGAAAGCATTTATGTATGTAATACTCCTTCACACCTACATCATGTGAAATATCAGTAGCAGTAGTCCATATCAGAACCCCTTGCTGAATTTTCCCAACTCTATGATGTGCAGAAAAAACACCCACATGAAAATAAATGCACACTGGTGCAGGGGCGCCAACTTGTCAAAATTATTGGAGGGGCTCTGATCACTGAAATAAATGAATGAATGACTCACTCCCTCTCTTTTTTAAAAATAAAAATTACGTCTTCGTATAGCAGTTTTTAAGCAGCTATTATATTCCTCATGCAAATGAAATTTAACATGAAAAACGTTTAGAAAATGTTTCAAACTCTCTTTATGTCTATTGTGTCTGCTCATTTGTTTTTTAGATAACAATTAACATTTTTATTGAAAAGTATGTATTTACATTAAGAGACCAACCTAACAGTTTTTTGCCGGCCTCGGTGGCCGAGCATGTTGGGTGGTCAACTCAACCTGCTTTGATCCAGAGGTCTCGGGTTCGAGTCCCGGCGATGGCATGGGTGTGTTTTAATGTCTGCAACAGACATGTGATGGGTTGCAAATAACCCATAAAATAACGAATATTTACAATATTTAACAGTTTTATTTAATTATTTACATAAATGCTAACACAAATCGCTGGAAAATAGTTTTACTTTTTTGTTCTTGCTACAATATTTTACTTTTTAAATTGAATTTTGGAATAATAAAAAAATAGCATGTACACTAAGATATAAAGTGACATACACAACAAAAAACATATGAACAAAATTTAAAAATAAAGCAAAAGTTGCTCTACGCACTGGGTTATTTTTTATGAACTCATTAACGAGCGGTCTCGGGTCCAAATTATCAAGCACAAGTTTGATGTATTTGGACTACCGCTAAGCTGCATAGTCTCTTCTGCCTCATTGTAGATCTCAAATACGTCTTTAGTCGGCTAATAGCACTGAATGACCTTTCGACTGTGGCTGTTGTCACTGGCACAGTGCGGAGGACCATCATGAATTTGACTCCTGGAGGGTGCTGTCTTCCAAAAGAAACTTCCTTATGTCACGAATGGTAGTTAGAACCACTTTCTTCTGTTTGGAGATATCACCAAGCATGGACATATGTAAGGAGAGCCTATCGGCATCCAAATCTTTGCGAAAGAATTCTCGCGTTTGCTGAAAGTTTGTTGTGCAACTGTTCACAGCTAAGATGCATTCTTTCTCTACGGCTGTTACTTTTTGTAGTCCTGTAGATTCATGTCCTTGTTTAACACATGATTTTGCTGTGTCACAGACGTCAGTGTATATTGATTTATAATACTATTTTGGAGTGTAGAACTTGTGATTTTTGGCAGCATCAGGATTTTCAAGTCTCTTAGGGACGTGACGTTGCCGGGGCAATTCTGGCTCAATGAGGCTCGGTTTGCCCTCTGTGCATTTCAGCCAGAACTGCTCAAAACACATTCACTTTTCTTGAAAGATGTCAGTCAAGTATTTTAGTTTTGATTCCACTTCTGTAGCACCAATGCGTGGAAACTGAATCTTACAGTTTACCTCTTCTATTGGACCCATCACATGGAAGTAGAGGGAGAGAAAGAAAAATGTCTTGAAGTGAAGCATTGTCTCCAGATATCCAGCACATTTTAATGTTGCGTCAGTAGAGTCTTCTTCAGAAAATTTCTCAAGAAAATTGAGAAGGTTTTCATAGTTCATTAAGATCTGTTGCATACTGGAGGCTCTCAACGTCCACCGACGAGGGCAAAGTGGTCGCAGTCCAGTATGGCCAGCTTTCTCATTCACATCAATAATATTCCTAAATATTTGCATTCTTTTATGGGATTCCCAAACAGTCTTTAACAAGTCGTTGGCTAAATTCATTATGTCTCTGATTAATATATGTATAATAGTAAATAATAATGATATACTTAGTATATAGTTATAAGTCATGTGTTTTGCTGTCTCCGGTCATAGCCCCTTCCAAAGTTGATGGTTTAGCAGTCTCAGCCCCCCCCCCCCCCCAAAGTTGATGGTCTAGAACATTTCAAATGTGTATTTAAAGTTAAGTTCATGTGGCACAATTCAGAGTAAACTTTACAGAAGAAAAATAATACATTAGATCCTCTTAAGCAAAATTATTTGGGGGGGCTCTGCCCCCACATCATTAACATTGGGGGGGCTCGAGCCCCCCTAAGCCCCATGGAGTCGGCACCTACGCACTGGTGTAAGCTTAATATATGCTAACACCTAAAGAAAGTGTGCAACCATGTAACCGGTTAGGTCGGATCATGTGCAGTTAAAATTTGGCGAAAATTGCTCAAAAGCTAACTTCACCACCAATCTGTGATTTTTAACTGAAATCTTTGGCAATGGATTTTGTGGAATTAATTGTGGTAAATTTACTTTTCTTCCAGCAAACTTAAAATACTTTGGGTGAAGCCTACTTTGAGTTTCCCTTGTTGACCAAAAGTATCGCTTTAATGTGTGATTTTGAAATGGTCACAATATAAAATATATATAATCTGATGCACACGAAGCAAAACTGTATTTTCAGGTTCTGACTGACTACTGTCATGCAAGGCCCATTCTGAATGGAGGTGAATGACTTGCGGAGTATTTAATGTAACCTTGAAGTAAAAATATAGAAAATTACATTAGCATGTAACTGCTTTTTTTCCCTTTGCTTTCATAGTTTAAATCATGAAACTGATTTTATCAAATTATTCAACTAGTCTTGTAATTTGTGAAAAATCAAGCTTTCATTATTTTACATTTTTTAGGTCATCAACTTCCAAGCTCTAATATTAAAATATTTTGTTACAGGTAGTCAAGATTTGGAACATCATATTGCATCCCATAAACACAAGAAAAGCCTTCAGTGTTCCAGTTCATCAATTCCACTGGAAAAGATGTTTCTTCAACAAGAGTCTACTTCAGCGCTAGCTCATCGTGTACTTGCAGCCGAGGGAGGTCTAGCATATCATACCGTTATGCACCATTTTAACTACAGATCTATGGATTGTACACCAAAATTAAATCAAGTTTTATATACAGTGATTCAGATATTGCAAAGAAAGTATCAACAGCAAGAACAAAAACTCAGTGTATTATAAATAATGTTATTGCTCCACATTCCTTAGATGTAACTATTCAGTGTTTGAAGGGAATTTCTTGTTTTGGAGTATCAACTGATGGAAGTAACCATGGGTGTATGAAAATGTTTCCTATTCTAATACAGTACTACGATTACAAAGTGGGTGGCATCAAAACAAAAGTAATTGAACTAAAGACAACTCCAAATGAGAAAGCTGAAACCATAACAAATTATGTTAAGGAAACATTAGAAAATCTAGGTTTGTCAGATAAGTGTGTAGCTTTTGCAGGGGACAATACAAATACTAATTTTGGAGGTGTCAATTGAAGAGAAGGGAAGAATATTTACAGCAACCTAAAGAAATCACTAAATGAGAATCTATTAGGTGTGGGTTGTCCAGCTCATATTTTGCACAATGCTGTACAGCATGGAGCTGATAATTTATCAATAGACATAGAGTGTATAATCTTGAAAATGTTCAATTATTTTTCAATTTATACTGTTAGAACAGAGGAGCTAAAGTCTTTCTGCAAGTTTCTTGATATTAATTACAAGCAATTGCTGTCCCATTCCAAAACAAGGTGGCTGTCACTTTTCCCTGCTATTGAAAGAGTGCTAGAAATGTTCACGGCATTAAAATCGTATTTCTTGTCACAACATAAGCCACCTAAAATTTTAATTCAGTTCTTTGAAAACTGATTAAGTAAAGCTTATTTGTTGCATTTACATTCAATTATGGGCAGATTCCATTCTAAAATCCATGAATTGGAAAAAGAGCAAAATTCTGTGCTTGAGATTATAGACATTCTTAGTTATGTTTGTCAGATGTTGACGAATAGATTAGAAGGTAGCTTTCTTTGTTTAAAGGTAAGAGAAATTATTGAAAGTGCTGAAAAAGATGGGTTTGTTAAAGAGGTAGAACAATTCATGAAGGATGCTATGTTGCTGTATGAGTCTTGTGTTGAATACATACAAAAGTGGTCACAAAGTTTTGATGAGTTTAAGTGTTTTAAGTGGATGAATTTAACAAATCTGCAGTACAGTGATGTTGAAGAATGTATGAAATACTTAGGGTCCAAAGGCATTCACGTTGATGATGTTAAATGTTTTGACCAATTTTGTAACTTGAAGCAGTTTGTTAGTGGTAATCCTGAATTACAAAATATAAGCTGTAATGAGGAATGGACCACATATTTCCAATCAATCAAGTCTTCTGACTGTCATTCTGAACTTCTCAAGATAGCAGAATATTTATTTTCGAGACCTGGACATAACTCAAATGTGAAGAGAATTTTCTCACTAATATCAACACAATGGACAGATGAAAGGAACGGGTTGAGTGTAGATTCTGTAAAGGGGCTTATCATGATTCAATACAATTTCAAAGAATATTCTTGTATTTACTTCTACGATTATCTCTTAAAAACTCCTAAGTTGTTGGAAAAAATCAGATCATCTGATAAGTATGTGTAAGTAAACTGTAGGTAAGATTTTTATAGTGATTAAATTAAGATTAATGACAAATATCTTTGAATTTTTTGTGGTGTCGTCTTTTTTTGTGATTTGTCCTTCTTTTCCACCATGCTCTGTCCTCTTTTTTTAATGTATGCATCTGGTCACCCTAAGTGCACACAATAAGTAAGAAGCCAAGAGAGAGAATTTATTCTTGCTTTGACAATAAGCAATACACTCTCCAACATGACAGCATGGTGTACAAGATCTTACATTTATTTATTTATTTATTGAGAAAATTTCAGATACAGTACAGGTGGCCATTTTACACTGAAATTGTCAACAATGAGAAAGCAATAATTATAATAAGCATAAAAATAAAAAAATAAAATAATAATTAAGAGTAACAAAACAAGTGAATAGCAAATGAACAAAAAAATAAGTAAAAGATGGCACTATGTGATATTAATTACAGGCATTTCTTCTGATGGAAGACCGAAAGGCAAGCTCGGAGGAAAATATATCAATATTTGAGGGGAGATCATTATATTGTGCTGCAAGTCTGTAAAAGAGAGATCTTTTTTTAATTTCTAGTCTAGGTTTTTTTGTATAAAATAATCTTGTGTTGCGTGTTGTGCGCATAGGTACTCGAAAGTGGAATTCCTCAAGAAGTGTGTTGCAGCGGATTTTGCCATTCACAATTTTGTATAAATAACTGAAATCATTCTGCAAACGTCGCTGATAAGCAGTTTGCAAGTTTAGAAAAGACAGGAGATGCAGAGATGAAAAATTGCGTAATGAGGGAACCCTGTGACGGACTATAGCTAGGAAGAAGTGAAAGACTGAATCGATTCTAGAGAGATGAGTGGGACATGCCATGGACCAGACGGGAGAGCATTATTCTATTATTGGGGAAATGAATGATTTGAAGTACAAGGTGAGGGCTGAGATGTCACTAATTTCAGTGAAATGGTAGAGTAAACCTAAGAGACGCATGGCCTTTTTTGTGGTGAATAAAATATGTTCCTCAAATGTGAGCTTTTGGTCGAAAACAAAATATACTTCATAAATTTTTCTTGCAGGTATAATATCATCCCTCTAGATGATATTAACTTTGGACCTATGGTTGTAAACTCAAAAAAGACTGACAACTTGATTATCGAAAATTGTGGTTTGTTTGACTTCAGCTTTTCATTAGGCAAAATTGTAAAGGCGACTGATGTTAAGAAGAAGGTTCCTGTAAGTTTGATTCACTACATTATGTTTAATTTAATTTTGTTTATTTCCACTAATTGTTCCTTATTTTAGTGAATATATTATAATCCACAGCATTGAGTCGTCTGTGGTTACATAACAGTAAATGTAGTTCTCATTTTGATATGACTTTATATTACATTGAAACAATTGTGAAAATCTTGGAGTTATTGCCATATAGCAAATCTGTGTCGTACTAAAAATTACAATGAATAGATGGAAAATGCATACTGAGACGTGCCATGTGCTACATTCTTGATTTACTTATTCCCTGCTCTAGTTTATTCTGACCAAGAATGTGGACATTCTATCCATAGCGTAATGTTATAGATTTTAAATGTATGTAACCAGGTGGTTGTGAAGATTTTTACACTAGTTAAAAAAGTACATATTTAAAAATGCGTTTGAAACATCATGTATAGTGGAACCTGGATTGCACATTTTTCAGTGACCTGTTAATGAAAACCTTAAACCTAAAATCCAGGAAAGAATTCTTATTTTTATTATAGTAGTACAAGTAAATTATGTCCATAATTTAGTAACATGTAGAGGTTCCATTGTACTTGCATTTTGCTTTTATTTCCAAGGTTGATGAAGAATGATTAAAAATATCCCACTTGAATTGCATGGTGACATTCACTGTGTGAGCCCATGTGTTGTCATAAAGCAACATGTCAACATACCATTTCTTTTGTTTTAAATGGCACGATAAGCCAGAATGACAATATGCAGTAGCTTTAATTGTTGTTCCAGTCATGAAGTCAACTGAAGTCAGGAAACTGCTGGCATTATTGTTTGGATGAAATAGGAAGTTTTGAATTTTTTTGTTTTGGGAGAATGCATGTGATGTCATTGGAGTGACTGTTGGTTGGCTTCAGGTGTGTGGTACTAAACCCACATTTCATCGCCAGTGGTAATTGAATCCGATCTCCTTTCTCTGCATAGCATGTGAGAAAGTTGAGCGTGAAACCTATCTATTTCATTTTGTGTTTTTCTGTTAACAGTTTGATCATATAGCTTACATACAATTTTCCGTACCCAAATTCACAGTCATTGCCTCATGGCCTTAGACACTTTTAGGAATGAGATCTGCAATTTTCTTATTGTCAATGTCATTTGAGGGAATTTTCTTGTTCAATTTTGTGAAGATGGTCATCAGAGATCAAGGATGGCTGACTGCCCCTTTCTTCATCATGATCATCAATTCTGCCTGCCGAAAGTTCGTCACATATTGTCGATTCATAATGATCCCATAAACAGCAACAATTTGTTTTGTACATTTCCACTGGATACTCACCTTTTGCATTGAGTAATTGTACGTGATGGTACCGTGATGGAATGCAACTTACATTTGGTGGAATTCTGGATCACAGCTGTCATTTCAAACACATGTTACTTAGACAGCTCAGTGTAGCACTGCCAAATGAACACAAGGAGAAACTGCAAGGATTGAGGTCAAAGCCAGTGTAGTCACATATGCATAATAAAGTTTCCCTTTGGCCTACATGCAATGTATCTTTACTTTCCAGAATGCCTCAAATGAGCATCAGTATTGATTCAACCCTAATAAAGATAGCAACAAGCAAGTTGCACACTATTGACAGAAAGACATATCAGCCAGTATCAGTGATATCCATTGATATCTCTATTGCCATTAATTCAGCTATAGTTTTCATTATAGATATATAAGAATGTTTTAACAGTGCCATACTTTTAGCTATACCAAATTTATTTTGTTTTTATAACTTTTAAATTAAATATACTTGTATTTGGTTTCTTTAGCAGGTTGAAAAGAAACCGAAGGCTGATACTGAAAAACGAGAGTCAAGGGAATCCGGTGCATTTAAGAGAGACCACAAAAAGTAATTTTTATTTAGTATATGAGAGTTATACGGTACCTTTCATGGCCGAGGTGGCCTAGGAGTGGCAGCTAGCACGCCGGGAACTGAAAATAAAACTGGAACCACTGGCTGTGTAATGAAATAAGCTCATACAATTACAATTAAAATGAGCATGTACCTTGTTATAAGAGGTGGAAATGATGTCCTCCTACATCCACACATATACACAGCATATTTATAGAAAGTTTTCACTAACACACATGAATTCCTCTTCTGAAATTGCTTCAATTTCTCTCCTGATATTTTCTTTCAATTCTTCTAATGTATGGCTTCAAGTTTAAAAGCTTGGTAGCTCACCACGCAGACGTCATGAAATTATATGTTTGTTGTGCAAGGCATCAGAGGGATTTTTCATGAGTATGTTCCATTCGTGCTCCAAAGTCATCTAGTTTCTCCTCAGTAAGCACATGCCGTTTTACCCTTCACTTCTTATCAAGAACAGACCCTGTTTCCCTAAATTTATTCACAAGTATCGGAACACTGTGTGAAACAGGAACATCTGTTTCTGCTGCAAAACACATTCTAACTTCCCTACAAGAATTCGTAATGACGTACATAAAAATTCGTTGTTTTAAATTTTACTGATAGCGTGGCATTAGACTGCAGAAAAGTGCCAGTAATACGTAAACTAAAACAAAACAATCCAAAACACTTGTTAACACATGATGGATGTGGTAAATGCAGTTTAAGTATTACCTATGTGAAGTTTCGTGTTTCTGCATTGCACAATTTAATATTTATTAATAATATTTTTTTTCGAAGGCTCACTGCCTTCATTCACTAACGGTACAGCGTCTGGAGCAAAGATGGTAGCAAGTCACTTCACTTACCTCCCTACACCCATGCAAAGAACAGGAACTACACCACTCCGAGTAACACAACGCGGCAGACGGTCCAACCTCTCAACCACCACCTGACAACGGAAAGCAGAAAGCACAGCAGGCGGGACACACCAGCACCACCAAATGGAAGAAAATGCAACTACCACCACCCAGGAATTAACAAAGAAGTGACGTGCTACCATATCCACTCCAGATGCCATACCCTTAGTGAATGAAGGCAGTGAGCCTTCAAAATTAAATTGGAAGAAACTATACAATTGTGCAACGTGCAGTGGCACTGATTGGGGGGGGGGGGGGCATTTGCCCACCCACTTTTTGCCACTTTTGTCCCTGCACTATGCTAAATCTTATCTACAAAGTGAAATATACATGGCCCCTAGCTTTGTCACCTTGGCCCCCTGGTTTTCGGACCCAATTTCCGCCACTGGCAACGTGGAAACGTGGAACTTCACATAGGTAATACTTGTTAACACCTTGACACTTCACAAACACGTGCAAACTGGACACCAGCTATCTGGATACTGAAGCACTGGCACGGTCAGTCCCAAGGTCAACGTACAGCTGTGGGTCTAAATGGCTGCAGATGAGCTCTTACTTCCCGGCATGCTAGCAGCCGCTCCATGGCCACCTCATCCATGAAAGACACTGTCTATTGAATGAAAGAAAGAATGAATTTGTATGTTAATAAAATTGTAGTTTTTCTATTGCAAATTTATATTTACTAGGAATGAACCAATATGAAATTTTGACCAATATCGATAAAACACCAATATAAATTTTACCTATAACCAATATTCCAGCAATACAATATAAAATTCCAAATGCTCCTTGAAGAACCTGAATGGTTCATTGACCTTATTAATAAACGTATGTTGCAAGATAACCGTAAATTTACTTTTTAAAAATTATGGCAGGGAGACTATATGTTTACATTCATAAAAATTGTAACAAAATGGAAGAATATTTCACTAAATTATAAGATATTTATGGATATATTGGATTGAAAATACAGTGGAACCCCGATTTTACATTCCTGGATTTTACATTTATTCACATTGATGCTCCCAACATAGCAAAATCTTACAAAGTTTTCCTCATTATTTTTTTTTAGCTTGGTCCCCTGAGAAATGTAAAATCGAGGTTCCAATGTATATTTATAGATATATCAGATCAGTAATTTTACCTATACACCAATTGTACCTGTATTGGTCAATACTGGTAGAGTACAGGGCAATCTGTCTCATCCCTAAAATTTACAGTTTTGCAGTTGAGGTATGTTTGTTAAATTGTGTAGCCTACTTGCCACACATGCCAACAACTTACAAGTAATTTTCCGCTTGTTATTTTAGTGTTGTGTAAAAATCAGCCAAGTAGTCTTGTTATAACTTGCCATTATATTGCAAGAGGTGATAGATATTGCTCCTTAAAACAAAAAATGCTACAATTAGTTTATTTTCAGTCTTAATTTTTTTATGTCGTAACATATTTTGCCAACATGCTTGTTGTTTCACTCACTTTGGAGTCATTGTGGTCCAGTTAGTAGGGTATGTGACTGCCATGATTTCAGTGTGTGTTATCTTTGGTGGGTAATTTTCAGACCATGTCCCTGCATAAAGCACCTCTGGCTTTCACCCAGCCTCTAAGAAAATGGGTATGAGGTGAAGGAGGTTGCCAGAATGTGGTTCTCATTATGTCACCTTCACAATGGCTGAGGCCCCTATGAGCCTCCACGTCTTATTGTAATGTCCAATGAAGAGGCTTTACCTTTTTTTGTAGCAGAGTAGATACTTTGAATTTTTCAAGATGCAGAGGAAAAACTATTTGTATTTTTATGATTAATTATTTCTCACAATTTAAGTGATTTTTTTTATCATTTGGGTTAATTATGATATAATAGCAATCTGCATCATGGACATCCACAGGAATTTTCCCATGGAGGGGCAAGCAAGATATTTTTCCCAGGACCCCATAATAGTGATGTCCCCTCAAAGAAAACATTACTTCTGTTTGAAGTTATGTTCCTGCAACACGCTTTCAATATATAACGCATATTACTGTCACTGAAATGAAATTATTTGTGTGAAATGTATAATTTTTGTTGACTTTCATTTTCCTGAGGACAGCGACCCCCTTGCCTCGCCCCTTTCCAGATGTTCATGATCTGAATGCATATCTGTAGTGCATTGCAATAATTTCTCACTGCACAGAAATTACAATTTATTAAAATAAATTTTATATTTTTTAAAAATATGCATAGTTCTTGGGAGCTGTTTGTACTCAGTTTGTTATTGTTAATATTGTTTTGGGATTGAAGAGGGGTCTTTCTAGATCACATTGTACTATTTCATCAAATTCAAGTAACCTACTTTCCCCAGTCTGGATCCTTTATATGAACTAAACCTTGCACTGATTGCATAAAAGATATACCGGTAAATTCTAAAAGGTAATATGCCTGAATTTTTTAACATCCATAGAGGAACCAATATTCTTCATAAATTGATAATCCCCCGACCTTTTTTTTTATTATTACAAAAGTACTGTTGTAGTATAAAATCATATGATTAAATATTCTTTTTCAAGTGTTGCATCAGTGGCTGAAATACAAAGATCCCTACACCCTTTTTATTAAAGTTGTTAAATTTTGTTCAGTACCCCTTTGTACATCTCTTCAATATATTTTGAGAGAAATCTATTTGAATATAGGTTTGGAAAGAATTTTAAATGATATATTAATATTGACAGGGTGGAAATACAACAAGCACCTCATGCTTCATTTAATCTGTACCCTACCACTGGAGTTGTCTATCCTGATCAGAGAGTGGTGATCAGTGTTGAATGTGCTGTTGATTCAAGTGGCCTGTATGAAGAGGTGAGTTTAGTCTAGGTGGGATCTCCCGCGTAAACAAATCGTTACCATTCTCATCTTTGGTGCAAGAAATTCTGTGATGAAAGATCAAAATATTGATGTTAGCATTGTGTGGACTATTTGAGGCTCTTTGAAAGCAATAATAACGGATTCACATCCGAAAAGCCAAGAAACAGCATGGAACTTATCATACTCACCACCCAACAAGAGTTTCATGGTAGCCCTAGGCTGTCTAAGGGCTGTTGTACTGCAGAGTTTTAGGTTAGGGGCCCAATAGGAGATATCCGATTTCAGATTTTTTTCTCTCTTCTTTTCAATAATGCTTTCTTCAGGTTTTCTTTTTCATCACAAACTATCCACAACCCAGACTCCTGATTCTCCAAAACAAAACTGATTCCCACAAAGGAAACCTTTTTTCACTGTAGGTACCAGCAGAATTTGTAATTTATGCAACACAATTGGTTTTGACCTAAAACTTAAAGAAGATTGCTGTCATACATGCAACAAAACAGTGTTATGAATATGTAGGAGCAACATGTCGTCAAAGAGTGGTATTTCATGGTGATTAGTTTCAAATTTCAAGTGATTTGCTTCCATAGGGCTGATGATAAAACTGAGTTTCCCCTCTAAGATTTATACACTATTTGTTTTTAGGATCATTATACATTTTTATTTTCTTTCCATACTACATACTATAATTTTCTATTCACTTCATTTTTTTGTGGTGGCCATAGTACCCTTCAGAATATATATATATATATTTAAATTCAAATTTCTTCTTCTTTTATATAACTTTCATTATTGGGAGAGAATATGAGTAAAATACACTTTCATTGAGGGGACTGTCATTCAGCACAAACATAAATCCAGCTCTTAACAACAGTTCTACTGTTATTTATTTATAAGTCGCAACATATTTAGAAGCACAGGGAAAGCCCAGTCAACAAGAGGCTAACAGAAGTCAATCACTTTAGTAGTATCAATTAAATATCAGTATGCATTTAATCTGTTGGGAGTCTGCCTTGTAATTTTTAGTTTTTCTTTAATTTTCCAGGCCATTTCAATAAAAATATCTGAGCAGCCTCTAGGGATAAAGGACCCTGTTGTCAAGTTAATGGTTACTGGATGTGTTCCTTTCATCAACTTCTTAGATGTGAACAGAATATTTCAAGAGCATTACATACGTGATAATTTGGATGCTTGTGAATTTTCACATGAGGTAATCTTGTGTTATATTTTGTGCTTGCTTAAAGTTTTTTGTGTGTCTGGATTTTCCTACAAGTCCCAACAAAATCATAAAACGTTGATTCTTTCTGCAGGAAAATGTGGAATGAAAACAGACTTCTTTACAAATTAAAATAAGGCTATGAAATTGGCCACTAAAGTTGCCACAGTATGGCGACAATCTCCTTTTCAACTATGACTACATATTGATCAACGAAAAGGTGTTCCCTTTAGTTGTAACTTAATCACAAATTTCTACAGTACAATTATTTTTGACGTACAGAAGATTACTTTTATGCATGCAGTAAGCCAGTGTTATGAACATGTAGCATGTATCTTACTAAACCAAAATGAACAACATTCAAATGACATGTACATTGGTTTGAATCCCACTTTAATTTAACTGCCAAGTCCCAATTAGCCTATATGTGCATAAAGTGGATCATAAATGACCTTGGCAAAAGAAAAAGTACATATTTATCTAGATACTTGCACTCAGTGACACACAGAGCAGATCAAATGTATTTCCTCATATTTGCCATTTTGCAACGTGATTTACTTTGTTGGTTGTATCATGTTTGTCTAGTTGATAGGGTGTCTTGACAGCCATGCAATTCAATCCGTGGAGTGAATGACCTAATCCAGAGATCACCAAACCGCGCGAGCTACTGGTTGCTTAAGAGGTCATTTCCAGCAGTTCATATGGGGTGAGTGGCTTAGTGATTTCAAAAGAAAAGAAGATTGTTTGATTGATTGATTCGATTAAGTTGGTGTTTGAAGTCCACTTTATGCACAATAAGGCTAATCGGGACTGGAACTACAGTTTAAAGTGGGGTCCAAAAGAAAAGAATTGATGAAAATCATTTCTCTAAAATTGTATACTATGAAACAGGACATGTATTCAAAGATTAAGGCATTTATTTCCTCGGAATATTCCTGTGTGTAAATTGGTGGGATTGATGGTACTCTAGCTTTGGTTGGGGAGGATGAACTCAAAGCATTACGCTACAAATATAAAGGATTTTTCCCAGTTTGTTTCCTACCACTGAGTTATTCGCCAACAAGTACCATATGGAAAGTTTTTCAATGTGAATGGGAATTACACTATAAGAGTTGTGTTGAAAATTGAGAACACATGCTCTACAAACACACTTATTCAAAGTGCTGACTGATGAACTGGATTATCTATATGGTGACTTACTGCTTCACAATGAGGTATGATGATTGAGTAGAGAAAGAGTTCTGCAATGTCTCAGTTGTGTAGTTTTTTTTAAAGAATCCTCAACTTCAAGTTTCAGTCTGGTGCAGGGTTTCGCACTTCTGGTGGGCACAAGAGAAAAGGTGAAGGAAATTTATTGTCACCGCAGGGTAAGACTAAAGACTTGGGAGAAATGATTTCCAATGTGCAGGCATTTTCAAGGAAGTTTCAGTTGTGGAAATAAATCTTACCTGAGGTGTTGTCAAATACAAGGCTCATTCAATATATAATCGGGAATATGTTGTAACAAATATTTATAACAAGCACCAAAAGAACTACAGTACTATGTTTCAACATAGTCCCCCCCCCTCCCCCAGTTCAATGCATAAAGCCACTGATTCCACAGGAGAAAAATATTTTGGATGCATGCGTAACCACTCATGCACCGCTGACTGGACTTCGTCATAATTCTGGAACCTCGATCCACTTAGTGCATCTTTCAGTGGGCCAAAGGTGTAAAAATCAGAAGGTGCGAAATCGGGCAAATATGGAGGTTGCGGTAAGCACTCAAACTTTAGGTCCTCGATGGTAGTCAACATGACACTGGCAGTGTGTGGTCTCGCATTGTCATGGAGCAAAGCACACCAGTGGACACCACACCACGTCGTCTCTGCAGAATGACTGGTGCAAAAGGTTGGAGTAAGTGGTACTGTTTACATTATGACCTCTTTGCATGTACCCTTGTGGTCCCAAAACAAAGATAACATGACCTTTCTGGCACTCTGTTTAGCATGCACCTACTTCGGTCTGGGAGATGAAGGATGTCGCCATTACATTGTTACAATGTTCATAGTAATGAACCCAACTTTCATCTCCAGTGACAGTACAATGAAGAAATGCCTCACCATCAGCTTGATAACGGCGCAAAAGCTCCCTGCACACATCAACACATCTCCCAATCATTTCCAGTGTCAAATGTTTCGGAACCCACCTTGCACACACTTTCCTGAACCTCAGCATGTCATGATTGATATGGTGGGCTGATCTTACACTTATTTCCATCTTGGACGTAATTTCACTGACAGTAATATGCCGGTTCTCCCGTATCAAGTCCTCCATTTGAGCAATGTTGCTTTCCGTGACTGCAGTGACAGACCGACCTGGACGCGGAGAATCTTCAACACTGGTTATGGCTCAGATCAAGAATATGTGTGGCCCTACCCCCACATGCCCTAAATGTGCCTTTATGGCACAGTGCTATATGCACGGGGAACTTTACCTTTACCTTAAGAAGCAAGATGATAATGATTTGGAGGTAAATTTTCTGATTTTACTGTGTTTCGGAAGAAAAGTACTTACATGTCTTAAGCTTCTTCTGCATATTGTAGGGAAATCAAAAAGAATAATTTGATTATGCTTAAAGCTTTTATGAACCAAGGAATAATCCTAAATACAAAATCAGTCCACCCATGGTAGCTCATCGTGTATTTTGAAACCTGAGAAGTATCTCAATGATTCTGGGAGTTTGGAGACCTCTGATCTAATCAAGGACCTGTCTGATGGCGTTGTGGTAGCGTCGTCACCTTGTAATCAAGCTGTCCCGAGTTCGATATCCGGCAGAGGCACATAGTGGTTTGGATGCCACTTTAAACTGTAGGTGCAGTCCCGATTAGCCTTATTGTGCATAAAGTGGACATAAAATACCAACTCAATCAATCTGTTGTAATCAATGGATATCTGTGGAAGGTAGAGCTGATTGGAGTGTGTCAGAAGGCATAAAAGTTTGTTTTATGTCCACTTTATGCACAGTCTAAAGTGGGGTCCCTCTGCTGGAGATCGAAGCAGTTCTACAATGCTTCATTGGGACCCTTTGATTGCAAGGCAACAGCATTACTACTACATCATCGGGGAGGCCCAGCCAGAGTGTGATGCTGATCCTATCACCTCCAGTATGCGTGAGACCAATAATGTGTGAGACACAAGAAACAGCTTTACATTTACCTCTTACACTTCTTAGTAATGAATACTAAGCTTTTTTCCATTGACACTGCATTTCTGTCTCTAAAATTATTTTCTTTATTTAATTTCCCATGAAGTCTTTTCTCCTTTTATTATATTGTATGCAATAATGTAGTTTGTATTGTGTGTGTGTGTGCTTGTGTGCAATAGTAAGAATAATTTATCTTGTAGTCTACGGTTGATACAAGTGTAAAAATAACTCTGTTTTTGTTGTGACGTTTCAATGAACTATTGTGATAACTGTATCTTTAATCTAAAATTAAATGTCTGATGAAGGGAGTGTGTGTTCTCCTGAAAGGTCTCAACAAAAACTGTGTTTTTTATGCTTGTAACAACTGTAAATTACAAGAGAAATAATTCTACAATGCAAGCAATGTGTACATATAACAAAAGTTATAGTTAGAATAAAGTTATGATCCTACTATATTTCACCTTACTGGTAATAGTGGTTTAGAAAACAAGAATCTTGTTTATTTTTATTGAAGTACATCAGGAAGAATTTCCAAAATTTATTTTATCGACACACTAGATGATGTAGAATAATATATTTCCTTCCTAGGTCAGTGAATACTGCGTTTATATTAAAAATGAGTCCAAGTTCATGTTCTGCAATGCGTGTGTTGGTAAAACTGCTTCAGCACGTCTTCATATTGATAATGATGAAATGGTCAGTGCAGAAATAACTACAACTGTGTATTCTTTAGCTCCTAAATCATCCAAAGGATCGCCTCCTGATACAGCTTTCGCTGTTGCTCCTCCAAAAACTCAAATTGGAAGCCATTCTGTGCAGTATGTGACAGTAACTTTTTCACCAGTTGCAATTCAGGTAAGGTTCGCTTACTATTGTAGTATTTTTTTTAGTTTATTGTTCTTGGTACTGTACTTGAATATTTCAGTAATTTAGATTTCACTGAGGCAGCAGATCTTTACCTATATTATCTATAGATTGATTCAAGAAATTCTCACAATATTAAAAAATGAGTTGATCCATATTTTGTATGAATTAGATATCTTCATGTGAGTGAATATATTGTGAACATTTGTAGAGGTTAAGTTTAAAGTGCCATTTAACTTTTGACTCTTGGTCTATATAATTATATTGTGCAATGTTTTCAGGTATTTCAATGGCAGCATTCAAATAATTGAAGAACAAATGATCTTTATTTATTTATTGGCTTAATTAAAATAGTAAACAAACTATAACAACAAAAGTGACAACCAAATAGCTTATGACAGATGCCAACCAAAAATTTAGTTATGTTTTGTAACTTGAACACTCTCCTGGTCTATCTCTAATTCAAATATAGTGGGATTATCCTTGAATTTATTATTTGTGTTATTTGAAACCATATCTCATGCAAGGTAACATTAGTGTTCTTTAGACTACTATTTCCCACTAACTTGTGAGTTTTTTCTTTCATTATTTTGCAGTTCTACAATGCTTCATTGGAAATAATTCTTGAAGGGGTGCCACAAAGTAAATCTCAAAGAATTGCCATTGAAGTCTGTGGTGAGGGATGTCTCCCTCAGGTTACAGTTGTCACTCCTACTCAGAAAGACAAATATGGACGTTCACTCCTCGTTTTCAAACCTATAGTTCTTGGGCAGTCGTTGAAAAAACAATATTCCTTCAAAAATACGGGAACTCTCAAATGCAAGGTAAATTTTGCCTTTATTTCCGTTTTTGTTTTACTTTTTATGCTATCATCTGTGTTAACATATTGCACATAATAGGTAAAAATAAGTACATTGCATACCATTTTATGCATGGTTGTGGTTGTGATTCTCGGAACTTTAGGTGTCACAAATATGCACCTTTCTTGTAAGTAAAGATTGTCAATAAATAAATCTGGATTAAATCTATGCTGAATATCCATCATCAAGATTTATATGTCAGAAAGTTTATCCTAGTACAGCTAATGCCACTAAGTGGGAAGCAAATAATATCAATGAGCTATTTAAGACATTCTTTTCCTCTCGCTATCTGAAATACCGGTGCCCTATGTGTTCGTTGCTTTCCCCTTTTCTAACTGTGATTGTGGCAACTTAGTGTTCCAATTTCCCTTAAAAAAAAGGAGAGGCATGCTCTCGTTGGTAGAGAACAAAAGGATGTGCTGTCTACAGTTCACTTCTTAGTGGGTGAAAACAATCATGTGATGGCTGCCAAGTTCTTCCAGCAGACCAACAGACCATCGAATGCCAGGAACTGTTCAGAATAAACCTTGTGAGGTATAGTAAAGATATCAAAATGATACAGAAAAACAGAAGACATAAAATACAATGCATAAAAGGATGTTAAAGTATGGATCCCATCATTTTGCATCTCTGTACCATGCTCTCTCGTATGACGAGATCTATTCCATAGGCAGGAGCATAATTTTATCATGGTGATAAATAACATAAAGACTTACTTTTCAAAGTAAGTCCACTTTATGCACAGATAGGCCAATCAGGATTGGACCTACAATTTAAAGTGGAATCCGAACTAATATGGGCCTCGTCCGGGTATCATACCCAGGACCCCTTGATTACAAGGTGACAATGTTATCACTATGCCACTGGGGAGGCCCTATGGTGCTGTGAGAAGAAATGCACTTGTACCATGCAGAAAAAGAGAGAGATTAATATTTCAAACTGGTGAAAACTTTTCACACCCGTAAGAAATTCTTTGTGTTCATCAAAAAATAACAAACCCTTATTTTGGAGTGCAGCCCTATAATAAAGTGTAAAAATTAAGTTTGCTATTGTATCTAATGAATATAGACATTTCATTGTGGCACTCACACCTGTGCCATATTAACTATAATCAAATTATTTATGTTTCAGACTGTGGTAGAGCTGTGCTACACTGAGCTAGGATTTTCACTGCACGCGACAAAAGAAACGGAACCTTTTCTCTACCCTTTAAAAGCTTGTGGTAAGAAAGTTTTCTTTATATGCTGAAAAGCATCGCAGAAGTTAGATTAATATTTTGGTGGTTTACAGAACATATAAAATGTGGTCTTTGAATGGAAAAATTCTGAATATACATACTCATTTCTTTGTTTTCTGAAAAATGTACTAAAATGTCAAAATTTTTGTGGCAATATATTTTCCTGCTCTTTTTATAAAAACTGTTGCATAAAAATGTGAGGCTTATGACTCCTCTTCAAAAATTCATCAAACTGTAATTGTTGAGTTATAATTTTCTCTGCAAAATGCAAACAGAAATAGACAATTTCCAGTCCCAGGCATATCAAAGCACGATCTTATTTTTCTGTCCTATTCTCTGAAAACATATAAATATAAACCAAAAGTAATCTTCTTCAGAGATTTTAAACGGCTTGATATTCGAGCCCTGAATATTGAAGCAGGAAACATGCCATGGCATCTTGTGTCCTCTTTTCAAACAGTTGATGAGAAAGTGAATCTCTTAAACTCCCTCATCCTTCATATTTACAACAACCATGCGCCCGTGAAAAGAAAGAGAGTTTCGAGACCTCCCAGCCCATGGATCACCCCTGAGATTCTGCAGCTGATGTCCCGTAGGGATGCAGCTTACAGGCGGTATAAGTCCGCACTCAAAGCAAACCTGCAATCAGTACACGATTATTTCAAAGAATATCGCATTCTTTGGAATCGGTGCACGCAGGAAATACGAAAGAGAAAGTTTTGCTTTGCGGGACAACTATTAAACTACAGATTCGCAGCCGAAATCACTGTGGAATAAACTTAAAATGTTCGGCGTTGGGAAAAAATATGATAGTAATGAAATTGTTGACATCTCCACAGAACTAAATGGCCACTTCCAAAACGTATCAGGTATAAATCCTGAAATTAAGAAACATACAATCGACTCCATAAGTGTTCATAAAAGCAACAACAACAATAGTTTCGATTTCTCTTTTATAACGCATGAAAAGGTCCAAACTACAATTAATAAAATCAAATCCAATGCAACCGGAGCAGACGAAATTTCTATTAACATGTTAAAGTATATCGCTACCCACATCTCACCCGCAATTGCAGATATTTTCAACACATCCCTGTACACTGGCACATTCCCAAGCATTTAGAAACTCGCTCACATACGCCCCCTGGCTAAATTCACCAACCCAGTAAGTGCTGAAGATTTTCGACCGATCAGTATTCTCCCAACTTTGTCAAAAGTATTTGAAAACATCGTTCACAAGCAAATTTTTAACTATGTGCAATCGAAAAAATTGTTACCAGCACCAGCACAGCGCTCATTAAAGTGGTGGGTGATGTAAGGTCGGCGATGGATAAGAGATATTTGACAATGCTAGTTCTCCTCGATTACAGCAAAGCCTTCCAAACCGTAGACCATGATATCCTACTGGCAAAATTGTCATCTTATTTCAACTTTTCCCAACCCGTCGTTGACTGGGCTCGCTCATATTTAGCAGCCAGACAGCAATGCACATTCATTTCTGACAATAAGTCGTCATGGCTGCCGACGAATTGCGGTGTACCCCAAGGAAGTGTTCTGTCTCCGCTGCTGTTCTCCATGTACGTAAATGATATATCTGGAAACTTTCAATTGACAAATTACCATCTGTATGCTGATAACGTCCAATGTTATTTGTCATTCCCTAAAACAAGCATCAATATGGCCATCAAAGCCCTAAACGCTGATATTATGAACGAGCAAGTGGTCTCAGGCAAACGGTCTATGAGTAAATGCTGAGAAAACGAAATGTATTTTAATTGGCTCACGTCAGCTCATTTCCACAACAGAGAAGTCCTCCATCCCTCACATTCTTGTCGAAGGAAACCCCATTTCGTTGTCGCTTTCGGTCAAAGACCTGGGAGTCGTTGTGGACGAAAACCTCACTTGGAGTGACCATGTGAAGGCCATATGCAAAAAATCCTACACAGCATTACACTCGCTGTACTGCCTTAAAAATATTTTACCACAAGATGTAAAAAAAACACTCGTGGAGTCGTTAGTTCTGTCTCTAATAGACTACTGTGACTTGACATATATTGACCTCAACGGTGAACTAGCAAGATGTCTACAGCGAATACAAAATGCATGTGTATGCTACATTTATAATATCAAATATTTTGAACACCTGACCCTGGCTTTCAAGGACCTAGGCTGGTTCGACCTTTCCACTCGCCGCCGCTTCCACACTCTTACAGCACTCTACAAAATAGTAAACTCACAAGAGCCGTCCTACCTACTTTCTCGATTTCAACCCCTAAGTTCAGCACACACCTTTGCCACCACACACCTCTGCTGGCCATCCCCTCCCACAAGACAACGTTTTATGGAAATTCCTTAACGGTCACTGCTACCAGAGCGTGGAATGACCTCCCCAACGACATAAGAAACTCGTCTTCTCTCGGCCAATTCAAATCAAAATTAACAAATCATCTTCTGGAGTCAACTTACCAGTACTGAAAACAGGGAAATAAAATTAAACCTTCGTGTAAACTTGTAGGACCAACACCCACCGACTTTTTCTGTAATTTGACTATGTTTGTTGCGTGTCTGTTTATGTCTTACATGTATTGTTTTTTACTTAGTGTGTATGTATTTTTGTTTTTATTTTTTATGTTTTTTGCATCTTTCTCTTTTATTTTTCTTGTGTTTTTCTTTTTTTGGTATCTTAATGTTCTTAGTTTTTATATATTTCATTTCTTGGTATCTTAATGTTTTTAGTTTTTATATATTTAACATACAGTTAGCTATAGAAATCAACTTATAAAATGTAAAGTAGAGATGGTTAAGTGGAAGAAAAGGCTTGTGCCTTAACTTCGCCATCCAAAACAAGGAATGAATAAATAAATAAATAAATGTTTGTGACAGCCAGTTAATCACTTTTATTTATTTAGATTTCTTAAGATATAGTAGCTGTAAAAACAAAAATAAACTAAAATGTAACAACTGAATAGATATGTACCATAGATGAAATTAACTTTTTATGTCGTTAGTGAAAGGAGTATTGGTAGATGATAAGACAGCCTTTGTAGGTTTTAGTTTAAAGATCTAGGTTTGAAACTTTTTGATCAAGCCTCATGTACCTTACAATTTGGCAAACACAAGAGATGTGCTCTGTAGATACCTGGCACTCGGCGTCACCAGTGTTTCATCGGCAACATATCCCATTGCATTATCACTGATAGACGCAATCCAACTCAAGCAAAAGAGCCGAAGAAAAATATAAGGCGAAACCAGAGGTTGGCTCGGTAGCTCAGTTGGAAGAGCAATGGAATGGTATGCCAGAAATGTTGGTTTGAGTCCTGGTTAATCCTGCAGGTTTGAATCAGTTTCTATTTAAAACCTCATTTAATTAGTATAGTAGAATCTGGGTTTTATGTTTTCAAGGGACCAACCCAAAGGAACTAAAAATGCAGAATCATGTAACTTCAGGGTTAGTTTCGTAACATTTTGCTGTGTTGCGACCATCAAGATTGAATGTATAATGTGGGAAATTGTAAAATCCAGGAATTTAATATTGAGGTTTGACTGTATATTGGTTTATATTTGTTTCAAGTGATACAGAATTGTTTATTATTAACCACTTCTTTATGCCCAATTTATTTTTTCAGATGTGAATTACAGCACATATGTAAATCTTCTGCCAGGTGACGTAGCAACATTTGATGTCACATTTCAACCAGTAGAAGCTGGGCTAGTTGGTACAGAGCTTCATCTCTTTATTCATGACAATCCTTTTGAGACATCCACTGTTATGATAACTGCGGAAGCTTATGTGGATGATATATCAATAGAAAACTTCAGCACTGACCTCGAACTGCCACCTTCGCAGGATGACAACACTACAAACCACCTGGATTATGGTCGTTGCTTTATCAATAAACTCCGCAAGTACAGCTTCCGAATGCACAATGAATCGATCAGCGATACGTACAAGTTCACCTGGAAAACTGACCAGCCAGTTTTATTTTCACCATATTCAGGTCATTTGAAGCCAGACGCAAAGAAGGACATTGTGGTGATGTTCTTGCCTCAAATTCCCATCACTTTAAACCAGGTATGTATTCGAGATGCATTTTTTTCTTTTTTATAAAGAATATAACAATAAAATCCTTGAAATATTTTGCAATCCACATGTCACATTTCATTCAGTGAAAAGTTGGAAGGGCTTTTATATCAGCCTGTATGTATATCTCTGTATGTAATGTATGGTATATTTTATTTTATCATTTGTAGTTTGGGTGGTTGTAGAAAGAGTATCAATGGAATGTTTGCTATTTCTGCTAAAGCCAATATAACATATAATGATGCTGTAAAAAATTGTACGTATTCCTGGAAGAACATATAAATGATTGACTAACGTTCTTAATCCCCGGCAGGGGAGACCCGGGATTTATTCCGCCTGTTCAAGTTGCTCCGGCACCCACCCAGCAGTGTATAAAGTGGGTAATTGGAGGAAACTCTTGGGGAAAAGGCAGCCAGGGGCATGGTGCTGATCACACCACCCCCACCTTCGGCCGTGATCAAGAAAGTGTGGGGCCAGTTGCAGCAGTATATTTCCCTTTGTGGATAAGTTTTAGCATAGTGCGGGAACAATAGTTGCGAAAAGTGGGGGGCAAGGGCCCCCATGCCCCCCGAATTGCCACCACTGTGTGGGGCCCTAACTCCACACCCCTTATATGCCTTCATGGCGTGGTGCAAAGCACAGGAGAGCACTTTACTTTACTTACCTTCTTAATGTGTGTAACCAGATGATTGCAAATAAGCTTTGTGTTAGAAAAAAGGAACTGCACAATTAGACATTTACTTTACATTACCAGACATATCAGGTGGTGAAGAGGTAACATCGTCATGTTGTAATCAAGGGGTGCCAGGTTTGAACCTGGTGGACGCATATAGTGGCTTGGATCTCACTTTAAAGTATCGGACCAGTCCTTAGTGGTTTATCTGTACATAAAGTAGACTTAGACTTCAATTGAGCACTAAATTAAGGCTATGTATTGATACAGTGGAACCTCGATTTTACGTTTTTTAGGGGCCTGTAAATAAAAAACCTAAAATGTGAAAAACGTAAAAAGCAGAAAAGCATAGGGGAGGGGTGAAACTCAAGTGTCAGTAAGAAACGACTTCACAATCTACTTTTAGGGGGTATATTGTATCAAAAATAATTCAACAATGGTAAAGAAGTATGATTTGAATTCCTAAGGATAAAAAAAGCAAGACCTGCTGTGAAAATCAGTGACGGATTAATGTGACCCACTTTCGAGGGTAGGGACGGTGGTTGACTGCTTCTATCTGCTGCCTATTAGGTTCTATTTATGCTTCTGATTGTGTGGGACCTTAATTTACTCTGTAAACTGGTAAACTTAGTTGTTAGTTTTATAAGTATCGGGTAATTGGAGGGGGTGATCGTTTATAGTTGAACGTCAAGCATCTTTATATATGGTAATCAAAGTATCCTGGATTCAGTTCACAGTGGAGACATGTAAAATGATTCAGATCCCACTTTAAGCTGCTTGTGTGTCCAGTCCCAATCAGCCCAACAGCATAAAGTGAACTGAAAACAAGCCTTGTCAAAGTTATGCATTTTTAGATGCCACAATAGGGAGATCGTTATCAGTGACGTGCCCATGATTTTGGAAAGGGTGTGGCGAGGGTGGTTATGTATATATTTTTTAATAGTCAGCCCTCATTTTGCATCTTTTCCTGCTTTTGACTACCCCCATCAACCCCTCCTTTGAGCATGCCACTGATTGTTATTTACGTACATATTAATCGATGATTTATTGTTGGATTTAGCAGTGTTGCAGAGGGCAAACACCCCTTCCACCAATAGTTTTCCTGTAAATAATGTGTTTCCGTTTTGTTTTTTTTCCTCCCCGTCCACGTTTAATATTTCACGATTTATTTTCAGCATGTGAATGATTCCCAAGAAAAGTATCGAGTATATTATTAGTAGCATCGTGTGCATTTCCTTCCTGCACTGTTCTGTGTGTTCAAGATGTTTATCAGATGGCAAAGCAAGAAAAAAATTAGCTTGTCTTTTAACTTGTCACATTGTGTCTGATGCTGGTGTTTCGTAATCTTCAAAAGCAAAACAACCTTCTGAGGCGAGATTCAAAACAATGCCATTTTTCTTTCCTTTACGATGGACGAGTCATTGCTCTTTAGCCAGGAGACAAAACGAAAACACTGGCTCCGGCTACCAGCTGCTCACTGCCTGCAGACGCCAATCCAACTGGCAATAACAGGAGGGAGGGGAAGGGAAGATGAACAGGTGATGGAGCGGCACCAATGCAGTTGTTGAAGAAATGTCTTATCAGAAGTGTGCTCATTCCTGGCCAAGTTTCAGAAAAGAAAGAATGGGGGGGGGGGGAGGATCACTGCTTTAAGCTCTCCCATGCTGTCACCTCAATGCTACTAATATACGAGCAACATTTTCAACGCAGAGAGAGGCATTAAAAAAAAAAAAAGAAGAGAGAAACTGACTGAATCCTGCACACCAGTGGCGGATTAATGAGCTTGCAGGGGGGAGGGGGAGAGATGGGTGACTTTTCTTTTTACTTGTAGTACGCTATGTTCATAGAATGTACGTATCCAGGAGCTACTGCTTAATTGTAAACCGCAAAGGAATTGAGATGGGATGATAGCTATTTGCTTATGCTAATTGATTGTCTCTTTCACACGAGCAAGAATATTGGGGCAGAAAGGGCAAATGCTCCCCCCCCCCTCAAGGAAACTAGAACAAGTGGAGTAAAGTTCCCCGTGCACTTTACACCATGCGGGGATGCATATATAGGGGTGTGTGAGAGATGATGTGGCACTGGCTGCCTTTACCCCCACATTCTTCGATCTCAACCAATTTGGAGGTGATGTGATCAGCACCATGCTTGGGCAGCCTTTACCTTCCAGGGTTGTCCCAAGGTACCCATTTTTTTTCAGGCTAGGTGAGCTCCAGAGCTGCCTTATGAGGCAGCTTAGATCACCCACCCCGGAAATCAAACCCAGGTTTGCAGTGGGGCAGTCAGATGCCCTACTAACTAGGCAACCACGGCTCCCCAGTGAATGGGAAAAAGTAAATAAATATATGCTCTTTTGGGCCAAATAAACATTTTAATGGTATTTAGATGTGCACTAAATTTCACTGCTCCCAGAGAATATTGTGACACCCCTCATTTATCCACTCATTTTTCCTGACTCCGTTACTGTACAACACGCGAATTATTTAATCTGTATAAAAGAAACAGTTCTCTGCCCCACCGCAGAATAATACATGTGTTCGAACTTCGCCTCTTCCCTCCCCCAAACAATTGATTTGACAATAATATTTTTCCTTCAGTGAGTAAAATATCGCTCATCTACGCATAGAAAAAAGAACCACTTTAGCTTATGCATTTTCAGCGTCATTCTGATGACCAAATGACATAGCATTTGTGAGAAAAAACTTCTGATTAAAAATAATTTACAGTGAAATATAGACTAGATCAAATCGTATTTCCTTAGCAATCTAAACGACTTCCCATTAAAGAAGTAGTGCAGTTCTTATTCATTATTGGATACCGGGAGTTGACAAACCCTTCTTATTTTTTTCCCATTCCAACACTGCAGACAAGAAGAAAGAAAAAGTTTTTTACAAACAAGCCCCCTCCCTGCTTTTGTTTTTTGTTTCCATCAGCTAGGAAGGATTCCGAAAATCTGTGTGGGCAAAGAAGTGAATCGGTTTGGCAACAGTGTGCTTGTTGTCTGATCCTGAGGCAGAAGAAACGGCCCATTCTATCTTTGCCGGTAATGCAAAAAGTTCCATTTTCCCTTCCTGTTCATCAAGGAAGGTGCGACTAATGCAAGTTGTACCCTGCCTTCCACTGACCATGCCTCTTCCTCCCTCCTCTCGCACGAAAGCCTAACATCTGGAAGTTGAAGGTCGCATGGTGAAGGAAACAGCTGCAAAAGTTGAGTGAAGAAGTCACATAGTCAACAGAACAGGTTTGACAAATTTTAAGACATCATCATGGCTCGGAAAACGTATAAAGCGGGAAACGGGAGTTAGAGCGAACGTAAGATCGAGGTGAACGTTCTATTATTTAACGCAGCCTTTTGCCAGGGTCTGACTGGATGAACGTATAATGTGGGAATGTAAAATCAGGGTTTCACTTTATACCGTATTGGTAAAACTGCAGTGAAACTTCTCCTAATGGACACCTCTAAGTTACGAACATTTTTAAATTCCCCGGCAGAGATACGTGGGGTTTAATGGCAATATTACTTCTCAATAACGGACGTGGACACTGAAAACTACCTCCCCAGCGCAAATAAAACTTCTTAATAACAGACAGCCTGAAAGAAAACGGTCTCAATTCCTGGAATTCGACACAACAATGGCCAGTATTTCGAACTAGCATGCATTGTTTCATGTTACACCGAACGTATTTCTTTTTAAAAGTGCAGACAGTAGACAGTATTATTTGTCGTTATCTTGAAAGGTGTGTGTGTCACTTCTGCTACGATGTTGCAGATACACAAATGACTGATTTAAAGGGAAAAAGTTGAAGTCATCATGGACTGGAAATGAAAATCTTTCTGGTAAATGCTCATTTCCCAATACACCGGGCTTGAAAGTTTGGGTCTGGCCAGAAATAGTAGAGCCTATTGAAAATGAAGGAGCATTTTGAGTGCAGTAATTTAACAAAGAATTACACTACGTGTACTGTATTTTCTTTTTTGAAATTTGTAATGTATGTAGGGATACTTTAGTAAATTTAAATTCACTGTATGTAGTACAGTATTTTGTTCCTTGAATGTAGGGAAAAAAACACATTGTGTATGTAAAGTATGCTTATCCTATTGTGTAACATCCTACACTTTTTTCTGAATAGCAGACACTTCTTAATAACGTTTTTTTTTTTTTTTTTGCCCGGGCGTGTCCGTTACCGAGAAGTACTATTACCAATACAATGATATATTTACCAACACTGGCAGGGTACTTATGTTATGTGTGTGTGTTTGTTGTTTTTGACATAAATAACACTTCAGCAACTGTTTGAACTGGAGGTAACTTTCAATCATAACACAAAGTTTGGCAAGGTTTGGGGGGGGGGGGGGGACATATTACTGAATATCAAAATGTTCACTTTATAGTGCATGCCACTAAATCATATTGAAGTAGAGGTGTTTCTTATCTACTGTTCATATGCTGTTTTCTTTCAAAAGTTATCAATATTGTATGTGCAAATAATCTAAAATTAAGTCAAATTACTCACTCCTCTACCACAAGAAACATACTTCCACTCTTCTGTAAATATTGCTTATATTTGCAAAATATAAAAAAGGAAAGTTAAAAATTGTACTTACGTATGTGAGTATAGTGCTCTTATTGTAGAACGACGTTTCAGAGATTGACTATCTCTTTCCTCAGGTTCGTATAAAAAAACAAAAACTAAGTACTTGGCATAGTACTGCGTCAGAAATGTAATATGAGGATTGTGGTTAAGGGTTGGTTAGGGTACATTTAAAATATTAAGTTTTTGCTATTACAAGTACGTAAAAACCAAGTCGTTCCCTAAAAAAACTCATGTAGTAGACCTATTCACAGGTAAAAAAGTTAAAAAAGTTAAAAATCTAAAAAACCTGCATAAATCTCAATGCAACCTGCAGGTTTGGCCTTTCCTACCCAACTGTGCTTATCTATCCACATGAAGGTCAATTCTCCACGAATGTTTCCCCTCCCCCTAATTTTCTCGTTTCCCCTTATTACGTCATAAATCCAACGTGAATTCACGTTCCTCTCTTGCAGCTTGCATAACTTCCGGAGTGACGTGGAAACCGATATTGGGTTTAATCTTCCAGGCTTTATCCCATTTTTTGAGGAAATTGATCCACCCTTCTTCCAAATTTCCTTCGTCCCTATTAAGATTATTCTTCCCCCCCCCTACAAATACTCGCTGTTTCATACACGTTTCTTCCTAATTTCCTCCCCTCTTTTCTGATTATCTCTTTTTTTGCGATTCCATGCCCACTTTCCAAAATGTGTTCTGAGAGACCCGTTTTGGGAACTTTTTCCTTTATGTCCTTTTCATGCTCGCTCCATCTTTTACCCATATTTCGGCCCGTCTGTCCTATGTACTCCTTCCCGCATTGGCATTCTATTCGATAAACCCCCTTCTGTTTTTCCGGTATTTCCCTAGTTGTCTTCCCTTTCTTATAATCGGTGAAGTATTTTTCTACATTCTTTGGTGCTTTCATCCCGCAAACGATTCCATAATCTCTCGTTATTTTTCCGATTTTTTCCGATACGGATTGATGGTAAGGGATGCCAACATACTTTACCCTCCTATTTTCGGTTTTTTCCCCTTCTTTTTGATCCCCTTCTTTCCTAATAATTTTCCATGCTCTCTCCGCTATCTTATCCATTTCTCTATTTGTGTATCCGTTTTTTAATCCTGTTTTTCTTATCCACCGAATTTCGTTGTCTTTTTCTTTTCCATTATTGCATAGTCTACCGGCCCTAATAAAAAAGTTAAGGAATACGTTTTTCTTTGTTATTTCGGGGTGCGCCGATTCCTTGTTAATATATAAGTTCCCCGATAGGGGTTTATGATGTACTCCTGTTCTAATCCTATTCCCTTCTTTCAAGATACTAAGATCCAGGAAATTGATTTTTCCATCGCTTAAGTTTTCCCTAGTGAAGTTTATTCTTTCGTCTTGTTTTTCTAATTCTTCAAAAACCTTGTTCAGTGCTACCCCCTTTCCTATAATCAAGATATCATCAACGTATCTCCCATAATATTTAATACCCATTCCTGTTTTTTCCAAAGATGCCTTCTCAATGAAGTGCATAAAAATGCTCGCTACTATACCAGAAATGGGGTTTCCCATCGCCAGGCCTTCTTTTTGTCTATAAATACTGTCATTGACATAGAAAAAGTTATATTCCGTTACAAGGTTGTACCATCGCACATATTCCCAAGCAGTTAGGATGTCTATTCCTTTTTCTAACAGCCACCTTAGTAAACAATCCCCCGCCCGCCCCCTCGGTACACTTGGGTATAAGTTAACAACATCAAAACTACTTATTGTATCCTCGTCATCAATTTCAAGATTTTCTATACATTCTTTAACTTCTACGGCATTCCTAACGCTATATTGGGTGTTCTCATTTATCTTCCTTATTCTTTTTACCAGCATTTTTGCTAGCCCATATCGCGGATGTTCGTATGTTGGTATAATAGGCCTAAGTGGTATGCCTTGTTTATGGGAGATACGTTGATGATATCTTGATTATAGGAAAGGGGGTAGCACTGAACAAGGTTTTTGAAGAATTAGAAAAACAAGACGAAAGAATAAACCTCACTAGGGAAAACTTAAGCGATGGAAAAATCAATTTCCTGGATCTTAGTATCTTGAAAGAAGGGAATAGGATTAGAACAGGAGTACATCATAAACCCCTATCGGGGAACTTATATATTAACAAGGAATCGGCGCACCCCGAAATAACAAAGAAAAACGTATTCCTTAACTTTTTTATTAGGGCCGGTAGACTATGCAATAATGGAAAAGAAAAAGACAACGAAATTCGGTGGATAAGAAAAACAGGATTAAAAAACGGATACACAAATAGAGAAATGGATAAGATAGCGGAGAGAGCATGGAAAATTATTAGGAAAGAAGGGGATCAAAAAGAAGGGGAAAAAACCGAAAATAGGAGGGTAAAGTATGTTGGCATCCCTTACCATCAATCCGTATCGGAAAAAATCGGAAAAATAACGAGAGATTATGGAATCGTTTGCGGGATGAAAGCACCAAAGAATGTAGAAAAATACTTCACCGATTATAAGAAAGGGAAGACAACTAGGGAAATACCGGAAAAACAGAAGGGGGTTTATCGAATAGAATGCCAATGCGGGAAGGAGTACATAGGACAGACGGGCCGAAATATGGGTAAAAGATGGAGCGAGCATGAAAAGGACATAAAGGAAAAAGTTCCCAAAACGGGTCTCTCAGAACACATTTTGGAAAGTGGGCATGGAATCGCAAAAAAAGAGATAATCAGAAAAGAGGGGAGGAAATTAGGAAGAAACGTGTATGAAACAGCGAGTATTTGTAGGGGGGGGAAGAATAATCTTAATAGGGACGAAGGAAATTTGGAAGAAGGGTGGATCAATTTCCTCAATAAATGGGATAAAGCCTGGAAGATTAAACCCAATATCGGTTTCCACGTCACTCCGGAAGTTATGCAAGCTGCAAGAGAGGAACGTGAATTCACGTTGGATTTATGACGTAATAAGGGGAAACGAGAAAATTAGGGGGAGGGGAAACATTCGTGGAGAATTGACCTTCATGTGGATAGATAAGCACAGTTGGGTAGGAAAGGCCAAACCTGCAGGTTGCATTGAGATTTATGCAGGTTTTTTAGATTTTTAACTTTTTTAACTTTTTTACCTGTGAATAGGTCTACTACATGAGTTTTTTTAGGGAACGACTTGGTTTTTACGTACTTGTAATAGCAAAAACTTAATATTTTAAATGTACCCTAACCAACCCTTAACCACAATCCTCATATTACATTTCTGACACAGTACTATGCCAAGTACTTAGTTTTTGTTTTTTTATACGAACCTGAGGAAAGAGATAGTCAATCTCTGAAACGTCGTTCTACAATAAGAGCACTATACTCACATACGTAAGTACAATTTTTAACTTTCCTTTTTTATATTCTGGATTTGTGAGTAACACGCGACAAACCTAAAAAATGCTATATTTGCAAAGTGAAATGGGAGTACCAGCAGTTCCATTAGAGTTCAACAGGAATGTGGAAGCATTTTATATAATATATATTAGAGATGGAAGCCTGTACTTTAGTGTAAAATTTTGGAATGTTGTTATTTTTAAGAATAGAAAGGTATAAATGTTATGCTCTGGTTTTGTAAATTAAATACCTAAATACAGTTTTTTCGAATGTATTTGCAGTCGCCTAGTTTCATATATTAATTAAGGAAAGAACCATTCATGTTCTTTCAGGAACACTTGCAATTTCACATGAGAATCTCAAAATTTCATTCATTCATTCATTCATTCATTGTTTTCTGCCTAATTGGCAGGTTTTTCACTGCAATCTCCAGCTTTCCCTGTTCTCTGCCTTACGCTTCGTAATAGCATACGACCCAGTTAATTTAATATCATCCACAAGCTGATATCTCTTTCTTCCACGGACTTTTCTTCCTTCAACCATTCCCTCCAAGGCATCTCTCAGCAGGCAGTTTCTTCTTAGACAGTGTCCTAACCAGTTTCTTTTCCTCTTCTTGATGGTCTCCAGTATGGATCTTTTTTCACCAACTCTTTTCAGTACGGCTTCGTTTCTTACCTTGTCTGTCCATTTTACACGCTCCATTTTTCGCCATGTCCACATTTCAAAAGCTTCGAGTCGTTTCTCTTCATTTCTTCTCAACGTCCAGGTTTCTGCACCATATAGTGCTACACTCCACACAAAACATTTCACTAATCTCTTCCTTAGACCTATGTCCATGTGTCCACAAAAAACATTTTTTCTTCTATTGAAAGCTTCTTTTGCTATTGCGATTCTCATTTTCACTTCTTGGTTGCAGCTCATGTCACTGCTTATAGTGCATCCGAGGTACTTGAAGCTATCCACTTGCTGGATTCTTTCACTGTTTGCTCTCACATTAATATTCCTTGGTTTCCGTCCTATAACCATTGCCTTTGTCTTCTTTACATTAATCTTCATTCCATACTGCTCACATCTGCTGTTTAACTCTTCTAACATACTATTTATGGTTATTTCATCCTCAGCGAATAATGCCATGTCATCAGCAAATCTTATGCAGTTTATTCTTCTTCCTCCCAATTTGACACCTCCTGTGCCCTGGAAACAAGTTTTCACTATATCTTCTAAATAGATATTAAACAAAGTAGGCGATAGGCAGCATCCTTGTCGTACTCCTCTTCCAATTTCACAGCCTTCTGTCATTTCGTCTCCTAGAAATATCACATCTGTAAAGTTTAGCATTTAAAATGATACCTCAACGTATTATTTTGGACTGATACTAACTTCCTAGCAATTAATTTCTCATATCCTTACATTCTTATAATGTTTGTTGATTAAGTTTTTATTTGTTACTGTTAATACAATGAAATGGGATTTTTCTTCTAGGCTCCTATGCCTTGTGAAGTGGTAAAGATTGTTTATCCTGAGGATGCTGCTCCTCCTTCAGATTGGGATTCAAGACAGACAGTGACTAAGTGGGTAACAGAGGAGGGCAGTGAAGAAGGGTAAGCATGAATAAAATAATAAAATAGGTAAATAGATGCAAATGTACTAATGTTTGTCTGTGTTGATTATGTAGGGTTACCACATCACTTTATACAAAAACTAGGACACACTGTCTCAAAATGTAGGGCCAATTGCATCATTCAGATGTTATCAAATGATGTGAAAGTGACACCACAGATAGCACTTGGCATCATCAATTGGAATATCTTTTTCAGATAAGAGAGAGAGAGATAGAAATATGCACTATGTAGTGCTTTCCATGTACCACGTTGCAGCGTAATTAATATTCTCAGAAGATCATTATTTTATCTGTTATTTTCTGTTTCTCCGCATGAAAGATACATTTTCTTGATGCAAATTAGCCTCCACAATAAATCTTTGACAATGGTCCCAATCCATGGACATTGCTCTCCAATTGTTCATCCTCCAACTGTATGGGAATCCCTTGCTACATGATATAGAACAATTACGATTTTTTTTACAAATTCCTCCTGGACACTAGACATGAGATTAAAATACAGGACACACATGGAAAAAGAGGATGTCTGTTATCTTTAAGAATATAGTACTCAGGATGATTGTGCAAAGTAGGGATGGGCCGATATGAAATTTTGGCCGATACCGATAAAGTCCCGATATAAAATTTACCGATACCGATAACCGATATTCTACCGATCCGATATAAAATTAGAATTGGTCCATGAAGAACCTGAAATGTTCATTAATCTCCTTAATAAATATGTGTTTCGAGGTGACTGCAGTGCAAAAGAAGTTGAATATTTAGACAATTACTTTTTTAAAAAGTAGGGCATCGAGATTATCCATAAAAGTTACAAGAAAATGGCAGAATTTTGCACTAAATTATAAGATATTTATCGATATATCAGATCGGTAAAATAATCGGTAATTTTACCGATAAACCGATACACCGATATGCCTATATCGGCCGATACCGATAGAGTACTGATTAATCGGTCCCATCCCTAGTGCAAAGTATATAATCAGAAATGAAGAAATAAGTTTGTAATAGTGAAAGTGGAAAGTAAAAGTTGGAACAGTAACTTTCACTGCAAGAGTTAGGCAGTAACTTCGCATACATCAGTCAGGATCCAGTTGTATTTTCAAAATCTGCACTTGAAAATATTCAATATGTTTTCTCTCCACATAAGAAATACGCGAGGTACTGAAAATATGTTTAATTTCATCTGCAATTCAATAATATTTATGTAATTTACTGCTTTATGTGAAATTGTACATCTTCCCTTAAAAAAAATAATTATTTGATTGTTTTTCTATTGAATCTTACAATGCAGTAATTTAATTAATATTCTGGTATGAAATATTATTAACCTGAAATATTACAGTATTTTTTATTACAGTTCATTTTATTGATTTACACTGACCTCTTTGAGGCAATGATTAGCAAAATATGCTAAATGCAAGATATATTGGGTAAGATATCGACCTAAAGAGATAGAAAGTGAAATACAATAACTAATATATAATATGTATTTACTTGCTTGCAGAGGACAGCCCAAAAAGAAGAAAGTGGAAGAAATGGAGGATGAACCGGAATGTGAAGTGGTGGTTGGATCATCAAGAGATATACCATTTTTCATTTCAGCTGTTGCTGATTATACACGCTATTCCTGCTCCGTGACTGAGATTTTCTTCAAGGACACTTTGATGTTTGAGGTACAATTGAGGATCTACATATGTGTGAACATGAGGTTGTTTGAGTTTGTTTTTAAGTCCACTGTATGCACTGAAAGGCTAATTGGGACTGAAGCTACAGTTTAAAGTGAGATCCAAACCACTGTGCCTTCACCAGGTACTGAAAGCAGGACCCTTGATTACAATGTGATGGCATTACCACTATGCCATCAGGCAGGTACTTGTGTGAGAACAAGAGTGAAGTTGGGTTTTGCAATTAAGAAAAATCTTGCATATCTACTATTTAATACACGTATGCAATCTAACACCCATTGGCACATTGCATAGTGATTCAGATTCCCCCTTAAACTGTAGGTCCAATCCTGATTAAGGCCTCCTCGATGGCATAGAGGTAACATCATCACCTTGTAATCAAGGGATCCTGGGTTTGATACCTGGTGGAAGCACATTGCTCAGTGGTTTGGATCCTACTTTAAAATGTAGGTCCATTCCCGATTAGCCCATCTGTGCATAAAGTTGTCTTAAAACAACAACTCAAACAAACCAATCCTGATTAGCCTCTTTTTGCATAAATTAGATGTAAAACCAACTCTGAAATGTGTAATATTGATAGTTGGTAAATGTAAATGTATGAAAACATATTTGTTTCCTTAATACTTCATACCAAACATAAAATTCACTATGTTGAAAGTAAATAAAGAAAGGCATCATATATATGCTACTGAAGTCAACCTCAATAAAAGAGTAGTTATCACAGCATGCTATGATGCTATTAGTCCTGGGTTCAAATCCTGTCCTCGGCATGGGTGTCCTTTGTGAGAGTCCCTTGTCAATTTCAGCATATCATCACCCATTCTCATCATCATGATTAGCCAAAAGGGGCAAAAAAACATGCTAAATAACAAAACTCAATCATTCAGTATGCTTCAGAAGCTTGTATATCACATCCTTTAAGAACAATGTTTGACTCCCTAGAACCTCTAATTGTTTTTTCACATGATTCACTTACCTCAGACAATTCATCTGTTACTTACAATTTTCAAAATTTCCTGTGCAGAAGATTAACGATTCATATTCTTCATGAAACATTTGCAATTTTGTCAGATCAGTAGAATTTTGGTAACTTTTTTTGGTATCTGTAAAAATTTCATATCACTCTATTCGTAAAATTTGCAGCTGTAAACAAGAAATTTTTAATGTAGTGATGGAATACAAAAATAACTCATCACTCTTCATTTTTGCATTTTACTCCTGGATTTACCTGTTAATTTGATTGTATTCATTGTAGGTTGAAGCTAATTTATGTTAACACCATTAAGCCTTGTTTCCATGATAACCAAAAACTCAATATGCTGATCAAGGCAGAAGTTATTTTATGTTAAAACATAAACTAAACGTTACGTTTCAACATTCTAGCAAGGTCTTCTTCAGACTCTGAAGGTTGAAACGTAATGTTTAGTTTATGTTTTAAAATAAAATAAATTCTGCCTTGGTCAGCATATTGAGTTTTTGTCTAATTTATGTGTTACATTGTTTGAATATTTTTTTCATAAGAGCTTTTCACACTACTTTATTCCCTTGGTTTACAATGTTTGTATTAAATTTTAATTTAGTTATGCATTTTTCTTTCAGAACAGAATATATCAATTTAAGCTACAAAATATAGGGCGTGTTCCCCTAAATTTTAGGCTAGAACTTATTGTGGATTCTTACACTCCTGTATCCTCTGAGAGTACATCATCACAAGAAGAATCAAGATATCCTGCTTCTTCAGATGTTCCTAGCACAGTGAAAGATGTACCAAAGAAAGGAGAAAAGTCAAAGAAGAAAATCAGGGGTAAATTACAATCAGGTATGCAAGATTTACTAGCTACTTTGAGTTGAATTTAAAACTTAATCCATTTAACCTTAACCTGTGGCACAATAGTCCGTTAGGGCTATAGCCTGCCTACCTCACTCCCACATGCCTCAGCGAAGATGGGAGATCATCCAACCAGTGTGGTCAGCACGAGGAACCCTCAGTCGTTTTTGTAGGTTTTCATGACCAGGTTACGCTACTCATTCGTAGCTCCCCAATTTCCTCATGATGGTGGGTGGCCACAGGCCGAAATTTCAAGAGATTGATTGATTGATTGAGTTGGTGTTTCCAGTCCACTTTATGCACAGTAAGGCTAATCGGGACTGGACCTACAGTTTAAAGTGGGATCTGAAACACTATGTTTTTCCACCTGGTATCGAACCCGGGACCCCTTGATTACAAGGTGATGATGCTACCACTATGCCATCGGGGAGGCTCAAAGTCTCAAGAGAAAAGTTGTTACGCTTCCTCCAGGAGACTCGAATCTGCATACGTCCTGTAGCCAGAGCCCAAAGAATGACGCCTTAGACTGCACCAGTCCCACACACAGAAGAGCAATGGGATTCTCTCTTACATTTTTGTTCATTTAGATCGTTCGGCTCCCAGATCCGACTCTCGCCACCCTCTAGCTACGGCTCTGAACTTGAGACTATAAGAAAAGCAGGTATTGCGAGCGAAACGAGCAAGAAAATTTTATGACATATAATTTTTTATTTGTACAAAATTTGAAATCGACTAGAGGCAATTGCCCCTCTTTGCCCCCCTGCAGGTGCCCTTGGCCGTCTGGAAGAAAAATGAAAGAAATAGGGAAAAACTAATTTCATCTTGAGTATCATTTTGACCTGCTACTCTTAGATTGTACTTTAGTCTTGCTTTTTGTTCTACTTCGATGTTTGACCCCCCTTGCCCCCTCTACATTTGATTTCCGCCAAAGGTTGGAGGACAATGTCTCCTGCAACCCTGTGGTTATGCCACTGATAGAGAAGGTATTTTTAAAATAAAAAAAGTATGAAATGTATATTTTAATGATAACATTTAAACATGAAGGCCATATAGTAATTTACATATTGTAGTACAGAATGATATCCTACTATATTTACATTGCTTTTGATATTGATATTGCTTTTTTGTGAATTGTCAGTTTATATACTGTATAATGTATTAATTAATTCAAATTTTTAGCAACGCACTAGGTGGAGGCACATAGTGGTCTGGATTTCACTTTAAACTGTAGGTCCAGTCCCCATTAGCCTTACTGTGCATATACAGAGGCTGTTCAGCGTATATTTGACCAAACGTGATTTCTTCCCCCTGCACTCAGAATGAACTCACCCAACCTTGGCTGGGCATGTTTGTCAGTGTAGTGTTGTGAGCTGTAAAAGAGTGGTTGTGTTTTCTCACTGGGCCGAAAATTCTGCCCAAACAGCTGCTTTTGGGAGGAGTACGTTGTATAACTTTTCCAAATGTTTGCGTTATCTCGCTTGGCTGAAAATGCTGCCAAAACTGAGTCGCTTTTGGGAGGGTTATGTTGTAGCCCTTTATGATGCAAAATTCAGTGTGTCAATGATCAGGAAGTAGTGTAAGAGCAAGGATTGTGATGTTAGTTTGACTTTATTCAAGAATGTGATCGGCTCACAGTTATAGCAGTGGTGAATATACATTTTCTTTTTTGTGTCCTCCTGGACTTCCACAGGGCAGATTAAGGGCCGAGCGACTGACTGGGGTTGCCGCCCTCGTGAAGGGGGCACCAAACTGGGAGATTATCATTTGATGATAGCACCAAAACCTTATTTTTGATTACATAAGCGTGGCTATTTGTTTGTTAGTTTGAGTTTATTTTTTAGTCCACTACAGAGGCTGTTCAGCGTATGTTTGACCAAACGCGATTCCTTCCCCCTGCGCTCAGAATGAACTTGCCCAACCTTGGTCGGGCACGTCTGTCAGTGTAGTGTGTGAGCTATAAAAGAGTGCTTGTGTTTTCTCACTGGGCCGAAAATCCTGCCAAAACTGAGTCGCTTTTGGGAGGGTTATGTTGTAGCCCTTTATGATGCAAAGTTCAGTGTGTCAATGATCAGGAAGTAGTGTAAGAGCAAGGATTGTGACGTTAGTTTGACTTTATTCAAGAATATGATCGGCAAGTATAAGGATTGCATGGCCCCAGCGTTCGGTTCTCCAACAAAGGAGACGAGAATACGGCCGTGCACACAAGCCACCACCAGTATGCAGGCGAAACTTCTCAGAATGGCCATGCAAGAGAATCCACCAACCCAAAGACAGATGGCGAATCATCTAAATATGTCTTCGGAAACTGTTAACCGCACCTTGCACCAGCATCACTTCCGGCATCTCGATCACTTCCTGACAGGGAAGACCTTTGCTAATGATCGGGCGGTGCAACATGCCGTTGAGGAGATCTTTGCGCCGCAGACTCCAGACTTCTTTCGCCATGGAATCCAATTGTTGGCTGAGCGATGACAAAAGTGTGTGGCTGCAGACGGCGACTATTTTGATTAACCAGGTATTGTAGTTTTGATTTTTTTGGCCTTTGGCAATGACGCACCTGGGCCGGACATTTCATTCGCACCAACCCAATATCATGGAGATGATATATTGCCGATATCACGATATGGAAACAATATTGTATCGTCTGTGACGATATATCGCGATACCTAATTTCCGATATCGTCCATCCCTAGCAATAAGCTATATATTTTTACTTATTTATTTCTTGTTATTTCATATGAGAACCTAGGAATATTTTTAAAGCAAAAAACTGGTCAGAGTACTGGCCTGAAAAATTTATAAAAAGTCAGGAAAATTAAATACCTATGAATAAAGTGCCAATTATTTCCCCATTCCTAAGAACTTTCTACACTATCACTAAAAGACCCATTTTCTTTGGTTTTTGTATTCTGATTATTAGAGAAAGAAAATGAATAGATGTGAGTAGGAAGCATAGAAACTAAAATCTTCTCTTGAAGATATGATGTTATTACAGGTGTTGCTGAAAGCAGTGTAGAATCAGATCAGGTAATGAAAGAAATGGAAGGATTGGAAGCTGGTCAGTTTGCTTGGACAGAGAATGATTACATGCCCTTCACCGTGAGTCCCTTGAAGGGTTCCATATCCCCAGGAAAAAGCAGTAAGATTGATGTTGCTTTCTATCCATTAGATGTTCTTGAGTACAGAGGAAAGTTGGTTGCCTGGTAAGTTTTATTCACAATGTAAGGTATTGAAGATATTGGCAATTATAAAGCATTAGAAGGCTTCTGGAACACGTAATTTGTGTCTTGCACGGAAGATTACTGACCTACACAACTTAAACAATACAAGAAAATAATAACTAAATAAGTTAATGTTGAATTATTTATTAACAAAGTAACAAACATTTCAAACAGTTGAACAAAATAGAAATAACAAGAAAGCTATACATGCATGAAGAACAGCAGATTGGCATTACTTGGCCGATTATAAATGTACATATGTCACAGCATCTTGCAGAGGAAAAAAAAACAGACTACTGCCTGGTCACAGTTGCCAGCTCATAGTAAATCTTTAAAACAAAGTTACTAAATCAAATGTCTTCTATAGTTAAGACTTCTAATGCAGATTTCTGTCACTTTGGTGTTGAATCCTTAATACATTTTCTTAATTGACACTTAAGGTGTACTAGGTCTTTCAATCCCATTGTACCCAGTCATCACATTTGTCAAGAAAGAAGTTTATAAAACCAATGAACCAGTGGCGTGCGGTGACATTTTCCGGTGGGGAAGCAGATACCGAGAAATTAAGAAAACCAAGAATTCATTGCTTCTACATGGTACATTATACTTTAAAAAATAGCACTCTACCTGATACTGTTTCCTTAACATCTCTAAGGGAAAATATGAATGTCCTGGTGCAGTTGTACATTTATTCAAACTTCATTTGGTCTGTTTTCATATGTTAGCAGACGATCGTGGATGATTGAAACAATTTTCACGATTTTAACATATTGCAGTACCTATTCACAAATCCACTTTGACACCACGTTGTTCTTTCCGTAGAAAATAGTAAACAATGCCAACACTAAAGTTTTTGAAGCTTATGATTTCCACAGAACCATTCAAACTTCCTGTAGTTTGAAAGTTGGTTACATTTGAAGCCCTGCTCCGATGGCACAATTCAGGAATATCTGGAGTTGGATGTCCACTTCAGATTTCACAACACTCTCACACAGAAAGAGATTGATTCTTTTGAGGTAACAGGGAAGAAATAATGAAAGACCAAAAGTTAAAGAAGTAATTTTGTAACTGTTATGCTGTGGGCCAGCACTGCTAGCATTGCTGTACTGTAGTGCATGAGCATGCAATGAACATTACTAACTATTATTGTATTCTTTTCTATTCAGTATTCTTCTAATCTGATAATCCTGTAAAAGTGAGACAAATAGACTTATGATTAAGAAAGTCATGGAATAATAAATATGATTGTTGCACATATGCTGTGGATATGAATTTTACATAATTTGATTAAACAGGTGTTCAAATGTGAAAAATATAAATAGTTAAAAATTTGGGAATTAGTTTTCTGAAAAGAGTGGGACTGCTATTGAACTTCCTGTTGTAAACAAACATGTTAGCATCATGAAGGCTTGTATAGATTATATCAAGGCCTGGAGTAGTTATACACAACTACTGTTCATTTTTTCTCCATTGACTTAGGCCAATTATATCTCATCAAACTTACGTCCACCTGATATGCCATTTTAACAAATAGACACAAGTGCACATACTCAATCAAATCTCTAGTTCATTTTGCGTTCAACATTTATTTAGATTTTTCGTTTAATTCTTGAAAGTCATGGCTATTCCACATTCTGTACTGAAACAATTGAAACACACAAACAAACATATACAGAGTGTTTCATAAGTCCCTCTTGATCTCGGAAATTGGTAGCTCAAGGGTCAACTCAGTGAAGAGAATAAATATTGAAGTTTTTAACCTACCATACAAAAGTTTGATGTGTCTGCTTTGTTGACTGGACAGACATCAGTCCTGTAATCTTGCTTCTGCCACACACATTCCAACATTTCAACTTTGATGGTAGCAGCTCCACCCATGATTCTTCTGGTAAATCTGTTGGTAAAGGAGACATGTAAACACAACCTTTAACATAACTCCACATTGCGCTGTAGTTTTAACAAATTGCAGGACACCAAAAGCCTCCTGTTCACCTGAGAATGGCATGATTAGTGTTTTACTTTTATGCATTCAGTTGTTTATCATCACCTACTCTTTGTGATTGTAGCTTTAAAAATGGTTGTCACGGAACATCCTTGCTCATCTTCACTCAAACTTGAAGCTGTCACTTGTACTTTGCCATTGAACTTACCCAATTAACAAATATGCCCTTGTGTCGATGGTTGCGAATAACACAAACTGTGTATGAAATATGCATAAAGAAAAAAGTGACTAATTCTGGTCTGGTATCTTTTCAGTATTGAGAACCTATCCCCTGAAGATAGGAACCTACAAATGAGCATTAGAGCACGGGGTCTTCTTCCCTACTGCCATTTTAATGTTGATGAGTCTGACTACTTAACAAGTGGAAGGAGGAATGCCAGCTTACCTGGCCCAAAGGGAACCAGTCCTGGTGTACCACTCGATCCCCAGACCAAGGTTATAGAGATGAAAGTTGTTGGGATTGGAGTCACTACCACAAAGTAAGGATTTACTAAAGGAAATTAACAATCAAAGAAATTGAATTGCATTAATTCTCTTTTTGTATACTAACAAAGTTATGAACGTTAAATGTGAGTAACATTAATGAGGCATAAAAAGTGCATGTGAAATTATAAGTGCAGTCATGTATGCATGTTCTCCCCTACTAATTCCCACTGATACACACACCAATACTTGAACATTGTAACAATTTAAATTTGGCTAGAATACGAGGGTGGTTTGAAAAGTTCTCGGAATCACCACCAGATGTCAATGCTAGGACAACGAGGTTCCCGCATAGTAATAGGCCATCCTTTATTAATAAACACGTGGCACGTCAGTGTTCTGGGTAGAGATCTGTGGTGCGGACGTCACTTTGTAGTTGTTCCCGTGCAGTGCTTTGTGAAGATGGAAAAATCGAGATTTGAGCGGTGATTAAGTACTTCGTAAAGAAAGGTATGAAAGCAAAGGAAATTCATGCCGATTTTCTGAACACACTGGGGGACTCTGCTCCTTCATATTCAACTGTTGCAAAGTGGACAAACGAGTTTTTAAATTTGATCGGGACAGCTTAGAAGATGACCACGTAGTGGTCGCCCAAAATGTGCTACTACCCCAGAAATTATTGAAAAAGTGCATAAATTGGTCATGGAGGATCGCTGACTGAAAGTGCATGAAATTGCTGAAGCTATAGGAATGTCATCCGAACGGGCGTATCACATTTTAACAGTTGAATTGGATATGAGAAAATTATCTGCAAGATGGGTGCCGTGACTTTTAACACAGGACCATAAACGCATCAGAGTGGACATTTCCGAACAATGTTTGACTCGTTCTAAGAGAAACCAAACAGATTTTTTGCGCCGGTTTGTGACGACAGATGAAACGTGGGTCCACTACTATACCCCAGAGACAAAACAACAGTCAAAGCAGTGGAAACATGTTGATTCACCACCACCAAAGAAAGCAAAGGCAATACGGTCAGCCGGAAAGGTAATGGCGTCAGTGTTTTGGGATGCGAAAGGGATTCTGTTGATTGATTATCTTCCCACTGGTCAAACAATTACGGGACAATACTACGCTAATCTCCTCGACCAACTAAAGCATAAGATACGGGAAAAGAGGCCAGGTTTGGCAAGAAAGAAAATCATCTTGCATCAGGACAATGCGCGCCCTCACACAAGTGTCGTTGCCATGGCAAAAATTCATGAACTTGATTACGATTTTTTGCCACATCCACCTTATTCGGCTCCCTCAAGACTTCCATCTTTTCCCCAAACTCAAAAGTTTCCTCGGTGGACAGAGATTCTCTTCAAAGGAAGAACTAATAGCCAAAGTTGACACGTATTTCACAGGCCTGGAGGAATCTAATTTTCGAGATGGGATCAAGGCATTGGAACATCACTGGACCAAGTGCATTAGTGTACAGGGAGAGTACATTGAAAAATCAAAAAAAAATCACTGTTGTAAGTCGTTTCTTTCTATTCCATTCCGAGAACTTTCCAAACCACCCTCGTAGATATGTGAGCTTTTCATTTGAACTGCACCAAATCAACCTATCAGAGTTTTGGTTCAAAATATACATGTAGTCACATTTTGACATAACAACAATATTAAAATTGTTGTCATTGAATGACAAAATCCATTTCTCCACAAAATACTGTAAAATAAATGTACATTGTAAATTTGACATAATTTCTAGGAATATTAGGACTCTGCAAAAAGAAGTCACAAGACATCATGAAGACTACATGAGCAATTCGGGCTCTGGAAAAGTGTCAGTTGGTATTGGTGATGGAATTCAAAAGGAAAATGCTGGTATCATTTTTTTACCTCCTCTTTAACTGACTAACTCTGTAGCACACACAACCCTTTGAATACCAGGGTCAGTCAAGCAGTGTTTTGTTGGCAGATACGTACTCAGTGCAACAAGTCCCATCACTGGTATTTTCTGGCATCTAAACCAGAATGCCTTTTTAAAGATGTTTATTTTTGCATAAGCCAGTATGATCCAGATTGAGGAAAGTGTTCCAACCCAAAAGGTAGAAAAGTGACATAAAATAACCAAATTAGAAAGAAAAATAGACTTTATTTTGGATTTTGCATGTAAATCTACACCATTCAGTAACAAAATGTGGTAGGAAAATTGCACTATTTGTCTTTTGAAATCACCTAAAATGAACACTGCATGAACAAATTCGATTTCGTGTTTCCATCAAAAATAAAATATGCATTGCATGGGTATTGGTTTCATCTTATATTAATTACTACATTTTCCATGTAGATCTAATTTACTGTAGCTATTGTAAGAGCCCTTCATTTTTATATATTTTTAGAAAAAATTTTTTTGAATCTCTTTAAAAGGAAGTTTTGTGTGATCAATCCGACAGAAGACATTTACCATTTCCTGTGGGAGAACATGGATCATGTGAAGGCAGACGAAGTGTGCCCGTTCTCTTGCTGCACTGTGGAAGGTGTTGTGGAAAGTGGGAAGAAGACCGACATGGCATTCTCCTTTCTATCTCAGAGCATTGGCACTTACGAATCCTTCTGGAGGTTCGTGATTCCTGAATATAAAGTGGAAGTGCCTTTTCTGCTTGTAGGCCTTGTGAAGGAACCTGCTGTGTATTTCAATAAGAGCCATGTTAATTTGAGACCTGTTTTCGAAGGTATGTTTTGTTTTTGCTCCACTTTTTGTTAATATACAGGGTGTCTCAAAAGTCTCATCTCACAGGGAGAAGGGTGTTACATTGTAAAATAAATTTATAAATTGGATTTGACTAATTTTATCTGAGAAAAGGAACATGGATGAAATGTATGTATTGTAATGCATTATTGTTCAATAATGTGTTGTGTTCTTGCATACTGTGCACAGTGCAGCTGTAGGCTCATATCCATGTGTGCAAGACTCATGACCATTAGGGACATTTATTTGAACATCTGTCGCTGTAATACTTGACCTTTGGAACATAAGAAGCCTTTAGATTACAATAAACACACTATGCTCCATTGCCATTCTTTCGCTTTCATTATGGTGCCAGGCTTTGGGAACACCCTGTATTTCTTGAACAGTCTGCTGACCTCCGTGGTGGACTGGTTAGCACAGTGCACCATGATGCCAGGGGTCCCGAGTTCGAATGTGTCTCCATGGTAATATATTTGCACTGCTATACAGTGGCTCGACCACAAGCTTAGCCAGCTGTAACACATGTTGAATGCAAGCTTCTTGCACAACACAATCTAACTCGACACAGCTGCTGTAAATTGTCCTTGTCAGTAAACACTGAAATAGTGCACTCGAATGTTCAAAGGAGCAAGAAATGAATGATCAAATTCAAAACTACTAAACACAATTACATAATTACAAGTAGAAATAATGAAACACATAAATAAATTAAAATTTTAGGATTTATTCTTCTTATTTATTTTTATTCTTCAAATATGAATAAGATATACACCAAAATGTAAATATTTGCAATAAAAAGTCACAATTTATGCCCTAATATTTTTTTAATTATTTTTCAAACAAGAGTATAATATGTACAAATAAATTTATCCATATTGAAAAATACACTAGTGTCCAAAATTAAAGCAACAAACAGAAATCCTTTCCTCGTGTGATTTTTTTGTTGATAAATTTGCCAAGTTTAACCTGTTGCTATAATGATTTTTTTTGTTGATAAATCCTGGCAGGGGTGCCCACAGGGGGTTTTATGGTGCAGGTTGCGCCATCGAGATTTGGGGGGGGGGGGGATTTTTCCCTTCAAAATAATATAAAATTCAACATTTATATTTTTTCCAAAACATATGTAAAAATTTAACACCTTAAATGCACCATATTTAATCCATTAGATGAAGAAATGAAAGTGTTTAGAGCATTTTCGAAAAGGGGGGGGGGGGGGGGTATCGAACTCCTATGTATTAGGCCTATATTGACACGTGTGTTCTGAGGGGGATTCTGAATTAAACTTTGGGGGGAACAGTATCCAACTCTAGGTCTTAGATTATAGCGAGTACTTTAGTTAGAGGGAGATTGAGCATTAAATTGAAGGGGATATCCAATTCTAGTGTATTGCTATTGTCTTAGACTGTTGCGGAAATTCTGGTGTGGAGAATGAGAATTATTTTTTTGGAGGAGCCAATATCTACTCTTCAATATTAACAGTAAGTCTAAAATTGGCATGGAAATTTTGGTGGTAGGATTGAGTATGAAGTTTAAAAGGGGAGATAGAAAGCTCTTGATAAAGTGTTAAATCTTAGATTGTCAAGGGATTTCTGTAGTGGAGAGAGACTTCGAACATTACATTTTGCAGACTGTATTTAGCGATAAGGCATCCACACGTTTTCGACCCCGAATGTGCCAAAGGAAAAGCTGGAAAAGGAAAATACTAAATATCTCGGTATTTTAAGGAAGTATTGACACCCCATAAAATAAATATTCTTCAAAGCCTGCAAAGAAGTGAATGTAAAAATTTTCTTGCTCGCTTCGCTTGCAATAGTTTGTTGCTACAATGTGTGTTTGGCACTTTAATGAAATGAATATGAAGTTTTTATACTAAATCTGCATTACAAGACAATTGATATTCTCCATTGATTGATTTGGTGTTTAAAGTCCAATTTATGCACTCTAAGCCTAATCGGGACTGAACCTACCATTTTAAGTGGGATCCACGTGATATTCTCGATTATGATGAACAATTTTAGGGGTGGTCTTGAGTGATGGCACCCCTGTTTAGGGAGGAGGGGCAGATCAATTATAATGTTCAGTATAGCTAAGGAAAAAGTTACTTTCGGTAGACACACTGTCGTAATTAAATATTTTGTGGGGATTACGATATGGTTTATGGGCGCGAATGATATGATTTTGGGGGGGATGCACCATTGACCTTGGTGGGGATGGGCACTCCTGAATCCTAGCACATTAAAGTTAGTTTATTGTCTATCTTAAACCAGTTGTCTATGACATCATAAATATTACTATCACTTTATCATATTATGTGGTAAAGTGGACACACGGGAAAGAATTTCCGTTTGTTGCTTTAATTTTGGACATTAATATACTTTCACTATCTTTTAAGATTTCTGTTCAAGTTCACAGTGGAGTGGAGTAAATTTCAACACTTACACATAACTTATATCTGTGCAAAAATGAACTGTTTATAGGTATATTGGATCAGCAAAATTATCAGTCATGTTATTGATAAATTCATACACAATGTACGATACTGATAAGATAACATACAACTTAATATGTCTCATCCGTATACAAAATGTGTGTAATGGATGACCCTTTCTCAAGACACCCATATATCAACCTCACTTCCTTGTGAACTGGACTGCATTTTGCAGACTTGCGAGGCTCTGGCATCTGCATCCATCGCTAGTATAATCTTCCATGAGACTTGTGTTCTGTGCTGTCCATATGTATTTGTGATTGTCTATTCATCCCATCATATCACCATTCATCCTCATCTTCCCGATTAGCTAAAGTGGCAGAAAAGGGAAGTAGAATAAACTAACAAAATCAACCATATAGGAAACATACAATATGTTTTTTTTTTTTTTTGTAGGAATTCAATCAAGTCAAGATGTGGTAATTAGCAATGATGAAGCTATTCCCTTGAAGTTTAAATTTATTAAAGAATCTTTGTACACAGAAGCTCAGTTATCATACTTACAAGTGCAGCCAATGTCTGGTGTTCTGCAGCCAAATTATCATGAGGTTGTAAAGTAAGTCAATGTATAGTAGTAATATTTAGTGTTTTTGAATTATGACTTCCATTAACTATTTTGATCCTCTTTTTAAGAAGAAATAATTGGAATGAATCAGGCTTAGATGGGCAGGGCAAGTAATATGCAAGGTAAAGGTTCAAAGCTTTACTTTGTTCATATACCAGGTGGGCATAATTGAAGTTCTCCTACTCAGACCTCACTGGAGCCCGGATTGCAGTGAAACTTTGTAGAGGCTATATAGACAGTAGGGAAGCGAATACTGACAAAAAATGCTTATGAAAAAAAATTGTTCAAATTTTCACCACCAGGTGGAAACATGCTGAAATCTGGGGCACAATAAACATCCCAGGAAATGCTTCATGTGACCATTGGTCACATCTTACTCGTTCAAAGGGTTATTCACGTTGATGGTGGGTATATTGAACATTGCTGTACTGATACATAAACTGAAAATAGATGTCCAAATTTTGGTTGTTCTTATTTCAGCACCACATTTCCACCTGATGGTGAAAATTTGAACTATTTTTTTCATCAGCCTATGCTTCCCCATGGTTTCCATAGCCCCTGTACCAAGTTTCATCGCAATCCGTTGCTTCAAATGGTCTCCAAAGGGCTCTTAAATAGGGGAAATGTAGTTATGATCACCTGGTATAAAAGGAAGGAGCTAAGATCTATTTGAAAGCCGAGTACAAGCTGGTGTCTGAGGCTGTGACTATCCAATTGCTATTGACTCCATGCATTGTGAAAGTTAACTCCACATATTCTCGATCTCAACTTTAATGAAAGTAACAGCATGTACTACATTGAAAAAACATGGGTTTGTTGTCAATTTTTTTTATAAAGGGATAGACCAATTTGAAATTTAAATTTACACCATCGGTATTGACTCAACCCTACTAATATGATATGTGTATTTCTTTCCAGCATAAAGTTTACACCTACTCGTCCAGGCGAGCTTTTTTTCAAACCGAAATGCCTCGTGAAAAGGATGGCTGACCCACTTACTGTGACTGTTCAGACAGAGTGCTTTGCTGTGAATCCACTGGTATCTTATGAGAATATTCATGGGGAAAAAACCGAACTCATAAGTTATGGCATTAATTCTGTTAACTTTGGTGTGGTAAGTTTAATTTAATGTAGTAATGTAAAGCAGCACTATCAGTGAGAGACATTCTGGATGCATATTGATGTCTGATGACAGTTAAGTACTCAACCTCATCAAAATTCTAGTTAATATTGGCAACATCGTGAGGGGATGTGCTTATTATGCTGCAATGTAGCAACCCCAGGTTGAAATCTCAGGGCAGGTGATCTCAGGTAGATATTTTTTCCATCTTTATCGCTGTATGTGCAGCTGCAGGGCTCACCCCACTGCCTCTTATCATTTGGTGCCTAGGATAGTAAAGGCACTCAGAGCATGTTGTTGACCATACTACCTCCACTATGGCTCAATGTAGGAACATAATTGTCTTTCATGTGGACTTTTGTGCTCATTTTCCTCTTTGCCACTAGATATATTACACAGTGTCTGTTAGGGATGTCATGAAGCTGAAAATTTACCGAAACCAATGTACTCGCCGATAATTTTTGGAACTGATACCGATGCAAATATTTAACTGGTTTGGATACTCATTTTTGAATTTCCCAATACAACAGCGGATCCTGTTCACGTGGACTATTTCGTTCAGCAATGTACTGTTCTTTTTCTGATTTTGAGGTAGGTTGATCCTTTGAATGATAGTTTGCAATAATTTTACAAATACTCTACAATGATGAAGAATCATAACCTAATTTTCAATATATCTTACAAAACTAAAATATAAAACTTATTAAAAGGAAAAACTCTAGTATTATTTGTACTAGTTTAAATATATTGGATTTTTGCCAATGCCTATATGTCAATTTCTGCCAATTTTCATACCTCTGTAATCGGCTTCAGCACATCCTTAGTGGCTCTTATTAGTGATGTCTCCTTTAATTGTTTTTTTTTATTATTCATAAAACAAAAAAAAAAAAAAATTGGGTGGACCTTAATTGGTGTTTAGTTAATGTGGCTAGGATATTTTTTGTCTGTTCCATGCATGATATTTTCTTCACATTTTACAAGAACTGCATTTTTTTGCATCCTAAAGTTAAAGGTATTACAGAGTAATAAATTTAAAGTTAAATTATTTTACAAATGTGTTTGTATTGCCTGATAATCATTAGCAACTGCCAGCTAATAGATCTCATGTAAAAGTAGGGTAGAAAATGTACAGCACTTTTTGTGACTGATATTTTTTACTTATTTGTCATTTTAATACATACATATCTGTCCTCACCAAGAGCAAAGTGTTTTTCTTGACAAAGACATAAATAAAGCAATAACAGCCACAAAAGGGATTTTTTTAATATTAGTGTTTTATATGTGTAAATTGACTGTGCTTAAATCAACAATCCGAAAAGATCTAAAATATATGCAAGTCTTCACAATCACTAATAATCAATATTATTAACAATTCAAGTATTCATTCATAATGACTAAATAACCCATTCAAATTTCAGATAATCCCCAAGAAGTCAGTTTCAATTGCCTTCAGTATTACAAACTTGGGGAAGTATGTTTTGTACTATCGGTGGGAAGCTGATGAGGATGCTATGAAAAAGCAGAATTTCAAACTATCATTTTCTGAGAAGAGAGGCCATGTTATTTCCCATGATAAATATGACACAGTGATGACATTTATACCTCTTCGCAGAACAGTGATCGAAGATTTTGAAGTGGCTTTAAAGGTATGATTTGTTCTATTTTTCCAGTGTATTATATGATATTTTTCTAGCACGTGTGGTCTCAACCCCCTAGAACAATTTAGACAAATCAAGTCACAGGACATAGTAATAACAAAGGACCAGATAGGACAACAGCATTCAATAAGTGATAATGAAGGATATAACTTCTGAAAAAAGTAAATGATATCAATCAATATGTTGGAACATCCTGGGTACTACAATTAAAGTTAATCTACTCAGATCTCTTTGGAGCCCGTTTGATGCACCGAAACTTGGTATATAGACTACGGAGACCATCGGGAAGCGAATGCTGATGAAAAATGTAGGTCAACTTTTCACCACCATGTGCAATGTGGCGCTGAAGTAACAACAGCAGTAATTTGAGTTTATGTCTGTACAGCAGTGTTCAATATGTGCAATGTGAACGACCCTTTGGAAGCATAAGACAGTGTTTCCCGTGATGATGTTCACTGTGCAGCAGATTTCAGTGCCACTTTTCAACCTGGTGGTGAAAATTTGAACTAATTTTTTTCATCAGTATATGCTTCCCCATGGTCCCTATATCAAGCTTCCAGCGCAATCCGATGCTTCGAACATGCTCCATGTCTCATAATAATATCACAACTCGGCACCTTTGGCTAGAAATTGCTAAAAAATAGGCGGTGTGAGCCAACAAAATTGATGATGGAGACTATGTGTGGCCTGTAGAACAAGCAGCAGTACTGTAGCATCGTAGGAAAGTCATAAAGAAGAGAGTGAGCAAGGCAATAGGCTTCATTGGTCACGTTCATGAAGTGCAAAACCTCTTGTCACCTGATTCGTGAGTAACAGTGTAGCATTGAAATCATCACAGAAGAAACAGGAATTGGTTCTGTGAAAAGAAAGGTGTCTTCGCCTGCAGTAATTTTTATATCTCAATTCGCGTGGCTCCTCCTTTCATACTCTGGTGCAGGCAGAAACTTGCAGTGCATGGAGCACTCACTGGCCTCCATAAATGGAACCACCTGCATGGGTGTTTCATTATGTAACTTCTTTCATTGAATGCAGTTACTGCATACACCCAAATGTTCATTTGGAAATATTTCAGGATATCTCATCGTGCTTTTTGCCAGATTTCTATTTGATGAAACCAGACCACATCCTTTCTTCACCAGATCTTCATTTAATGATAGTAGAAATATTCACCCACTTCTGTGGTTTCAGCAAGACAAAAGGAGAATATGATTTTCTGAAACCTTGCCAAACCCATGTTCAAGTGCTCAGAGAAACAATATTTCGTGTATTAACTTCAGCCACATTAAACTATGCTCGAAATAAAATTAACTTTCATAAGATAATGATTGCTATCATTACCTTAATTAATTGCTGGTCCTCTGTCTTGTTTCAGATAAACCGAGGACCTACATACAGGATCCACGTGAATGGAACAGGAAGTACCCCTCTATGTGTCTTCTCATTTACAAGTTATGATTTTGGACCTTGCATTGTACAGACTTCAGACTTTGAATACAATACTGTTGACTTGATTGTGAACAATTATTCTGATGAACCAACAATGTAAGTATTACTGAAAATTTGAATTTTTTAATTGGTTTTTCACTATTGATTTAATTATATTCTTAAATTAACTGCAAAGGAGGTTGAAAATAATGTTCGTGCTGTGTCTAGTGCTTTGTGCTGTTGCCGTCGATGATTAATTATTCGTGTACTGTTATTAAATTAAAAATATCTTTCACAATTTGCGAAGGCAAAGCCAAACTTCTGTGGGCTGATTACATATCTAAATTACCTGAATATTAGCATAAATGCAAATGCAGCAAATCACTTTTTGATATAAACTTTTTTTTCCAAAGCTTCACAACTGTTACAAGAATATTCCATGACTGTTTTCTCTGTTACCATAGCAATGACAATGTTGCCAAACATATTAATGTTGTACAATTTAACATAATTAGAAAACAAACTTTATTAAACAACAACTTGAACATTAACATTTGAAGTTAAAATTGATAATAATTATAATTTTACATTTACAAATGAACATAGTAAGTAAAATAAATTTGTGCTGTAAGATAGAACAGTCACAGCTTATTGTTGGATGTGGATATTTAAGAATTTAAGTCATGGCAATTATTGTACCTGGTAGTGGAGTTATGGTTTAGCTGATACTGATACTGTTTATGTGTATGAAAGTTTATTTAATAGCTTAATAGTGAATAGCCGGCCCCCATAATGGAGTGGTCATCACATCATGCTATGATGTGAGGGGTCCTGGGTTCAAATACTGGCCTGGGCATTGAGTGTCCATTCATCAATTTCAACATATTATTACTCATCCCCATCTTTGCAAATTAGCCAAAAGTGGCACAAAAAGTGAAGTAAAATAAAGCAAATAAAATAAAATTTAAAAAATAAATTAATAGTGGATGATTTATTTTACTTTATTTAGGTTGGAATACCTCGATTCTGGAGAAGTGTCAAGTTTCAAAGTAAATTTTGCAAATGGTATCATTCCATCTAACAGTCAGCTGGTGGTTCGTATTGCTTTCATTCCAAAGCAGAAAGTTCCTGATGAAAAAGAACTTACATTTGTCGTTAATGGCACAAGTGAGAAAAAGATCCATTTATATGGCGAAGGGGTATCCATGAAGGTAAATTAATACTCAATCTTATCAGTAAGATTACATTAGCTTTGTGTAGGACAGGGGCAATTCCTCCATGTAGGAAGTGAGGAACTTCTACAGTTCATTTATACTTGCTTCCATTTCTCTACTTTTTAGGAGTTTAATAATAGTGCACGTTATAAGATTATGAGCTCAAGGTACGTACAATTGATAGGTTAGCTACTCTCAAGAGTTGACTGGTGGTGCTCCTTCCAGCCGCAGCCAAAAGATGATGGACACACACGCTTCATGCCCCGCCTGAGGAACCTCGCTGGTATCACTACAAACAGATGGGTGAGGAGTGTAAAAGGGGCAGGGGGATGGTTGCAGTTTTAAAGCATGCAGCGAGGAATCATCAAGGGGTTCCTACATCAGTAGTGCCAACCCCATTAAAATGGTACTAAACATAGCACAGTTTGATCTTCATTGGCCCCTAGCATCCTGCTTTTGGCATAATGGTCAAATTTAGTATAATCTGCAAATGCGAGTCCCTGGGAGAGGGAAATCGAATTCAAAGGAATAGGTTTTCAGGAAATTGAAATAAAATTATGTTCAAATCTTATTTATACTTCACCAGCAGACTTGTTTCAAATAAAAGGGAGTAGGCACACACAGCGACATGCTTTTTTTACAACCATGCGACGATCCATCATCCTCTATCTTTTCTTTATCCTGTTGATTTTGTTCCCGAGGAGATTTTACTGCAGTACATCTATAGAAGGTTGGCGGTAAACAAACCATTCCCTCAAACAGTTTCAAGTTCTATGCTCAACCCATCTCGTTTGTTGAGCCATTCTTCACAATTTTGTGTAGTGAATAATAAGTAATGCAAGTTCAGAACTCGAAAAATATATGCATAATACAGTGCGTCCATTTCGATCTGCAGCCGAGAGATCGGGAGAAACGTGGCGGGCGGCGCTGACGGAGATGCCGACATTTGAGGCCTGTAATGCCCGCTTATTTTTGTGGACATCTTGCAAAACGAGCACTAACCTGTGTTATAACATGCAAAAGTTCTTCTGTAATTCTTCCAAGTTCCACCCTTATATACACAAATAAATACACTTTAGAAATTATATTAAGAGCCACAGATAATACTCTGTAAAACATTTTAATCATAGTTTTGACCAGTAACATCCTGCTTAAGTTTATATCCTTGAAAGAGTTTTGTGTCGATGGGGATCGTTTGGAGGTTTCGAATGTGCAACACTGTATCAAGATTACGCTGCAGACGAACCGTTAAAAGCTAATGGTGTTCGTGAGCTTCCTTGCAATCCGAAATCTCCTAGCTCAAGTTTTTTGTTCCTTCGCGACTACAGAGCTGTGAATATAGTGGCAGGCAGATGTAAACCAAGAGCGTGTTAATTTCGTACTGTGCGTAAGAGTGTTATTCTTGGTTACTTGCCGTTACTTGTTTGTGTTATTGCAGTGTGTATGTGTGTTGTGTCAGTCAGACGATTGGAATGCCAGCCAGAAGGTTCACGTTAGAACAAAGAATTTTTATGTATGACACTTACGTGAAAACAGACTCGTGTCGAGACGTGTGTAGGCAATTTGTACAGAAATTCCCAGGCGTGTAGGTGGGCATCACTTTGAACAACTCTTATAACACAGGTTAGTGCTAGTTTTGCAATATTTATATAAATGTCTGCATATGTCCATAAAAATATGCGGGCATTACAGGCTGCAAATGTCGGCACCTCCGTCAGCGCCGCCCGCCACGTTTCTCCCGATCTCTCGGCTGCAGATCGAAATGGACGCACGGTAGAAGTGTAGTTATCAGAAAAAAGTAATTAATAACACTGGGGAACAGTGAAATTGCGGCACAGTGTTTGAGAGCTAATTTAGGGTAATTTCATGCTGCTGAATAATGATATAATAATATATTTCCTGAATTGGCTCTAATTTATGAAATAAATGCAACTAAACCAAAATGGCGGAAACATAAGACATACATATAAACGAACTTCCAACAACAATTTAATATTTCTTTTTGTGATTACAATCGTTATTATAAAAATAAATTTTTATAGGCCTACGATCATAATAATTAAGAAAATATGTACACAATGAAGTAACAAACTATGTGAAATGTTTTCTATACGATTTCCTGCTGTATTGCTTTTTAGGACAATCCCTCTGTAAGCTCCAAGAGTGGTCGGCCATCATGTGGCGATCCCACCGTCCCTGGTACCTTTCTTCCATTATCCTTATATCCTGATGGAACCTTTCTCCCCGTTATTCATTAAAATCACCAAGGTTCTCAGGGAATGTGGCTATGTAGAAAATGTATCTTCACACTCATATTAGCTCCCAATTTCTCAAAATTTTTCAACATATTTCCAACTATATCGGGGTACTTTTCTGCTCTGTGATTCCCCAAAAAGTTTTTGAAGATGGACACAAATCTCAGCCAGGCCTCAGATTCGATGTAAGACATGTAAGTTGTAAAATTGGCATCATTTATAAGGGTACGAATTTGTGATGGTCCGTCAAAGATTCCTGCCTTCAATTTTTCAATACTTAGTCCTGGAAAAGTGTGGCATATATATTTGAAACAATCACCACTTGTATGTAAGGCCTTGACAAACTGTTTTATCAACCCAAGTTTAATATGCAGTGGCAGAAGGATGATTTTGTCCCTATCTATCAGCGGTTCATGAATGATATTAGCTTTTCCCACTAATATTTTCCCTGGGAGGCCATACTTTTATCGTCCAATGCTTTTCTTTAGCACGACTATCCCACAAACATAGGATACAGGGATACTTTGTGTACCCACTTTGCTGTCCTAGTAAAAAATTCACCATCTTCAAATCCACACACACGAGCCACTTATGTTCAGCATATTCAATTTTTTTTCTAAAACCATTTTTATGTTATGGTATTCTTCCTTAAGCTTTGTTGAGTGTCCGATATATTACCTAGCAATGCTTCATAAGTTGCCTAGCAACAATGTACAAATAAATAAATAAGTTTCTTAATGAGAATTTCAGACCATTATCAAATTTTGATATTACCGAGAAAAGCGTAGAGTAATTTTACCTCCTACATTTTCCATGGTGTGTTTATTTTCATAACTGGAGTCAATTCAATTGAACCAATCATACAATTGGCAATCACAGCTGTTTTGTGTGCTGAAACTTTTATTAAACTTTATGCTGCAAAATAAAATATTTTTTTTGTTCCCCAGTGTAATAAATCCTAGCACAATTTAGAAGCATTTATCATAATTTCAGATTTTAAGCAACACTTTTTATTATCCTCAATCTGCACGACAGGGAGAGGGGACAAAATCGAAATTCTTGCAAAATCTGAAATATCGTAAAATGTATTTTCGTTGTTTTTTTATAGGTTCACAAAAAATTTCATAGTTCAAGAATGCAGGGGCCACTTGCCCTACCTTGTGCGTGGGTCTGCAGGTAACATTCTAAATGCAAAGTATAGTACGATCGATTTGTGCGACAGTAATTGAAAGCATTTTTCAAACCTCCCTCAGTTTACCATAACTTCTTCCTACACTTCAAAAAAGCCACGAGTCGCCACTGGTGTAGGAGAAAAAATACTTGTATGAATTACAATTATGAGGGTTATCTGGAAATAAATCTGTGGTGAGTGGTAAAATTAAACAAAGAGAAAGGGGGCAGGGAATTCAGCAAGGTTATTGTGGGTGATATGTTAAACCTTTCCCTCCAACCTGATGGTTTATTGTTGAGGGATCATGTAAAAAAAAATGGTATTTTATTTTTGTTTATTTTATTTTCCACAGTGTTGAATTCAATTTGATTTCAATCAATCAATTAAATTTTAATCATTTGAACATTACGTAACTTAGCACTTATTAATTAGAATTAAGGATGGGCCGATATGAAATTTTGGTCGATACCGATAAAGTACCAATATATACCTGGGGAACAAGATAGCAACCATCACAGAACTGGCACTAAAACATGGATATACTGCATGTCAACTCTCCACATTGTGCAGCAAAACTGAAATCCAAGTCCGACAACCTGCCCCATCAACACAACCCGCTCCACCATCACAACCAGATCCCAGTAACAAAACCAAGTGGTTTGCCTTTCCTTACCATCCTACCACATCCAACCGCTTTACCAAAGCCCTCCGCCCATACAACATACAAATAGCACACAAACCAACCTCCAAAATAGCTGACCAACTAAACAAACAAACAGTACTTCCTCTCCCGCCTCAACAATCTAGGTGTCTATGATGCTGAATGCGAGTGCAAGGCTCATTACATCGGCAGATCCATCAGGCCCATCAGTGAGAGAATTCAGCAGCACCTATCAAATGCAAAAACTGCCCAACCCACCACCAAACTTGCCAAGCATATCAAATTCCACAACCATAAAATTGAGAAAGTACATGTCAAATACAAAGCACACACTCTCATAGACACAAAAATCAAGGAAACACATGCCATCATGCACTACAACCATGAACTGAACATAGATAGTGGTCAGGCACACCACGCCTGGCTTCCGTTACTGCAGCAGTTAAAACCGGTGAACAGCAGATGACATATACACAGACATACAGGCGACAGCAGCACACCTAACGGCAATTTATGAAAAAACAAAACAAAAAAAAAACGTGCCAAGCAACAACACAACAAATTCCAACGAGGATGGTGGCAGTGGCTACCGAAATTAATAGAAAATAGTGTAAAACAGCTTCATGGAAAACGTGAGTACCTTAATAAAATTTACCAATACCAATATTCTATGGATCTGATATAAAATTAGAAATGGTCCTTGAAGAAAGTGAAAGGTTTATTGACCTCCCTAATAAATGTGTGTTTCAAGGTGACTGTACTGAAAAAGAAATTGCATATTTAGACATTTACTTTTTTAGAAAGTAGCACGTAGAGATTATCCATAAAAATTACAACAAAATGGCAGAATTTTGCACTAAATTATCAGATATTTATCGATATATCGGATCGGTAAAATAATTGGTAATTTTACCTATATGCCTATATCTGCCAATACTGATAGTGCCGATTAATCGGTCCCATCCCTAATTAGAATTCACCAGCATTACAAAACAGTCTGGAAATATGCAGAAATTTAAGTGAAAATGCAGATTCAATTAGGACAAACTCAGGTCTGTGGCATACTATGCCATTGCTCTACTAACTAAGCTACTTATTTCACTTGATTTTTCACTTTCTCTGTTTTACTGATGTGGAGTTGCCTATGTTAGTGAGACTACAGCAGGATCTGTTGCCTGGTTTCCAGTTGTGGTCAGGCCTACATTTTTGGTTTAAATTTGTATTTGGTACATCTCTGTGTGTGTCAAATGATCAGATAATATACAGTTCCATGCTGGAGAATACTAGGCACTGACAATGTAATCAATTTTTCAAAGGCAATTTTGTTTTCTTTTTTTTTGCAGCATCACTGACGGAGACAACTTCATACAGGTAAAACAGTGAAAGTAAAAAGGTCAGGGCTGGTTTCGAAACTCAGTTGGTAGAACAATGGCGTGGTATACCAGAGACCCTGGTTTGAGTTCTGGTTGAACCTGTCAGCTATGTAGTATATATTCCCTGTGTGTGCCAAGTCATAAGCTTAACTGGATATACCGGTATATTTAAAAATACTTGAAAAACCTGGAAGAAGTCATGAAATTTGCTTCTCTCCTCAGGTGGGAATCCTGTTAGTAATATAAGTTGTTTTTGCTGAAGATTAGTTAATTCTTTGTATTATTTATTCATTGATTGTAGGTTGTACTGGAGAACCCAAAACAGAAAATCATCAATTTTGGAGGACTAAGAGCAGGCAGTGTTGCTACTAAAATTGTGCCTGTGATAAATAAAAGTAAGACTAATCTGAAGGTGAAGTTTGGTTTGTTGGACGTCATTCTGCCCGGTTCTGTGGAGAATGAAGATGTGAGTAAGGAAGTGGGGAGTCTGGTAGTCACTCCAAGTGGAGAAGTTTCTTTGAAGCCTAATGGACGAGTTAATGTTAATGTTACTTTTGCTCCTGAAGCCTGTATGAAGGAATTCAGTAAAAAGGTAGCTATTAAGATTATGTTCACTTTATATAGTTTTTAGCAATACTGTTAATGGGAGAAAAACAACAGTAGAATCTCGATTTCAAGTTTTGGCCACTATAATTCTTCTGCATTTGTAATTTGGATTGAAATTTGTCATTGTTATTTTTTTTACATGCATTGTATAACACAATGTGGGTAAGTCAGTTTATTAGTTTCAAAATGGGATAGGAAAAAAGACACTGAGCACTTAAAGTAAAAAAGCAAAGTGCTCTCCTGTGCTTTGCACCACAGCATGAAGGCATATAGGGGGTGTGGAGTTAGGGCCCCACACTTTCTTGATCATGGCTGAAGGTGGGGGTGATGTGATCAATACCATGCTCCTGGCCACCTTTACCCCCCAGAGTTTCCTCTAGGTACCCACTTTATACGATGCTGGGTGGGTGCCGGAGCTGCTTGAATAGGTGGAAAAATTCCTACCATTGGCAAAAGGAGCAAAACTGTTAACCTGAAGACAAGGATGTTGGAGTAGGCAAATGGTAAACATAAACTGGGCAATAGATAATGTCCAAGTATGGCTCCATCCTAAGTATAATAACTACGGTGCATTTTGTATTGGACCATTAGAATATGGTTATCAATGTTGGTAAATTTTAAATTGCTACTTCATTGGTATCGGCAAATTATTTTATATTAGTTCATTCTTAATTAATTCTTTAATTTTGAAGTTAATCAATGTATACAGTTGTAGGAAACTCTTTTAAGTAGGGTTGAGCCAATACCACTTTGAGTTTTGTTATACACAGAAAGGCTAATCGAGACTGGACCTACAGTTTAAAGTGTTATCTGAACCATTATCTATCTCCACTGGATATTGAATACTGGACCCCTTGATTACAAGGCAATGATGTTACCACTATGCCAACCATGACCGATACAAATATTTGAAAATCTTAATAATTCAATGTAGTTAAGAATATTTATAAATTCTAATACATAAATTTTCCATTGCATCTTTATTATAGCAATCTAATAGAGTTTTACTTCAAAATATTCCTAATTTCAGTGATATCGTTGATTAAATTCCAGCTGATACTTTCCGATACTAATACCACTGGTATCAGTGTCGGCTGAGCCCTATTTTAAGTTTATGATGTGCATGTTGCTTCATTGTTTTCTACTGGCTTATTTCAGATTGTGATGCAGACATGGGAAGAGATTATTCCTTTCTTCATTGTGAAAGGAAGCTGTCTTGCAATGGAGTTTGTCATGGAGAGAAACTATATACCATTTGGAATTGTAATTGTGAATTGCTCCTCTTCAATTCCATTAACACTCACAAACACTGGAGACGTAGGTGCAAAGTAAGTCTCACATTTTTACGAAGTTTTATTGTTAGTAATGAAAGAGGACGTATAAGAAGTCAGAGCTCTATGAAACAATAAATTGTATAAGGTTGATTGTCTTATCTTGACAAGTCTAGAAATATTTAGTCAGTGCAATTTTTTCTCTCTATCTCTTCACAGATTTTACTGGAAGACCAAGAATTTGCACAAGTTCTTCCAAATTTTTCCAACTGAAGGATATTGTTCACCTGGAACAACTGTCATCTTCACAGTAAAATTCACACCAGAGAAAGTTATAGATACCCTTAGATGTGAAGTAAGTAATATTATTATAACAAAATTAAAGTTCATGCATTTATATCCCACTCTTGAAAGTAATAGCATTAATGTTAAATGCAAAAACTAAAATGTTATTACCTTTGTGATTTTTTTTATAATGTACATATTGATTCCATTATAGAATTATTTGTCGTGTAGTTTTACAATTTTTGATGTAACGTTTCAGGAAAAAACACACTCCCTTCATTAGACATTTATTTTTAGATTAATTAATATTACAGTTATAACAATGGGATAAATTAGGAAAAAACAAAAAGAAGCAGTTATACGATGACCCTTGTTGTGAATGTAATAATAATAATAATAATAATAATAATAATAAACAAATTGCTGGTTTCACAGTTAAGTTGTTATGTTCCAACAATGTAACATTATTGACAAGATTCATTGTATATCTGCTTCCTTTTGGTTTTGTTAAATTTATTCTATTGTTATAACTGTAACATTTATCAAACTAAAAATAAATGTCTGATGAAAGGAGTTTTTTTTTTTCTTGAAACGTTACATCAAAAAAATTAGGAATACCGTATTTACGCATGTATAATGCATGTATGTGTGTAATACGCATCATGGTTTATGATGGGGGCGGGGGGGAAGTGACAAACAATTATATGTCGTAGATAATGTGCAGTACAGTCTAGGTTCAAGAAATGGCTTCCCTAGTTATAGGTCATAAGTCTGTTGCTATGACGATCAAGAGTGAATGACATGTCACCTGTTGCTATGTGGACCAAGAGGAGAATATCTTTCTGTGTAAACAATAAGTCACCAACCCAACCCACACCACCTCCTCCCCCTCCCTCCATTGTGTTTAGCATCTCAAAGACTTCATTCTTTAACCACCTTACTTATTCTGTAATAGTAGAAAGCAAGATCAAAATTACCTTATGGATTTGCAGTGCCCAGGAAATTATTTTCTATTATTTTTCACCCATCAAATGCACAGATTCTCTCTCATCTCATGCGATGAGAGGTGCATGCTCGAATTCTGCCAGAATGGCACTGCTTTTCTTGGTGTCAAATAACATTACATTACAAAGTGAAAAATCATGGAAAATTGCCTTTAAAGTTTTATTCGTGTTTTTGCTCATTCCATCTTTACTTTTTCTAAAAAAAAAAACTTCAAGATATATACTTTTCCCGTGATTAACATAACATTTATACAAGGCACATTCAGGACCCTCAAACTAGCAGTTAGCAGCACAAGATATCTTCCATTAAGGCATTTACACATTACATATATATAATATTATTTGGCCAGTAATACATTTTAATCATTATTTCTTTTTCCTTATCTTTTCTTTCATCCAAAGTACCATAAAAATCAGAACGTTCCTCATATTGTGATGAGCTTATTTCAACCCCATTGCATATTAGTGTCACTATCTTGAATGGACTACTGTTGCCATATTCAGAAACTGCAGAATTTAAGCTTTACAACGATGTTAAACATGATAGGGTCTTGTAAACATGAAAAATCGATGCAAGTGTCACAAAATTGTGGAATGACCCTGTACGGTTTCATGTTGGCTGTCTGAATTATTGTGTGCATAATATGCACCACAGTTTTTGGGGACAAAAATTTTGGAAAAAAGTGTGCATTATACATGAGTAAGTCTTCATATATTTTGATCCATGGTGGTCCGGTTGGTAGGGTGTGAATTTTCATAATATTGTCCATGCATAAACAGGTAGGACTCCTTTGAGGGAGAAGGTAGCTGGAATGTGGTGCTGAACCACATCACCTCCATTATGTCCAAGATCAAGAATGTGCAATGTCCTACCTCTGCACCCCCACGACATGGTGCAATGCACCTCTTTTTCATAAAATTTATGGATTGCAGCAAATTCTTTACTCTTTTTTTTTTATTCATAGAAAATTTTTTAGTGAATATTCTTAACAAGTAATTGTTCTGTTATTTAGTCAGTGTTCTAATAGAATATATTTTTTCATAGATTCAGTGTGAGATAGAGAATTACGAAACACTGCCGTTGATCCTGACGGGTGCATCCATGCCTCTACCACATCCAAAGGAAACAGTTGCATTTGCTACCACTGTGAGACAAATGGAGAAGAAGTCACTCATGATAGCAAACAGGTACTGTAATTGACAATCATTACATTACTGACTGCTGCTTCAAAAAACAATTGTTATTATGAAACAATAAATAATATTGTTATTGTTTTTCATAAATCAGGTCATGTGTCCAGTTGAAAAGTTTTGTAACAACAAAGAAGTTTAAATTACTTTAATTTTATGCACATAAATACCTTCTAACACCACTGGGTGAGCAGAATGTGTTTGTCTTACCTGTTAGAAAGCAGGAAAACAAGATAAAACATAGCATACATAAAAATCAAACTTGTAAAAGTTCTGATGTTTCGCTGCCTTTGTAAAGAAAAAATGGAGTTAAACAGGTGAGGATAGTACCTTCTTTTTAATTATGTTTTATCCTTGGCAAATCCTGCAAAATACTGGAACTTCTGTAGCGTTATTTCCATGTGTGTGCTGTGTTTTGTCTTCTACTATCTGACAGGTAAGACAATCTTGAATTTTATCTTCAATAAATTGTTCCTAATTATTAGTTAATCTCTCATCATCCAGTGTGGATAAATATGGTGAACACAAAATACAACCCAGAGCCTTAGTTAAAGAATTCATTGCTTGGGAAGAGAATAAAATGCAACACCCAATTGACCCGTATCCATTCCTAACCTTTATTTGACAGATACATCTTCTTCTTCGTGAACCTCACCTCCAGGTATGTGGCAGTCTCGGTCAAGGTTGACAGATACAAATATTGTTTTTTTCCTTGTTTGCTCTCCACGGCAACAGCCGACTTCAGTGGTGGAGTGGTTAGCACAGCATGCTATGATGTCAGAGGTCCTGGGTTCAAATCCTGTCCTGTCCTGTTTGTGTCCCTTGATCAATTTCCTCATATCTTCACTCATCATGATTGTCATAAATAAGCAATGCTAATTAACATAAATCGTATCAAATCTCCATGCCAACATCATGCAAACAGCAACTCCCCCAACCTCTTCAGCATTTGTCACACAAAAGATAGAAATTTTATCTCGAATGCACATGCTTCTCTACAAAATAAATTTTTACTCTTTACAGCAGATTGGTTTCCTTAAAACTGTCCTGGGAAGAAGTGTATATTTGGCCATATTCATATACCTGTTCTGTTGGGTAATTTATAATATGCTGCTGTGTAGCATATTTAGTATGACAACATAGTATTTTTACTAGAAAAATAAGAGCAGAAGCATCTCAATGGATGAAAATTCTGAAATATCTGACATCTCTTGCTAAGATCCTATATGACTTGGTTAATATTATTGACAGAAAGGTGCTGGTACAGTAGGAAATTCACATGTTGAGTTGAAAAATACTCTTTTGTTCCAGAACATACCAGATGTGGAATTTACGCCCAACTGTAGCAGGAGAATATTTCTCTGGACCTGATACACTCGTTATAGAACCGGTTTCTAATAAACCATATGAAGTTACATACAGTCCTCTGAAAATGACCTCAGATGTGTCCAAACACATGGTAAGTGCTAGGTTTACATATGGGTGTCTTGCTTAAATTATATACAAATGTTGTGGAATTTAAAAAATAAATTTTTCATGTGCTTATACAATTACATTGTAAATCATTAATAAAACAGATCAAGGTGTTTTTAATTATTCAAGACTGTATTTAATGAAAATAGGCTTTATTAACGCAGACCTGGATAATATTGTCAACATTTCTGGACCAACCTCCATATTTATTGAGGGGTGGAAAGAAATCGCCAACTGCAACACACAAAGAAGATTAAATACTGTTTGGAAAGATAAAAATGTTGGGTTAAAATTTAAAACAAATGCTAGGTAGAAGCTGCTATTGGAAGCTATCATGTTGTACTGTTGAACTGCATGTTTGTCGTCATTCAGGTACATGTCTATACCTATAGTCTGTTTTCATTATGTTGTTGACACATGACATGACATCATAGCTGTAGGTTGGGTCAGAAAGTAATCTGGCACTCCTGCATTGATTTTGGTATCCCACCCACATGATGTAATGCAAATGTTATTAAATATTGTTTTTCACTCTTCTTTTGAACATTTGTGTGCAAGCAGCAATTTCCCCAAGCATGTAAAGAATTTATAACAAAGATCATCAATTTTGTCCAAATGTGTGCTCTGTTCTACATCAAAACTCTTTTGACTCTTTATTGTTACTTATTCTATATAATGCTGCAAATATATATCATAAAGCTGCTATAGTGTATACTTGTATAATCATTTCATAAAAATGCTAAACGTGTATTTAAAATTTTCAAATTTTTTAATTTTCAAAAAATGCTCCTGGACATACTGTACCCATACATCACAGTAGAATGATATGTAATAACTGTTTTTAAGTTAGAACCAAGGAAAAACTTGGTGTGACTCTTATTGCAAGGGAATAAGAAAAAAATATACTAAATCTATTTCTATGCAAATCAAAAACAATATTATTCCATAAGGACAATATTACTTAGAATCTTTTCCAAGTTCTTTTGTTTTTGATCATTGAACACACTCTTGTGTCTGTCCGTGGGACTTGTGTTGCTCACCTGTGCAGGAAACATCTTCACTGAGTAAAATGCGGTGTGTGATACATCATAAAACATTGCTACTGTTGCACGTACATTGCATTCATAACTTTAAAGCACAGAATAAAGAACAATGCAAAAAATTATGTTTCTGAACATTGCCATCCATTGCTGAACCTTAGCCAACTTGGTGATCTGTCACCATTGGTCACGATCTGGGCTACCATTCTCCAGTTTTTACATTCTACACTGTAGCCTCCTTACATCCTCATCAACTCCATCCGCCCATCCCAGCTTTGGTCATTCTTGTTTCCTCTGTAATGTTCTCTAAGAAGTGCTCTTGCACTCATCTGGATTAGATATCCTGTCCATCTGAGTCTACCTACTTTAATAATTCCAGGCACAATTAACAACTCTGTTTATCCTTTTTACTGCAGAAACTGCAATGCAGGCCTCAGTTGACAGTTATAAAGGTTGCCACTTGTTGTCCCTCTTTTCTGCTGTTTTAATTAAAGTGACCATTTCTTCTCTCTCATCCTGTGAAGCAAAAGAGACTTGCAACTCAGCAGTAGTGCTTCTTTGGCAGCTATTGCAAAACCACAAAAGTTCTGGCTATGGTTTCTGATGGGTAGAGGGAGATTAATTTTGTGACAATTTTGATTGCAGGGGCAAGTAGTGAAATAGAGCAAGGTAGTGGAATTAGAATTTTTGGAACATATATGAATGAAAACTATTTTTAATTTGTTTTCCTTGTAGATACCAACACTGGAAAAGAATGACTTAGCCATTGCAGCTAATGAATTTCCAGTAAATGATCTTAATGTTGTTCTAGGGCCATGTGTTTTTTCCTCTCCCCGATGGCCAAGGACTGCTTTATTCATTGATTGGAAGTGCTGACCAACCTCGTGCCAGTGGAAAGGTGCTGAAGGAAATTCCTGCAAAGTCCAAGCATACAGAAGTATTTGTTGTTTCAAACTGGTTGAAGGTTTCCCAAAGGTTCCACAGAATAATAGAAATGGCTTCATCCAAAGTGGAAAAAACTGAACCTTTATACTCGCTAGAATGTCATGAACACATTGTAGTTCCAGCAATGACCGAGCAAGAATACAGGCTTACCTTCCATTCATATAAGGAATGTACTGTCCAGTTTAAGGTAAATGGATGAATTTTACTGAGATTCTGTGAGAAAATGTAAACTTTTAGTGCATTCAAATGTTGAGCTAGAAACTGCATCCTTAGGTTTAATTCATTAGCAAGTTTAAAATGAGAACCAGCACCTAGTTTGGTTAGAGATGTACATAGTTCTGGTTTAGGTATTCAAGGAAAGGGGAGTGATATTACTGACCACTCCTCCCTTTTCTTTAGTTTGATTTTTGTTATTTAGCATTACTTTTCTGTCACTTTCTGTTGATCGCAAAGATGATAATGTCAGTAATAATATGCTACAGAAATCACGTTGCCACAGGAGTCAGTGATTGTCACCATTCTTAACAGGATTTAATGTTGATGCTTGATGTAAACTGTTCCTGCAGTGGACTTTGGATCTATTCTTTGAACTTTAAAGATTTAAAAAATCTCCAGTTGAAAATGCAACGAAGATATTAAAAAATATATTAAAAAATTGAGGGACTCATGCTATGATTTTACCAGAAAAATTAAGATATACGATATATGAGAGAGAGAACAATGGTATTCAACACCTCTGCTTCTATTCTTTGAACCAGTCTTTTTCCAATGATCACCAAAAGGGGTCTTTGCGTCTGTAATCTTGTGTGTGTTTTTAGTACTGTGCGAGATTTTAAGGTTGAGTATTGTTTGACTTATGGTGCAGGTCAAGGTCTACTTTATCACACTGTTAGTTTAAGTAGAATCTAATTCCTTGCTAGAATAGTTTGTCTCAACAATTTACATCATTTATTTATACCTGGGGAGCCAGGTGGCCTGGTTGGTAGGGCAAACAATTTCCAGCCTTGTCCCTGCATACAGCAAATCTAGGGTTCACCAAGCCTCAAATAGATGGGGTAGGGGGGAATAAAAGTAGCTGGAGCGTAGTACTGATCACATCACCTCCAAAAAAAATGGCTGAGATTAACAAAGTATGGGCTAGCCATACATCTACATCTGTTCATCCCAGTATGTTCATCATGGCATGGTACAATCTGCACAGGGAACTTTACTTTTGTTTCTACTAGTTATTAACAGTTGCTGGAGACCAAGGAACTCTGAAACGTGTACCTCAGATAAAAAGAACATTGCAGAAGGAAGTCCTCAAAAAAACACATAATGACAAAATAATGTACCAACAAACTACTATTCTTTTTTTTTTCTAATTAGCCTCAATTTTCTTTTTCATTTTTCTCTTTTGAGTGAGTGTATCTCATTTTGCTCTTTAATTTTTCCATTTCCTTGAATCTTATATTTCCAAACTCTTATGTAATTTTTTGTGACTATTTCCTGCATTTTCTGGACCTTTGTCATCTTCAAAGTATCCTGTAAAAGTGTGTACATGGAATCTCGATTTTAGTTTTCAGGGGACCAAGCTGCAAAACTTAAAACATGGAAAATTGTATAATATGTTGCTGTGGTAGGATCATCAAAATAAAATGTATAATTTAGGAAAATGTAAAATCGGGTTTTGCACTGTATTTATCAGTAATGCCATGTATGTCAAATGTATACCAGGTGTAGAAGTATGAAACCGGAATTTGTTTGCAAGAAGTAAACGGCTGGTGTTTGCAACTGACAAACAATATTTTATTCAAAGTAAGCTCCATTGCGAGTTACACATTTCTCTCACCTTTCCAGCAGGTTATGAATGCCACGCCAAAAAAAAAAGTTCTTCTTTTGAAGCGAACCAGTCCGCGAGCCATGTTCGTACATCTTCATACAAATTGAAGCACTGTTCTGCAAGAGCATGTCCCAGTGAGGCAAATAGATGATAATCTGAAGGAGCCAAGTCGGGAGAATACGCCGCATGCCCATTTGAACGCCTCGATCGTTTCCCGGACCCGTTTTGCTGTGTGTGGTGAGGCGTTGTCATGGAGCAGGATGACCTTGTGTTGCCTTGATTCATATTCTGGCCGTTTGTCACGTAATGCTCGATGTAAATTGATCATTTGATGTTGGTAGCGATCTGCGTTAACGGTTTCACCGGGTTTTAGCAGCTCATAATAGATGACGCCCCGCTGATCCCACCAAACACAGAGCAGTGTCTTTTTTCCAAAGCGATTTGGTCTTGCAGTGGATGTCGATGGTTCGCCTGGATTCACCCACGATTTACGACGCTTAGGATTCTCCAAATATATCCATTTCTCATCGCCGGTCACTATGCGATAGAGAAACGACTTACTTTTGTATCTGGCGAGCAGCATTTGACAAGTGGTCTTGCGGGATCCTTGCTGTCTTCCATTCAGTTCATGCGGAATCCATTTGCCCGCTTTCTGCACCTTTCCCATAGCTTTCAACCGAAGAGAAACGGCTTTCTGCGTCACATCAATTGTTCCGCGAGCTCCTGCTGCATTTGGGTATCATCTTCATCCAATAAGGCTTGCAATTCGTTGTCTTCGAACTTTTTCGGAGGTTTCCCACGTTCCTCGTTTCGCAAGTCAAAATCGCCACTTTTGAATTTCTTGAACCACTCGAAACACTGTGTTTTCCCGAGAGCATGTTCGCTGTAAGCTTCGACGAGCATTCGATGCGATTCTGCGGTGGTTTTCTTCAAATGATAACAGAACACCAATGCTGTCCGCAAATCGTAGTTCGTAGGCACAAAATTCGACATGTTCCGGGTGTGCAACACCTTCCTCTGTCTGGCACTTGGGTTACTGTGTTCCGATATAATGTCCTCGGGAGTGGCGGGAAGCAGCTGGCGCTGCTTACGCGATCTTCCGCACCCTCCACTGCCGGCTAGCACCATCTATCGGCCAATTCCGGTTTCATACTTCTACACCTGGTATTCATGTAAAAAAATAAGCACTTAGTTGAGTAGCATCTAGTAAATTGATACATTTTCTTTTTGAATGTTTAATTTTTTTGCCCTAATGTGCTATTAGTCAAGTGAATGAAATTTTCTCTTTTTAATTCTTACAGCTAATTTTTAAAAATGAAGAAACAGAAGAATACCAGTTCTATGAAGTATCTTTCAAAGTTGTGAAGAGTGGTCCCTTGGAGATTATAAATTTAACCACGTGTGTAAGACAGCCCATAACATATGCATTTAAATTGGAAAATCCTTTATCATCTCCGGTGCAGTTTTCAACAACCTGCAACAATTCAGATGTCCAATTCACCAGTACCGGTCAGTTTTTGGTACCTCCATTTTCAAAGGCAAGTATAACTTACTTTTTTATTTGAAACAATGTTAAATCATATAATTAGAGTAATTTACATTAGTGGTTGTTTGAAAGCAGTCATCCCCCTCCCTTTTTAAGAAAAATATTGGGTAAAGTTTTAAGGTTTGATTGGGCTTAAGTACCAAGAAAATTACCTTAAAAATATTGTATTATCGTGTTTGTATGTGATTCCTAGATTGTCATTTTTCTGCCTCTTTAGGCTAACTATGATGATGAGGATGAATGATGATTAGACACTTATAAAGGAACACCCATGCCCACACCAGGACTTAAACCTTAGACCATTGGTGGGAAGATTGAGATTCTAGCACTCAACATACTCAGTCACTGAAGTACACAGAAAATAAGCGAGCTACGATGCCAGGGGTCCCCCAGTTCAAATCCCACCATGGGCACGGGTGTTCTCTGTAAGTGTGTCTTCATCAATTTCATCATATCATCACTCATCCTCATCTTTGCAATTAGCCAAAAGTGGTAGAAAAGCAATGCTAAATAACAAAAATGAAAATTTAAAAAAATATACAAAAGCTTGTTTCCATATGGAAACCTATATGCCTTCATGACATGGTGGAAAGCACAAGGGAGCAGTTTATGCACACAAAGGCTAATGGAGACTGGACCTACAGTTTTTAGTGGGATCCAAACCCCTATGTGGCTCCACCGGTATCGAATCTGAGACCCCTTGATTACAAGGTGATAGTAATACCACCACGCTATCAGAAGGCTCCAGCAACAAAAGTGTTACATTAGCTAGCAATCTTATTTGACCATAATTTATTCTCCGTCTTGTATTTTCTTCTTGAGAAATCTGTATAAACCTTTTTTCAATGGAGACTCAATTACTAGGGATTGGCCGATAACACTTTGAACTGATACTAAGGTCGATACTCTTTTTTACCAATTCCCATCAATATCGATACTTGACAATTGTAACAACTGAAAATACACCAGAGTATTTATAATTGTAATATGCAAGTTTTCCACTTGAGCTACACCATAGCAATGTGCCAGAGTTTTGCCATAAAGTATTCATAATTTCACGAGATAATCATAAAATCTATTTCTCCCTGCAACAATACTGAAAATTCTATATTTTGCATTATTTTCAGGATTTTTAGACAGGAAAAGTGTTGCATGGCATTTTTGCAGACTCTGTGAGATACCAGAACTCCAGTGGTTACATTTCAACTAATACTTTTCAATATCAATACCACTGTACCCTATCAGTTAGCAATGCAAAATTTACAGGTGCAAATCCCATCAGTGTTTCATTAGTTATGTTAGAAAAAGATATAGTGGATAACATCCAGCTGCAATTACATGCTAATTGGTAATTGTAATGTTGCGTTGGATGAATTAGGTTATTTTATGTCGCTTCTCTGTCACTTTTGGCTAATCATGGCAGCGGGGATGAATGGTGATATGACGAGATGGAAGAAGGGACAATCACAAACACAAACACACATGGATGTTGCAACACAATTCCTACAGAGCATTATACTGTAGGACCAGTTGCCAGAGCCTCATTAGTGTGCAAGATTCCAGTCCAGGGTGTACTATGTGGAAGTAATATTTTGATGTTTGTTTCACAAACATTAACTCCATTAGTAATACAGTGGAACCTCAATTGTAAGTTTTTCAGGGGACCATGGTGAAAGAACTTAAAATGCGGGAAAATGTAAAATACGGGGAAATTTTATAGCTTTTTGCTCTATTGAGACTGTGAAGATTGAATGTATTGTATAATGCAGGGAAATGGAAAATTGGTGTTCCACTGTATTAGTCTTACCTATTAATTACAGATTTGATTTGATTTAACTCTCTAATTGCAGATGGAGGCACCTATCTCATTTTTACCTCTAAAAGTTGGTGATGTACATTCTCGGTTGGAATTTAATAGCTCTGAGTTGGGGAGTTTCCCATACGACCTAGTCCTGTCAGCCATAGAAGCCCCACCTGAAAGGACCATCAATTTTGTTACGGCTTTAGGCTTTTCTGTAACTCGCCAGGTGCCTATTACTAATATGGCACGAACTAAAGCAGACTTCATTATCAAGGTAAACAAATACTGTGCTAATTAGTAGTGCTTAGGGATGATGCTGATTAATCAATTTGATATTGACTGATTGACAATGAAAAATTTTGAGTGTGTCAGCACTTTAGGTCATTTTGCACCCTTGGATATATTCGGGGAAATATCCCCTTACCTAAAATACCCCTAGATATACTGGATGGCACACAAAAAAGTAGCCAGAATCAGTAACATATGCTGTTGACCTGGGCTACTTTTCCATCCACCACTCTGTATATGACATTTATTTACATTATAACATACTTGTGTTGCAGTACATCATTGCCCCACGTGTTGTTGTTTGTGCACCACACACATGTTACTAGCTCTTGCTCAGCACTGTAAATACATCCGCTCGCATCAGCCATTGTGTAACAACTGACATACAAATACGAGCAAGCATTCCATATGACCTTCAGAGCAGTGATGCCAACCACGAAAACAAAATCATTCCCAAGCAACCGAATAATGGCCAATTTTCAACAGTCACAACAGGATACATGCAAGTAGTGGTATGGAGACTGTATAATTATTCTTGTTGGTTGATGCATCCTAGCCATCTAGTGTGTACCTGCCCTTATTCAGGTTCTTCATGAAACATTTTGTATCAGTATGTTCGCATACATGCAATAAATGATAAGGTTGGACCATGTAATATGACTGAACAGTGTTTATTGACATTGTATCTAAAGATATCTTCGTCAGACGTGTACAGTATGCGAAAGAAATTTACGCGGAAAAATGAAAAGTAAGTTTATCAGAGTTAAGTGTTTATTGAATTAAGTCTCTTCTTTCCCACAGGTAGATAACAATGACTTCTCTGTGGATAAGAGTTTGCAAGTTCCCCCACAGCTTACCCTGACTGTGGAAGTAACCTTTGAGCCTTCTCTCTTGGGAGAAATAGCTGCAGTGATGACAGCAACATCTGCGGTGGCTGGGGATTTCAGGTACGTAATATACCAAGACTAAATGCTACAGTGTAGGTACAAGACAGATTAATAAGTACTTCATCCTTGTAGGCCAGTGTATGTAAAATTCAGGGCTGATCCAATGCCGATATATCGATATTGGAAAGTATCAGTGCAATCTCACTTCCTGATACCGACATACATTTCTGGCATTTTGGTATTTCTCAGTGTCTACTTATCCTGGAAGTTATGCAAAATTCGAAGTTTGTGTTCACTTTGCCACAATATTGTGTGAAAAATGTATTTTGTGATTCATAATAGGTACTTTACCATTCTCTGGTAAATGGATGCTTATATAATTGGAGTAAAACACTTGCCCACTTTTGTTATGATTTTCAAGTGCCAGTATTAGTGTATTCATTTTCATTATCGTGATTAACCTGAGGAGGCAGAAAGAAAAATAATTATGAAGGTGAAGAACTCATTTAGTCATTTTGCATCAGATCAATGCGAGATTCCTTATCAATAAATTTTACATCTGTATTTGTACACACACAAAAGTTATGAGGGTGGGTTATACCCAATATGTTCACGTGTTAACCTACATGTCCAGTTTTCATATACTATTCGTAGTTTTACTTATGATAAGCAGTAGTTGAGCAAATCTTAAACTTTTTTCCTTTTCTTTCAGGTGTCCGCTGATTGGAACCTGCACTTTCCCAAAACCACAAGGCCCCTTCGTCATTAAGGCAGGCTCTCAAACAGCCATCAACTTTAAAAATGTTTTCCATCAGCAAAAGACATTTTTGTATGTGCTTGACAATCCTGCATTCAGCATGAAGGAGTACACTGATAATATCAAGCCGAAAAAGGCAAGTTAAACCTTTCCAAGTTCAATATTAATGATTTTCATTATCATCATACCTTGTGTTGCATGTATTCTCCAAAGAGATACTTATTTTGCCAAACTAAGTTCTGTTGTTTGGTTAGTTTCAGTAGCGAGTGACATTATCCCTATAGAAAGTTGTTGCTTCCTGCTTGTGTTGAGCTGCTAGTTAAATTTTCCTTCCCATGTTCTTTATAAATATTATTGATTATTGTTCAACTTTGAAATCAACTCATGTAGAAATGTTTTCCCATTCCCTAGACTTTTTGGCATAGGTATAAATTAGGATGGGATATGTTCAGTGGCGAAGCATAGAGTTCCTAGCAGGGTAGGCACAGAAGTGCGATAATTTCCATTAGTTGCTTAAATCTGTAAAAAGAAAAGGGGGGAGGCTATGTCATGGAGTGGTTCAATGTCTCTCCAGACAGCTTCTTTACTTGCCAGTGGCGTGACATTTTAAAAAGTGTTATTACCGGCCATCAGTACGATAATTATGTCTTTGACATTCTCCTCCCACCCACCAAATGTCATCGATCTAGATTTTGTTCATTTGTTTTTTTTTTATTATTTGTTTGTATATTTTTTCAACCCCTGATTTATGCACACACCTCCAGAAAGAACTACCAATCACGGGACATCGCGAAAATCCAACGAATAGTGCTAGAGCCCTGTTGTCAATTCTTCATCACTTCTTTTCTAAATTTATTTTGCAATTGAGGTGAAAAGGGCTAGAACAACCCCATAATTTTCGGGTCATTCTGACGTTTGTGCCGTGAGCAGACGACAGAATTCCGCACTTCCAGCGACTGTCAGTTTGCTACGTTCTACTGCTGCCAACTTAGTTTTCTTTAGCAAGACTTCCTCGCACCGAGGAAAACACCATTGTTATCTGTTATCTAACTAAAGGAATGGTTGTAGTAATTCCAGTCTTGGCTTTCTAGATAAATGAATTTCTGACACCTGTATGTGCAAGTAAACATAATTTAAATTTTGAATATTTTCGTCTCATTTGTTCTGATCTATGCTAATAGTGACGATGAGAATGTATGGAGAATGAATTAAAGATGATCAGGAAACATTGACATGACCACAATTAGGTCACCTGGCTTTGTAAAGTGTTAGGATGAGGACTACGGGGCTTTCAAGAAAAACATAAGTAAAGGTGACCTCTCTCATTCAGTGTGTATACTTCGCATCCTAGTTTGTTCTACCCCTTGTGTTAGTAGACACCTTTACGTGATAATAGAACATAGGATCCTTGTTTGGGACCCGGCAACATGACAGGTTACTATGTAACATATAAACAGGTTATAATAAATGTTGTTGCTTGAGAGAATAGAATCCCAATTTTAGGCGCAATTTAGCTCTTTTCTGCCAATCCAATGTGACAATACTGGCCTGTTTCGCCAGACCTGAAACAGTCATGGCCCGCGCAATAACCCCATAACCCTCTTTGTCCTAAACCCAAAAAAGTCTTCCCTTGCATTGTACTCTCATTGACCGCCCCCTTCTCTTGTTATCCCTTCAGGGTAAACGAAACTGCCTACCTACCTCTTCGCTTGTGTCGGCTGCATAAAAAAATGTCTGCTTGTAATATTTTTTAAATATTTTGCTGTCACTTGCCACTGCTACTTGCAAAGGACTGTAGTTGAAAACATTTTAGAAATGATTGTTATAAGAAGGAAACATGAAAGACCAAAAGTGGGTCAAACCTTACTGATGATTACATCTTCACTCAATGAAGAACTCGATTGTTCTTGCATTTCAGTCCAGCACTTCTTGCATAAATCTGATCGCTGCACATGACACGAATAAAAAACAAAGCTCTACCGCCAGGAAGCTCGTGCTCCGAGCTAAGCTCCCTTCTAGCGTCGTGAGCAGGAGGCAAGTTTTCACAGAGGGGGGAACGAGAGAGGGAATCCCCGTTCACGATAAAAATAAATTATTCTATTCCCAGTAAAAGTAAAACTACTTTGTAAATATAAGGCATAACTATCATTTTAATTTACGTAATTTGGTATGAAGACTTACTTTACAAATATAAGTTCTTTGGACTTTCTGTTTACGCTACGGTGTTGGGTGAATCGACAAGACCATCAGCACTCTGACCAGAAAACGAATGCAGAACTACAGTACTCCGTAATTTTCAATTTCACTTACACTTGTCGATGAAAGGAAGGAAATCCTAAGTTTTGTACAAAATATGGAGAATGTACAATGAAATAGAAGTCTATCTGCACGAACACAGGCTAATGTTTATAAAAAATGCTGGTACACCACAAATTTCCAACCCTGGCGGAAATGCAGTGTTGCTGACATTCTGTTCGTCCTAGTGGGTAACACTGCGAGGCCGGCCTCCCGAGCACGTTATAATCATACGTACAGTACTCGTAAGTTTAGGCTTCCCGCATATACGACCGTAGGACGGAATGTGAAGAGAAGAGGCCCCAGCAAATGTGCCTCACTCCGTGGAAAGTTCGTATACTGGACAGGGTTAGAATTTTTTTGTAATTATCATAAATGAAAATGCCAAACTTTTCCATTGCATTACATATGTCTTGACGAAATAAGTAAATACACCTTTAAAAGAGTAATGGCGTGGGTAGGCCTGGCCTCATAGGACGCTTCGCCACTGGATATGTTATCTGCATACTGAAGAATGAACCATTCAGGGTCTTCATAGAATGTTTGTATTCTAATGTCGATCCATTGTTAGCATAAATACAGGCATGTCCATGTAACACATTCTATCAATTGGCTGGAAAAATAGTATTGATTTCTACAACAATGGTTCAGAAGACAGGTAAAATTTTCCTTGCATAAATCAAGGTAGTCCTCAGTATCATTTAACCTTTTGGATCCCAAGCATCTCAATCGAGATACCTAAAAGTAACCCTCACGGTCCCAAGCATCTCGATCGAGACGCTGTGTCACGGTCGTAGTTTTTACGTTACAACTTTTCTATTTTCGGCTAGAATTTCAATTTTTTTTATATATTGTTCCTAACACATGTATTTAACAGAAATGTTTCTTGCACCTTTTTTTTTCTTCATGAAAATGGAGGGGAAAAGGGACTTCTCTTTTGCATCGCTTTTCAAGGGAAAAGATAAATTTCAAACATTTCAACAATTTTTTAAAATAATTTTGGGGGTTTTCTACCTTCCCCCTCCATATATACGCCAAATTTGCATAAATTTTGCATTTTGACATTTTTTCGGGCGGGGGGGGGGGGGGCAGGGGGAAACACCATTTTTTTAAAGAAAAGTATTTTTGAGGGTATTTCCCCCCTTTCCCCCTCCATATGTATGCTGAATTGCATAAATTATATATCGCCTGAATCTGTGATTCGTTCTGCGTACAACGGTATATCTTTCATATCTCTAGGGCATTTAGTTTCTGAGCTATAGTCATTTCAAGTTGCATTTTGAAGCTTGAATCAGTGGCATGCTGACCATTCCTTTTGGGGAGTACAACTCAAGTTACATTGGTCATATGATAATAATGCAAATATTTTTGTGTTCCTTACATGTCGGCGATCATTTCCATGTGCATGTCGACACCGTCCTGTACTTTTATTCCGGGGGGGGGGGGATTTTTTTAAAAAAGTATTTTCAGGAGATTTCCCCCCTTTCCCCCTCCATATATACGCCGAATTTGCATAAATTTCATATAGTCTGAATCTCTGGTTCATTCCGCGTACAACGGTATATCACTCATCTCTCTAGGGCAATTAGTCTCCGATCTACACTCATCTAATTGAAACTCTGCATTTTGCTCAAAATCGACTTGGGACCGTGAGGCTTACTCGTGAAAATGGCCTTGGGACTCAAAAGGTTAAAACCATAATGGTGAAGAGAGTTAAATAGAAAGTTTGATAATTGCTCATCAAACCTAAGTTTCATTATATATGAAGCAAGTGAACATTGAATTAGTACCTTGTATTGTGACAAGAACAAGACCTCAAATATTCTGAAATTCATAATGTATAATGATAAAGATAAATGTAATTTCCTGTTTCTTTGTGGGGGAGAGTCTATCTCTTGAATGCATACTACTCCAGTGTTCTCTCCTTAATCCTCAATACGTGCTACATCACTATTTTACCTTTACTTTATAATGATCTCCTCCTTCCTTTTCAAAGCAAAACCCATTGCAGTCATTCTTAAGTTGCATACACTAATTAAGGAGGTGAATGAACCAGTCATGTTCTCCAAGGAATATTTGCAATTTTTTGTTAAGTCAGTAGAATATTACCTATCATCAGTTAATTTTAATGCTATCGGTATTGGCAAAAATTCTCGTATCAATAACAAACAAAACTAATCCAAGAATAAAATGACACCTTTATGCACATAATTAAGGACTAAGGGTTTTTATCTAAAACAAATTACTGAACCTGTAATTATTATTAGCAGAAGCATATTCTAACCCTTCAGATGTGTTTCATTGGACCTCATTGATTAATTAGATTTTCCCAGTTTTCTAGGTAGATGTATTTTTCTCTGTGCATTTTTGTTCGCATAAAACTTATAGTTTGCTTCGTGGAGTTTTGCCAACTTGCTGGTGGATGGCTTTTTATGTTAGTTCATTAGGTGCTTTCACAAATATTTGATACATTTTTTCAATGGTGGCAGCTAGATGTTACTTTGCAGTTAGTTTTCCCATGGTGATGTACTCTAATGTGATGGAATATACACTGTAGGTTCAGTACTCAATCTATACTCAGTGTCCATGGAAGTGCATAATAAAGTTTGCTTGAGTAGGGATTGTAATGAAATGGGTGTACATAGGAATTCTATCCAATGGAACTGGCAGTTTTGTCTAAGCATAACCTCCAGTGCTTTCTGTATACAGTTGTCACACTCCCAGATAACAAGAATGTCCATCAGAAGGTGAAGAATTTGTTTACAATGATTAAATGTAAACTCACCTGTATGCAACATCTAAATTCTCACCGACAGCATTTCAAACTGAAGTGTGTACTTTTTCTATTCCTTAAGGAAATATGTTAAAATATAAGGGCGAGTTAAATGAAAGTGGCACACTAGATTGAGATATCATTAATGTATTAATCAGTCTTCGTGGTGTTATGGCATGATAGCTTTGTCCATGTCTTGGGTCTCCTCTGCAGATGGGACATACTTCCTTGAAAGGTTTGCCCCATTGTTTCAAAATAGCTAATAAAATGTTCTCCATATATTGCTGACATTCGGTGATACACTGTGTTACCAAACAATGCTGTACTTTGCAGCACAGCTATGTGCACAATGCAACATATATATTACTGCATTATTCACATGGATTGCCAAGTCAATGGACCAAACCATTCAACCTGGGCCCACTTGCTTTGACTGCCTTATAATTACAAAAGCATACCTTACATTGAAAGATGGAGTAAAATATTTTGCAGCAAGGTTAATTTGAATTTTATCTTAATTTTCCATGTATTCATATTTCAGGAGCAACGTATTAATGTCAGTTTTAGCACAAAATATATCTCTGTGACAGATCAGAGTTTTCCAGTAACAGGGAAATTGATAATTACATGTTCAGATCCAACATTATCACATATAAATTGGACATATTACTTAAAAGGAGTGATGGATCAAGGGAAATAATAAATCTCACTTTGTTTTCTTTTGTATTCAATGTTCGTAAAAACTGTGTTATAAAGTTTATGATTTGTTTCCAAGCATAATTTGATTTTCAGATCAATAAATTCAGTATTGTTGATTTTATTTGGAATTTATTTCATAATTATAAAATGATTAAAATGCTGCGTGCAATATACCAGAATAACTGCTAGTACATAAAACAATACTACCAGTAATCATCATGGAATATTCATTACGTAAGCCTCTAACACCAAATAATTTCAGGAAATGCTTATATTTTTGTTGTACTTCATCACCTGAAGAAAAGTAGCGTGAGCAGTTTCAGAAGTCAGATCAGATAACTTGGGTAAGACTTAATTAACTTTGTTGATATTCTGTTCCTGTACACATGGCTTAAACACTGATCAATTTCAGTGCCTTTTTGTGGGTTATTCTGCTTCTAGCATGTGTTGTGGTTCATTGTTGATAGCACTTGTGATGTTGTGCAGATGAATTAAAAATTTTGCTTTAGCCCAAGTAGCACACTTTGTTTCATGTTTGCAATGGGTGGCATTGTGAAATAGTATTAGGCTTCCTAAGGTCAGCTGCTGGTGGGGGATTTTGCTTTCATGATTATTCTGTCATTTTCATTGATGATGAGGCATGTCATTCTACTCATGTTGGAACTTGCTACACTGTTGCTTAGCATGCTTCTGTTGTTTTTAGTTTGTTGATTGTCGCTAGGTGCTCTGTTGTCATCTGCCTGCCTGCAACTGCTGTAGTACAGAGATCCATGTATGATGTGCTTGTCAACTGTCGATGTTTAATTCATGAAGGAAGTGCAGGATGGCAGGTGTTTCTTTGATTTTAGGGTGTGTGCTGTTTGTTTGACATGTACTTTTTCGATTTTATGGTTATTGTATTCAATATATTTGCATCTGTCAGGTGCTGATTGATCTGCTGATGTAATATGCGTTGCAGTTGCATTCTGCATCATATACACCTGGGTTATCAAGGGAGGAGAGGAAGTACCGTTTGTATGTGTTCAGTTCATCGGACATTTTGGCATGTGGTTGGTTTGTGAGCTACTTTCCTGTAGTAGAGATGAAGTGCTTTGGATGGTAGGGGAAGGCAAACCACTTATTCTGCCTTCTGCACCAGGTGGAGAATTGGGTGTAATCATGTTTTAGGGCTAGTTCCATGATGCTTTCCATCTCTTCCCTTAGGTCTACTTCTCTGAAACAGTAGGATATGGCTATTCGGTAAAAGTTCAGCCACACATTTGTTTGGAAAGTGCATGTATGCAGTGATTACTGAGTGTAATGCTGATGGTGGGATCTAGGAAGTTTATTTCATTCTGTTACAAATGGGGGGAGAGCCATGTTCTGGTAGAGTCAAGTGCAAGGCATGCATAGACGTAGTTGCTATATACTCCTCCATGCCAATCAGCTTTGCATTTGACTCTACCAGAACATGACTCCACAGCAATGGCACACCCCCATTTGTAACAGATGAAATCTGCAACTTCCTACAAGCCTGCCTCACCCACAACTATTTCCAGTTTGAAGGAATTTTCTTCCTTTCTTCCACCAGACAGGAGGCCTAGCGATGGGCGACCTCCCCCCCCCCCCTGCCACTCTGCACCACTGTCCAACATTATACTGCATGTGGCAGAGAAATCAATAATCACCCAACCAGAATATATGCTGATGACACCCTGGTCATTTACAAAACAGGAAGATGACCTAAACCATCTTCTAACTGCCCTCAACAACATACATCCTAACATAAAATTCACAGTTGAAAGAGAAAAAAATGGCCGCCTCAATTTTTCTCGATGTAAGCATCCAACGACACTAAGACAAATTCATCACATCTGTATACAGGAAACGTGGTTCGGGCACCCAGTATATCCATGTCAATTCCAACCACCCCCAAAACAGAACGCTGGAGTATGGATGAACTTCTACAGAAGAGACTTCACACACAGATGCACAGAAGAAAACCTCCAGAAGGAAATTGCACTAAACAATGGTTACACTGAACGCCAGCTATCCACGTGGTGTGCAAAAGCAGAAGCCCAGCTCACACACCCACGGGATAGAGATAAGCCAAACGAAAATCCCAAACCCCAATGAATTCCATTTCCATACCACCCCACCACATCATGCAAATTATCCAAGGCCCTCAAACCCTTCAACATCCGACTGGCACACAAACCTGTATCCCAAATTGGAAGACCACTACCCAAACTTGCATCCCCTGGTGTCTACAAGGCCACATGGCAATGCCACAACAGCTACTTAGGCAGAACAGATTCATGAACACGTAAAAGATGCCAAAAAAGACACACTAAAATCAGGCCTTTCTCAACACCTCCAGCTCTATCATAGAAAACACCCATGCCATCATCCAACAGAAACCAGCGATGAACCTGGACAGTGGACAGATACACCTGACTTGGCACCCTATCCTCCAAAAGATCACAGACCACAAAAGGAAAAGATGGAATGCAGCTACTCGACCCTCCTCTAGCCACGCGAGGAACAGGAACTGCACCACACCAAGCAGCACGACACAACAGACAGCCCAGTCCCCTGGCAGCGCCACCTGACACAAGCCAGGAAACTCCCACACCAGCACTGCAACTACCGCCACTCTGGGACTAGCAAAGCAGTGACGCAGTACCATCTTCACTCCAGATGCTGTACCCTTAGTGAATGAAGATACTGTAGATAGTCTTCGAAATTAATCGGATATAACCATTAAATTGTGCAACATGGAAATATGAAGTTTCACGTAAGTAATTCTCAAACAGCGTTTACCGCATCCATCATGAACAATTACTTGTGTTCAAAGTAATTGAAATTGAAACACACAAACTTTCAAATTGGAAAAGACTGCTACCAACAATCTGAAGGCATTTCCATGGGCAAGCCACTGTTGGCTCCTATAGTCAATGCCCTCAGCAGAAAAAGATGAATACCCGAGGCTCCAGAACTCTTAATACATCAGATAAGAATGGTATGCTTACAACACAATAGTCATTAACAAAATACAGGAAAAACTAAACTTTTTAATTGGAAAACCGAACACCGTCCACCATAGAATAAAAAAAGCAAGGCAAGATAAACTTCCTAGATCCCACCATCAGCAGTACACTCAGTAATCACTGCATACATGCACTTTCCAAACAAATGTGTGGCTGAACTTTTACCGAATAGCCATATCCTACTGTTTCAGAGAAGTAGACCTAAGGGAAGAGATGGAAAGCATCATGGAACTAGCCCTAAAACATGATTACACCCAATTCTCCACCTGGTGCAGAAGGCAGAATAAGTGGTTTGCCTTCCCCTACCATCCAAAGCACTTCATCTCTACTACAGGAAAGTAGCTCACAAACCAACCACATGCCAAAATGTCCGATGAACTGAACACATACAAACGGTACTTCCTCTCCTCCCTTGATAACCCAGGTGTATATGATGCAGAATGCAACTGCAACGCATATTACATCAGCAGATCAATCAGCACCTGACAGATGCAAATATATTGAATACAATAACCATAAAATCGAAAAAGTACATGTCAAACAAACAGCACACACCCTAAAATCAAAGAAACACCTGCCATCCTGCACTTCCTTCATGAATTAAACATCGACAGTTGACAAGCACATCATACATGGATCTCTGTACTACAGCAGTTGCAGGCAAGCAGATGACAACAGAGCACCTAGCGACAATCAACAAAATAAAATCAAGAGAAGCATGCTAAGCAACAGTGTAGCAAGTTCCAACGAGGATGGTGGCAGTACCCACATAAGTTTCCCAAAATATGAAAATACATCAACATGGTTGCCCAACTAACTACCTCCCTCATAAGATTGTACCTAACTTCACCTTCACATGAGTAGAATGGCATATCTCACAGACTATATGACATGCCTCATCATCAATGAAAATGACAGAATAATCATGCAAGCAAAATCTCCACCAGCAGCTGACCTTAGGAAGCCTAATACTATTTCACAATGCCACCCATTGCAAACATGAAACAAAGTGTGCTAATTTTGGCTAAAGCAGATTTTTTTTTCACAAGTACTATCAACAATGAACCACAACACATGCTAGAAGCAGAATAACCTACAGAAAGGCACTGAAATTGATCAGTGTTTAAGCAATGAGTATAGGAACAGAGTTAATTAAGTCTTATGCAGATGTTAACTGATTGATATTAATATTGTGACATCATTGTCTGCATACTAATAAAATAGAAACCAGGTGCATTGGTATATGTTTCATTCAGATAATCAATAGGTGTAAGGGGCTTGGAGGATTATGGCATCCAGGAAGGAAGTGCTTGAGCAACTTTCAGTGGTGGTTGAAAGAGAAATAAACCCTCTCCTTAACTATCTTTAAAGACTATTCCATGATTCTAGTTTTTTGGAAGGTTGATATATGCCTTCCTATTTGCTAATAGTGTTCCCAACCCTGCACATTACACTTTGGGTAATTGTGTGTTTGTTTTGGAGATGGTTCGAGATTAACTAATCACATTTTCTGAGCATAGCTTCAGTCAGTTGGTTACATGCAAATTCTAGGTTTGCTCTATCAGTGTGCATAAACTAACAGTATCTGTGGTTTTAGTACATTCTACAAATCATCCAATGCTCCAGTTTGTTGCATTGCATGTCCTTCCAATCTAAATAGACTAAACTTTTTAATCCATATTTCTTGCTATCTATTGTCTGTTACTTTCAGGTATGAGTTTTAAGTTCACTTTATGCAAGACTGGATGTGCAGTTAAAATGGGATCCGAACCACTATGTACCTCGACCAGATATCTAACCTAGGGTCCCTTAATTACAAGGCGACGATGTTGCCACCATGCCATTGAGGAGGCCATTGTCCATTACTGAATCCCATCTACAAGACACTTGCAAAAGTTCACTCTTATGAAAATGCTAAGCTAAGTATCCAAACTGTTGAAAAAAGAGACAAACTTGTAAATCATCTATTCCCATATAAAATAGTCGATAGTATGAGGTGCATCCAGAAAGTAAGTTTCCCTATTTTTTCCCCGTAAAAGTAAACATAATGACCCGTGTGAATTGCGCATGCGCAGCAGAGCTAAGACGTATCAATCATATGCCAGGCGGACAGATCCCGCCCGGCGCCAGTAGCGAGGCAGCAGTGGTCCGAAGTGGAAGCTCGTATTCCTTCTCCTGCCGCATGCGAGGTTCGGTCGGTGATAAAGTTCCTGAATGCACAAAGCATTGCACCAATTGACATTCATCGTCAGCTCTGCGAGGTCTATGGGCCGAACATTATGACTAAGCAGATGGTGAGTCGCTGGTGTCGGCAGTTTTCAGAACGTCGTCAAAGTGTCCATGATGAAGAGCGCAGTGGGCGTCCGTCCCTCATCACTGATGATCTGGTTGAGCTGGTGCGGCAGCGTATCGTAGAGAACCGTCGCTTCACGATTACGGAGTTGAGTAGCCTTTTTCCGCAGATATCGCAATCCATGTTGCATGAGATTGTCACGCAGCGCTTGCTGTTCAAAAAAATTGTGTGTCAGGTGGGTGCCGAAAAACCTGACACCCGAACATAAAATGAAACGTTCAGGAGCAGCACTGACATTCCTGCAACGGTACCATGATGGCAGCGATGATTTCCTTGACAGGATCGTCACGGGCGATGAGACGTGGATTTCGCACTTCACCCCGGAAACCAAGCAGCAGTCAATGCATTGACGGCATAGTGGATCTCCGGTTAAGAAGAAATTCAAACAGACGCTGTCGGTATAGAAAGTGATGTGCACCGTGTTTTGGGACAGGAAGGGCATTTTGCTCATTGACTTCCTCCCCAGAGGTGAAACGGTGAACGCTGACCATTACTGTGAAACACTAAGGAAATTGCGATGTGCCATTCAAAACAAGAGGCGTGGTATGCTTACTGCAGGTGTTGTGCTCCTCCATGACAATGCTCGTTCACATACGGCTCGGCGCACAGCAGCTGTTTTGATGTAATTTGGCTGGGAGTTGTTTGATCATCCACCTTACAGTCCTGATCTGGCTCCCAGCGATTTTCACGTTTTCTTGCACCTCAAGAAATTCCTGTCCTCCAGTGAGCGTTTTGGCAACGACAAAGAGCTGAAGACGTCTGTCATACGCTGGTTCCATTCACAGGCGGCAGAGTTCTACGACAGTGGGATCCAAAAGTTGATACCACGATACGACAAGTGTCTCGATTCTGGTGGTTGCTATGTTGAAAAATAGCTGAACCTTTGCTGTACCTGTTGCCAATAAATGGTTTCCTGAAACTGTGTTGTTTTTGTTTGTTTTTTTTAAAAAATAGGGAAACTTACTTTCTGGATGCACCTCGTAATATGAGAAGTGAGTGCCATCATGCAATACCTGATGCACTCAACTTTTCACCTATCCAAAGCCATGGTCAGTGGCAGCGATTGGGTTACAAAACTGGGGGAGGGGGGCTAAGACAGTTTTCTTTCCCTTGTAGATAAAGATTAGCATAGTGCTGGGACAAAAGTGGCAAAATGGGGGGGGGGGCAGTTGCCCCCCTTCCCTAATCGCGGCCACTGGCCATGGTTATGCCTCATCAGCATTCCCTGTTCCACAGATTACCCAGTAACTGCTATAATCTATCAAATGAAACACATTTTAGTATGTTGTACAAGACTTTGTAAGTTATTTTGCACTATTGTTGTTTTCTTGTATTAGTCCTTTCCAACATCAAATGGATAAATACTGTAGTTAACAAATAACTCCAAAAATATGTTTCTTCCTTCAAATAAATCTGATGGTATAGATTAGTAATTCTGTCACCTTGAAATAAAGAGGTTCTGTGTTCAATCTTCAGTGGGGGCACACTGCACAGTTGTTTGGATCCCACTCTAAACTGTAGGTTCATTCCCAATTAGCTTCTCAGCATAAAGTGGACTTAAAACCAATAAATCATGATCATGAAAATAATACATAGAGAGTCTTCTAATCACCTGCTACCACCTAATAGGATTGTGGAGGCACTTCCTTCCCAAGGTCCCACAATCCCCGTGTATCTGAATCAACCAAACCTTGCAGATGGAAGTATACATGCATTGATGACACAAAATTAATATCAACAATGTAAATATATACATACATAAGTCTTCTATTCCTGGTTCTGAAACTGCTAACAATTATCTTCAGATAAGAAGTTCAATAAAGGAACACTAGTTCTACTTCTGAAGGTAGATGGTGTTGGTGGCTTCTGAAATTGAAGGAGGAAGGTATTAAAGTTTGCAGTAAGTAACAGTCTAAGACTATATAACTTGATTCTGATACTCCATTTGTAGGAGACTTGATGCATCACTGTTTCGTTACAGCTTTCAAGGTAAAAGAGGTTCCAAAACTAGAAATGAAATATCTAGGTGTTATTTTCCTTCTTTATTTATGTCTAACAGTGTATGAGCATGAAATATTGTATATTGAAACCTGCCTTAGCAATTCACCCTACTTAACGATGGCCACTGATTAGTAAGCAACAATGCAACAGGTTTTTCTGCTGCACATTTTGTCACCTCACGTAACCAATGTTCTACTTATAACTGAGATGATTGTGATGAACATGATGATGCCGCAGGAAAAAATGACTATGACTCTCTGATAACAGGCAAATGAGGAATGATATAAATGGACATGAATGTAACCTAAAAACCAACCTTCAAGGCAATATATATGTATATTACATATATATATCTGTAAACTCTACCCTTTTTAACCTTTATCTCCGTTCACTCACACATCTCTGACTTCTACAGCCACACCAAGGAAAATATTCTTGGTATCTAGCTACAGAACACACTCATAAAATGCAAACTTACAATAATATCCTTCAAGCCAAATGCTCTCAGAGATGATGTTGACCACACACACACACTGGGAACTTTCAATAATGATTCGCACGAACATTAATTTAAATGCTTTCAACTAGGCAACTTTGCTTCAGGTGTTCTAACATGGTGTACAATAAATTATATCACACAAGGTTTTGTACACTGCATCACAGTCTAAGTATTCTACCATAGTTTGACCTTGTGGCTGATCCAGTCTTGCAGTTCATGTTTCCGTAGAACATGTTCCTATCACATAATTCCATTGCATCTTCCAAAAGTTAAAAATACACATCTGTCTGCAAGTGAAGAAGAATCAGTCTCCTTCCTTCCTGCATTTTTTTTCTCATTTATGTACGAAAGAAGATCACACAAGAACAGAGAAAAACTTACATTAGATTACAACAAATACTAATATTGATGAATATTATAACAAAGAATACTATACATTACTAACATTATTCTTAGAGATGTTTTTTAATCTTTCAGGTAAAGAGAAAGCAAATTTTTCTGTTGATCTTTTTATCTCAATGAAAGTTAATGTACAATAAAAATAAAAAGTTTTTGTTTTGGTCTTAGAAAATGCTTTGTAAATATTCTCATTCCTATTTCTTAATAGTCAATTTGTATGAGGATGATAAACTGTACAATTAAAAAATATGTATTCAATATACCCCGCAATTACTGAAATCCACTCTATTTTGGGACACTACTCACTGGACTGTTCCTAATGTACATAATGAAATATTGTCAACAAAATATACCATAAAGTTACAATACTGTTTGCATTTTTAAACAGAAGAAGAAGCAAAATAAGTGACAATATTACATTTTAAAGATGTAATCTTGAATATTTATTAATATTTTTGAAATAAAGGCACATATTGGAGCAAGAAATGCACAGACATATTGTGCAATATATAAATATCTGGCGAGACTATAATTTGTATAGCCCAGACATATTTTGTATTTTTTCTTAGTTTTCAAGGGCTATATGATTAGGTGCATTAGAGTTCCACTTCATACTTCTGAAATTTTCTAATTTTATGCATATTCCTTGAGCATATACTACTAGCATCAATAGTAGCTTTTATGCAAAATGTATTCTGGAAGACCCTGTAATAGTCTTCTATTTCTGATATCACTTAAAACTATTCTGGGGAAAAAAATAATGTAGTTTAATACCGAAGAAATAATGACAACCTTAAAACAAGCGGCAACCACTGACACAGCATTTCTCTACCAGAAATTTTGAAAATTTTCTACTGTCTCCTCAAGGTGCCTTTACTTCCTCCTATCTTGCACTGTACATATTTCACACTGTGAAAAGTGCAATTTGGTTCTTTGCATATTTCATTGGAAAATGCACTGATATACATAAAGACAATAATTTACTTTCATTATTTGGTAGCTTCCAAATATTAATATGCTGCATGACTTCTGTGAAATTTGTACCTTCAATGAATGCAATTTTTAAAAAAATCTTTTACCTGCCTGAATTACAGTAACTAACTTGCATAAAGGAAGTACATACTAATGGCTTATTAGAAAAATAAACTCTAAAAAGGTCATCATTTCTTGTCTTGAACCATTGAAGGCAGCTACCTTGAAAGCATACTAAAAATCTCCCGAGAAAACTCTCAGTTAAAATTTTGTTATAAATTAATTATAACACTTAAGTAGCCAATAATATGATCCAAGTGTTGGCCTCAAATGGTTCAAGTGCATGAACACTAACAAAGGCATACTTATGTATATGCCAATGTAATTCTTATAATGGTGTAACAATATTCTAAATGAATGATAAAATGAACAAACACAAGTAAGATTGTTACCTTTCATCGTTAAAGACTCCATCTGGAAGATTTTTCCATGCAAATGCACATGGAAAAAAAAGTTTATCACTTGCAAACAGAAGTTAAGCAACGTGTTGCATTTCCAACGCACATGCAATCTTCAGTGCTCAATCTGATTGAAGATGGCAGCACTAGTCTCCCTGCAGGTCGATTTGAGGTACATCAAGCAGCTACAGCCAACACTTGTTTCTAGACACTATACAGATGTACAGTGCAATGATAACTTGTATCGTCATCTATTCACAAAAAACACTGATCAAATGAACTTCTACGGAAACAAATTTCCCTGAATTTATGCTAATTTAAAGTAGCAGCTGCCTTTCTTTTCATTGGCTGCTGAAAAAGAGCATTATCAACATTTGCAAGCAACACAGGACACAACACGCTGTGTCAACACAACTAATCCTGATTTAAATTAAGTTTAGCATCGAAGCAGACATATTTACAGCACGTTTCACCAAAAAATAAAGAGGTAGGCAATACCCTAATATGTACACAAATTATACATCACGAAAGCACTCTTAAACCATGTGTTCTGTACTGTGTTGCAAGTTTCATTTCTAGGATAAAAATAACATATAATATTATTAATCACAACTTTCAATATGAAAACAAAATGATTACACGGTTACACAATTTGTTTAATGGAAAGATGAGATATTCTGCTCAGTAAATCTCAGCTAAATTTTATCACTGTATTGCTATGAGTTTTCTTAGACAATAATTTACTTTTCCACAAACAGTACTAAAAGCCGTTGCATGTTTACTTACAAATAACTTACATCTTGAAGGGAAATAAACATTAAACTAGGGATCCTGCATCTATAATACTATTACCCCACTGGCTTGAATCTTCTTTCATTTCAAAACAGAAGTATGTTTTCATGAATACAACCTACAAAATAATTGCTTCACTCTTCAATAAATATTACTTTGGCATGACAAATATATACTGAAGTAAAACATACTATGAAAAATAATATATATAGAATGAGCATTACAACTAATAAATATTTACTTGAAACGTGTAGCTGTATGTACACACATTATAACATGTCAGCGAGAGAAAATTATTATTTCATCTTGTCATAAATATTCAGTTTTTGCAAAATAATTTTTGGTTGCGCATGCATTTTCTTGGTGATAAAACTTGATGGTAAAAATGTTTCTTTACCCACTTAAAACAACTGTCATTGCGAGTGTAAAATTCAATTGGATTTCTCTTTAAAATATTAATTTTAAACATAAAAAATATTAAAACATAAAATTTCTTTAAAACAAATCCCAACAGGATAGGAATAGTAGTTATTTGATGATCTGACCTAAAATGCATTATTATTTGTACAACTTCGAAACAAGACAGCAACAACGACGGACTACACAATAGGTTCGTTGATGTTCCTCTTCTATGACTCCTATACGGAAGTTTCGGCTCCGTTCATGCTATTTGACTTTTTCAATCCATCCAAATCATTGCTTCGAGCATGATCAATCTGTAATAAGAGAGGTCAGTATGAAAATGTGGCACTCCTAGAATAATTACCACTACACATGCACACCAAGAAGAAATGTTTAGACAGATGCCTTTTATTGTTAGTGTATGTTGTTACAATGCTCCTATTCTACACAGATCAGTGTTGAAACTTCACACAAACTAAGAACTATTGTAATCCACGTCAGTGCTCCTCCAACTGATCTACCTACCAAACAAAGCTCATGGCACAAACGACTTGCTAAATGGCTTTAGGGTCTAACTGGTGGCACATCCAGCTTTTAACATGTTGCGAAAATCTGTTGCTAAAACATGCTCGTAGCACTAAACTTAACTCTTCCAACCAACCAACATGCATTATTTTCAAAATTACAGTACTGATAATGCCTATGTTGTTGGATTAGGAGGCCAGGTTTCTGTTGTTTCCTAGCAACAGAGTTTTGTGACATGTTAGGAGATGGATATGCGTAAAGGCAGACCTGTGGCTTTTTGTTGGGTAATGCACAGTGAGCCGCAGTTTTCTGGCTGTCGAGACTGGAGTCTGGTGCCATTGTTTTCAAGTAGCTTCCTAATTGTCCTTACAATGCTGGGTGAACACTGAAATTTTGGAGCTCCCACTGGGAATCAAACCTGGGACCTCTAGCACCAAATCTGGTTGCCATAACCATTACATCAAGACATCTGCCAAGCAAGTTAATTTAAAATTCAACTTTGAGAATGGCACGTGTAGATGTACATACAAAGTGTTTTGATATGTATTCTCTTATTATTCTTTGTAAATAGGTTACATAACAAGATAGTGGCACAATATTAAAGTGCTTAATATCCTGTTATTTCATTCTCACTGTGTGACAGTCACTAGAAAGTAGCAATGTATATTATATTTTCAAAATACTGTTAACAATGGACTGAAGAATGAAGGTCAGGACTTATTCACCTTCTATATTGTTTTAAAGATGTTTCATATCACTTTAATATAACTACCCTCATACATAAATTCACCAATGTATGGCTGCTGCAATACATTTTAAAAATACAATAATGTAATGCAAAACTCAAATACTTTGTGTAACTTAAGAGTAAAATTGAACACATGGAAAAGGGAAGTTAATCTGATAAGAATCAATAGACTTTCCAAATATATTTACTGTCTGTGTAGCATAGTGACAAAGAAAGGCTTCCCAATTTTAACTCTCATATTAAATTGTGAATCCATACACAAAAGTTTTTTCTTTTCTTCTTTCCAAATTTAATTACATGCAACAATCTGCTTTCACGCTAGAAAGCAATGTCTGACTAAAAATACAACCTTTCAATCGCAAACTTAAAACTTCTTGCACATTAATGGGTCTCTATGCAGCACAAGCATGCATCTAACAACAATTAAAGCACAGTTAAGACACACATTCACGTACTAATGCTACAAGTAAATTTTAATAAAATTAGTTATAGGTTAAACAGATGGATAAAGTTATTTTTCTTACATTTACAAACACTGATACTATTTCTCTTAAAACTTTTTCCACTCATTAAAATATTTTTTTTTCAAAAGAAAATAAGAGTAGTATCACATCCTTTCTTCATTCCAAAACCATTAGCATACTGGAATAAAGTACTTATTTATCAAAGTTACATTAATTTCTGTGGCTCTGCCACCATTCACTCTGGAACTTTCCTATTAATTAACGACTGTTTTTCATTCCAAACTCAGTTATGAAACTGCATGTGCTATGTTAAGAGTTCACAACTTTTCTTGTGGAGGACAGCAATTAGGTAGAGAATTTGAGTGTCATTATTTTAATGTGTGGAAAAATTCTTTAACAGGTGTGACTGCAATGAGTTCCAATGTGTGCTAGAATACTTATTTATATAAACACTAACTTTAATAAAACTATATCATTTTAAATGTTTCTCTTTCATAATAGTTCTCTCCTAACAGGATATATAAGTCACAGTTTATCACACATTAAACATTCTAATATATTGTATTGTCACTTCACGATTCTAATAATATAAGAATTTTAGAAAAAAACATCAGGTATCAATATTTCAGTTTCTAAAAAAATACATTAAAATACTTGTGCTTATTGTAAAATGTCTAGCAACTTATACATACATGTGTATGTGTATTATCTAATATCCATATTTCAATATGAAAATAACCCTGGGTTACAAAAGTAAAAAGTACACACAAAATATGTGATTCAGATGAACTCAAAGGAACAGACGCAATCAATAACCAAAACTACTACACGATTTATTAGGGACAAGCTGATACCACTTTGATCAGAGATTGATATTTGAAAATATTCAAATCAAAGTAGTCCAAAATACGTATTCATTTTTAATATATAAGTATTCAATGGAACTATGCTATTCCTTCAAATATTCACAATTTCACATGAAATAATCATTTAATCAATTTCTCTCCTCAACATTGTTAACAAAATACTGAAAATTAGGGATGGGACAGATTAATCGGTACTCTATTGATATCAGCATATCGGTAGAATTACCAATTATTTTATCGACCCAATATATTTATAAACATCTTACAATTAGTGTAATTTTGTTATAATTTTTAGGATATAAACATAATATCCACTCTGTACTTTTGTAAAAATAAATGTCTAAATATGCAGCTTGTTATGCTTTGCAAAAGGTTAGTTCATCTGGTAACATACACTTATTAGGGAGGTCAATGAACTGTTTGGAATTTTATATCAGATCGATAAATTTTATATTGGTATCTGCCAAAATTTCATACTGGACCATCCCTAATGAAACTTATAAATTTTGCATAATTTTCAGGATACTGAAAGTGCCATATTTGTGGACTCCAGATAGTATCAGCTGGCATCGGTGACTAAAATCCAATAGATACATTCCGATACTGATACGACTGATATCAGTTCACCCCTACTATTCATCCTATGCCCACCCCTTCCCTCCCTCAAGACATTGTTAACAGCAATATATTTCTACAAACTTAACCACTGCAGGAACATCTACTGTCAGGCACGGATACACAACACACCTTAAACAATTACATGCACGTAAGGTAAGCATGGCTTCAGAAACTTTCTTTACAGTAAACCATGCATGAGGGCACAAAGCCACTAAAATTATACGGGGCTTACTTTAAATTCATTCTTTAGAAACTTATTTTAAATGTCCATTTAAGAATATGCTAGGACTGAGTCATATTGTTTGGCAGATAGTTACCATCTGATATTTCCATAATGCAACTTGAACCCACAAGTACTTTTATTGTTAAAAATAAAATTCATATACACTGCTTTTTAAATATCTTTAAAAGTGACTTGGAAGTATAGAGCTCCACATATTCTTGATCTCTGCCATATTTGGGATGATGTGATCAGCATCAGCCTTTACCCTCCAAGGTTGCCCCCAGAGACATGCAGGAACAGGGAAATAACTGGAAAAAATTTCTGGTCCAGATCACCTGCCTCAGGATTCAAACCTGGGTCTTCCGTGTGATAGCCAGATGCTCTACCAACTGAGCTACTGTGATACATTATTAATTGAGTTAATTAAATAAAAACAATGACACCATTTTATGGCTTAAAGATTTCACCACATGTGGCCAGTTGAGTGCACAAGTACACACACACTCAAACACATAGCAGTTACGTACATTAATTATTGTGACTAATTCACAAATATTACAAAATGTTCCATTTGTTTCAGAAAATTTCTTATCTATACAGAAAGGTTAAGCATAACATGACATTTTTATCATTTTTAGTATTATATGCATAGAAACACTGATAAATGTCAAAACACAAGTTTCAGCTATTTAGTCTAAGTGAAAGTAAGCACCAGCCTTTTCATTAAAGTAATATTAGGCAAACATTCGCGTTCAGTATTTTAATTACAATAATATTAGTGTTGTAAAAAACTGATATGAGCAAGTTAAATGAATCAATATTTGATGCTTGTTGAGTTAGGTCCTTGGGAAATGAATGCTTAAGAATCACTTATCTACAGAAAAAATGAATATAAATGAAATTTTGTTTCGATTTAGTTTATTTTATTTCGATTTTCTGCCATTTTTGGCTAATTGCCAAGATGAGAATGATGAGTAACGATATGATGAAACTGATGAAGGGACACTTGCAAAGATCACCCATACCCAGTCTGGGATTCGAACCTGGGACCCCTGATGTCATAGCACACTGTGGTAACCGAAGGTAAAAATAATAAAGAAGTTAGTAGGTAGGCAACTTCTCTCATAGGAAAATAACCCATGTCAGTCTATTTCTAGCTTTTTTTTACTGTCATTGCTTCAAAAATTTTCGTCAGGAGACTTAGTTTCTCTCTTTAGAATTATCTGTTAATGGTTTGGGAAACACTTTGCAAAAACTGCCGGCATTCACTTCACAAACATTATGTCCTCAAAATGCTATGCACTTTATGGATGCAATACATTTTACACACACAATCACAAGGAGCAACACCAGATGTCATGCAGTTTGGGAAAGCCTACAGAAGGGGCAAAATAATCATGTTCAGATGGAATCGTATGATCTCACGTAGTTTCGTACCTACCACGGTGTGCAGCTAGATTATTTGTAACCATAGAGTAACACTCTGCTAGACTAAGTAAAGGAAGTGAAAGTACCTATTCCCACCTTGATTGTAATTCCTTCATCTTCGTCCTCTTCTGCCATGGTTGATAGTCTCTTCTTCTCATCGTCACTTATTGCATCTTTTTTGCTACCTCGTTTCCTTGACTTAGACCTGGAAATAATGGAAAAACTATTGGTATGTGCAAAAATCACAAAAAATAACAATATAAAATTTTCTTTAAAGAAACAAAAAGAGATGGGAACACTTACTTTCATAGAAAATTGTTTCAGGTTTTAAATAGAAATGGTTTTTAAAGAAATTTTGCATAGGAATATACGAGGGTTACATATCTCATGGCAACTATTTTTTTTTATTTCGTGAAAATGCGGGACCAGCAAGGAAATACGAAATACACAAATGAAAGGGGGCACTGTATGGTATTGTGAAATGTATGAACAATGCAGATTATGTGTACCAGGCATAGGATAGGGAAGCAAACAAAACATTCTTAAATGTAGCATCATATCACATGTTTTTACAAGTCTGAAAGCATAGGAGCATTACAGAAACAAAAGAAGCACATACTATGGTGGGACACTATTACAGACAGTTTCTACCAGCTTCCTGTGGCATTCTCTGGCATTTCTTTCCCAAAGAATGACTATTTTGATACACGAATGCTGTTCACGCTGTGGTACAATGAATTACCACTTCCCTCTGTACAAAAACTGTTCATCAGAATGCTATCTATTGATGTGTTCACATTCTACAGGTGTCATGTTCTCCAGGACATACCATCACTTTGTGATACCACCGTTTAACTTTGAGAAAAAATATAGTTGCCATGACTTATGGCCCAGCCCTAGTATTAAATTAGGGATTAGCTAACATGGGACTTTTTTTTTTACAGGCTCAAATAAAATGCTGATCTAAAATGAAAACTATTTATCTAAACAATATTGTCTCCTCCTTCATAATATATATGTGACTTATGTTTTATCACAGCAACAAGAAACCATATTACGTGGGTCGTACCAGAAGTAATGCAAAAGTGGTTAATAAAGATCATTCAAATTGCACATGTAGCTGAAGTGACTCTTCCTCTATACAAACCAGCTACTCAACATAGTCTCCATTTAAAGCGATGCATTTGCACCATCGTTGAACCCAACTCTAGAATCCTCTGAAAAAAGTCCAGTGTGCACTGCCAGAATCCACTTCTTCACAGCCACTTTCACCTTGTCTGTGTCATCAAATCGTTGTCCCCGAAGACTGTCCTTCATGGGACCAAACAAGTAGAAGTCTGAGGGTGCCAGAAGTGGCTGTACGGTGGATGAAGGACCACGGACCAGCCCATTTTGCAGATCACCTGATTTGTTGCCAAAGAGGTGTGTGGTTGCACATTGGTGAATGTGTATCTCTTTCAGATTCTTGTGCGGTCTCTTCCTCCTAATGGCTTCTCTAAGCTTATGGAGTGTCTCAATGTACCGCTCGCTGTTGATGGTACGGTCGCATTCCAGGAAATCAAGGAGAATCATGCGCAATCAACTCATCCACTCGCTGACGATTCGTGTCAGTGGTCGCAGTTGATGGTCTCCCACTGCGCGGTTTGTCTTCAATGCTGGTTTCCCCTTCTGTAAACTTCTTCATTCACCTGTGCACATTGCTATTGTCAATGATGTCATCTCCGTACATATTCTGTAACCTTCTGTGAATGTCGGACAGTGCACACCTGACTTTTTTTAAAGAGGATTCTAGAGTTGGGTTCAACCATGGCGCAAATGCATCGCTTTAAATAGAGACTATGTTGAGTAGCTGGTTTGTATAGAGGAAGAGTCACAATTTAAAGATCTACATCAGTTAATAAAGAGGTTATGACCAGTTTTGCATTACTTTCGGTACGGCCCTCGTATTCAGGAATTAATTTTAAAAAATGTAGTATTGCAAAAGCAGGCCACTGACTACAGAAATAATGGATGTGTAAAATTATTAGCAGTTTTGTAACTAAAAATTTCTGTCCATGTAAAAAATATGAACATAACCCCACGCTAAAAATAAGAATGAGACTTCAAGAATGCATAGCTTCAAATTTTTGATTTTAGTGGTATTTTTCACATTTGTATTATTCGGCAATTTATTATGAATTAAAAATATCTTTAGCATAAACAATGAACATTTTTTTGGTATTGTCACAATTGTGAAAATTTACAGTCTCTAGTGATTAGTTACATTACCACTGGTGCAGTAGATCTATGTTCAATTCAGATTTCCAGCTTGGCATAGCAACTTGAGGAATATTAGACATTTACTTGAATAAGATGCCACATGGTTCAGTGTTTACAGATTTCGTTTGGTGAAGGATATATGTACAGTACCTTCCTTTAACATTGAATTCAATAAATTCTCATTTTTTACTTTATTTCATGAGTGTAATTTTTTACATTTCTTTCCAGGGAGACATCATTTCATAAAAAGGCAAATACAATACTCACGAATTTTTACTGGGACTCTTCTTCTTGCTCTCTTTGTCTTTATCTTTGGCACTGGAATTTTTGTCATTCACTTGCTTCCATATCCCCGTTTTGTTTACTTCCTCTGATATGTTGATCGAAGTCAAGGGAATTTTCATTATGTTGCCATTTGCTAAAGGAATCTGCAAGTTTCCAGAGGGACCGAAAGCAAGTTTCTCGTCATCCTGAAATATAAAATCCGCATGCTAATTCCTCATCTGTTTTCATTTATCGATATTCAAAATCTTTAATTGATACACACTAAATTTAGTGTAATTATTACTCTTAAACTTCTCATCAATGTGAAGCAAAGTAAACCAATCTTGATACAATTTTAACGACACACAACAAAAAGGTGGGTACAAAAATTGATTCAAATTTGATTTGATTCTTTATTATTTAGAGTCGCTTTTCTGCCTCTTTTGGCTAATCGCGAAGATGATGATGAGCAATGATATGATGAAATTGATGAAAGGACACTCACAAAAAACACCCATCCCTAGGTCGGGATTTGAACCTCAGCCGCCTGACATCGAAGCATGCCGTGCTAACCACTCTGCCACGGAGATCTGCTTGATTCCAATATTTGTATTTTTGTTATTTTACATTGCATTTGTGCCACTTTTGGCTAATTATGATGATGGAGATGAGTGATGATTAGCCGAAATTGATGAAGGGACACTCGCAAAGAACACCCATGTGCAGTCCAGGACTCAAACTCTGAAACTTCAGTAACATGATTGAAAGCCCTAATGTGCTTGGCCACTGAGCTGGCAACAAAAGGATCTTTGGATGATCCCGTCCACCCATATGTTTGTTACACAAAGTACTTGTCTTTATTTCTGTAAATAGACAATATAGGCCTGAAGTGCACACTTAGGTAGTCCAAACAAGTGCTAATCTGCACAAAAGAGAACGAAAGTACATGTAATTTCCATAATCTAAAAGCATAAGCATTAATTGTTTTTGGACCAGAATAACTCCCATAATAATAATGATGGCACTGCCATATCATCATGTGTTTGGCAGTTATTTATTGCTGTTTAACTGTATCTTAATTTTCTGGTTTAAAAGGGCACTACACACTTTAAAATTGTTAGCCCAAAATCCACCAGTACTTGTAAAGTCAATAATGCTCTGGCCAGATCATATATTATATATATATCCACCAGTACTTGTAATCTGGCCAGAGCATTATGAATATTTGAATCTGATAAATATATATATATATATATATATATATATATATATATATATATTTGTGATGAATACTGAACTTACATCATCTGTGTCCTCTTCTTGCATCCGCTCCTCTTCCTTCGTCCGTCTTGTCATTTCTGGTAGCACATCGTCCAAGATTTTCAATTCTCTTTGAGTAAATATGCATTCCAATGCTTTACGCATGCCAATCATCACAACCAACTATAACAAAGAAATTAATGAAGATAATAAGTATTAAAACTGTAAATACTATAAATTTTTGTAGTTCATCCAAACATTACATTTTTGAGACCTTCATGCAGTTGTATTGGTACTAGAAACGATCAGTCTTAAATTTAATTATAAATATCCAGGTATCCTGTGTGGTACCCTGAATTTTGATTGAAATTTTCAGAGCATCCAAACATCATACAAAATGCTCATTTATGTTGTGCATGAAGTGGGTTTTATAAATAAATAGCAAGCACGTTCATATTGTGATTATCTTGTTACGGAAGCTGTATACGTGACCTATGTATCCATGACAAAGCTAATATAAGTACTTCCACCTGTTGTAATACGCGAGAACCAGCCTCTTAAAAACAAAATTTTGGACGTTGCTGAAGACTGGGGGTGCAAAGGGGGCTCAACACATGAGGACACAAAAAATAACAGAGGTTTGTTTGGTTCCAGGTACTGGAGCCTCTGTCATTGGCTTGCAGTGTACTTCCTGGAAGAGACTTCACACTTGAGCGTCTTCCATGTTTAGCATAAGCTTTCATGTCCCTATCCTTTTAAATGTCCTTCAGGCCCAGCTTAATATTATCATTCCACCTTTGTCTTGGCCTTCCCACAGGTCTATTACCACCAGGTCTCCCAACAAGGATCCTAAGAACTATGGCTTGCCATCAGTATCAGCTAGTACTGGTAGTATCGGTTGAGTTTTATTTAGATACTTTTCCAGTGTTTTGATCGCTCGCTGGGTCTGCAAAAATGCCATGCAACACTCATGGAGTCTTATCCTAAAAGTTATGCAAAATTGGAAGCTTCGATTGATTTTGTACCAGTGTTACGTGAAAAAAAGTGTGATTATGTAATGGGTACTTTTATATTCTGATGTAATTTTTGAAAAACCGGTAAATTGAAATGATATATGCTAATTTTTAAATAAATTTTAGTTGTTATAATTTTCAAGCATCAGTATTCTATTTCTATTCCAAGCCTTGTGGCACGCCCACTAGTCTTCTAAGGTAAAAGTAAAGTTCTCTGTGTATATAGCATCCTGCCATGAAGCAGATTTAGGGTATGGGGGGTAGGGCCCCACACATTCTCGATCTCAACCATTATTATTATTATTATTATTATTATTTTAAGGTGATGTGATCAGCACCATGCTCTGGCAGCCTTTACTCACCAGGATGAGCCCCACAGCAGCTTTATGCAGGAACAAGGCTGGAAAAATTCCACCCTTAGATCACCCACCCCAGGAATCAAACCTTGTTCTCATGCATGGCAGTCATATGCCATACAGACTAGACCAACGCAGCTCATCAATCAGTCTTCTTGATTTTATTATTCTAATGACATCAGAGGATGAATACAGTACAACCTCGATGATATGTTTTTCAGGGGACCAAAATGAAGAAACTTTAAAATGTAGGAAATGTAAAATCTGGGAAAATCTACAATAACATTTTCATATTTTGGGGCTATAAAGATTGAATGTACATTGTAGGAAAATTAAAAATTGAGGTTCTATTGTTGCTTGATCAGTGTTAAATAAAACCACTCGTATGTTGCTTAACCCCTTTAGGTCCAAACGTCTTTTGCCATCCATATACACAACTCTTTTAGATAGCTGAAATGCTTAAGTTTTGATAATTGGTAAAAATATATCTTCATTGTCAACTGTTTACAGTGGATCAGCATAGATCTGATTTTTTAAAAGGTTTTTAACTCAATCTTTGATATCCACACATTGTGCACTACACAAAAATCTACTTACCATTAGTGGGAAGAGAATTGAGGTTTCTTGGAAGGACTTGATTACCCAGAGAACAATTAGGCAAGTCAACTGGATGAGTGTGTACACATGTACACGTTTAAGTGGAACCTGAAATAGATAATAAAAACATGTAGATATGACAGTGAAACATTTTTTTTATTATTAATTGCTAAGCAGAAATATGGCAAAAATTGCAAACTACACTTTTCTTGGACACCCAAAGTTTAATGTGTAAATACACGTTTTTTAATTTCATCCTGTTTGTTTGTATTTCTGCAGATTTGGTGAGCTCCAAATAATCATGAATCCCCCCCCCCCTCTGCAATTTATTAATTATGTAGGAATTATTAGCACTGGGAATGTGGATTCTGCATGCATTTTATCACAATCATAAAAAGATCAGCTATACAAGACTAGTTTCTGAAAAGTCATTGTGAAACTTTCATAAATATTGTCATAGGGGTGGACCGATATTGTTGCCAATACTAATAAAAGTACAAACATAAAATTTACAGATCCGTGGTAAAATTGCAAATGTTCCCTGAAGAACATTCACTACCTTAATTAATGTAACCAGCTAACTCCAGTGGGTTTTTCTTCAAAAAAGAAACTGTAATTTCATATTTACTTTACATACGTATTATATGTGTATACAAAAAACAAAATGGCAGATTTTTACACTAAATTACAGGATATTTATAGATATATCAGATTGGTACAGATGTCGTAATTTTACGGACACAACAACATGTCTACACCTGCCAATTTCATTTAATTGATTTCACCCTTACATTATAATGTATGCTCCTTATAAAATTTTTGCTACATAATCAGTAGCATAAATTTTGAGAAAGACAAGAAAGTAGAGTGTAACCCCTCCCCAAACGAAAGTGCATGCCAAAGGAGAAAAAAAATGGTCCATTAATCTATAAATTGTGTATATTTGAAACTGTGTACTTATATTCCTATTTAATTGTAGATACAATACAGATGTTGAAATACAAAATTCATCTATGAGGAGGTGCTGAAACCTTCATGGCCCAACCATGTTCCCAAACAATTTGAAGGAAGATCATATTATGCCTTGAAAGTTCATATCCTTGTACAAATGTTCAAGTACCCTAAGTCAGATCCTTTTGTTTTTTACGTCCTATGAAGTGAGCATGTCTGCCCTGCAAGCAACATTTACAAACAAGGAAACCAGGGCTGTGATGAAGTTGTTTTTTTCCTCCAGGGTAAGTCTCCAACGGAGATCCATGGGGAAATGGGCAACACACTGTAGGACTCTATTCCTTCATACACAGCTGTGAACTAGCGGGTGGTACAGTTTAAACATGGTCAATTCTCAACAGATGATACCCCTGTGCAGGAAGACCAAAAACTGTGACCATTCCACAAATCATTGATCAAATTCATGACCCAATTCTCGCAGACCACTGCATATCAGTAAAACATGTAGCAGAGGCTCAGGGCATTTCATGGGAACGTGTTAGGGCCATAATTCACTATGATCTGGGCATGAGTAAACTCTCAGTAAAATGGGTGCGCATGGACCAAAAACACGAAAGGATGGAGGCATCCTGGACAATTATGTCGCATTTTGAACACGCCGAACAATATCGTTACTATGAACGAAACCTGGTTATGTCACCATGATCAGGAGATAAAGCAACAGTTGATGAAATGGCGGCACTCTGGTTCACCTTGCCTCAATTAGTTCAAAGTGCAAAAATCTGCAGGGAAGGTCTTTGCTTCTTTTCTGGGATAAGAATGGCATGTTACTTACAGATTATCTACCCAAGGGCCAGACAGTTAATGCAGAGTATTATGCATCATTACTACCAGATTGAAGGAGATTCTGAAGCAGCAAGGCCGTGGAAAGCTCAAAGGGAGGGCCCTGTTCAATGAGCCTGCTCATGTGCATCGCAAACACAGCTGAAACTGCATGACTTGGGCTTTCAATGTCTTGATCTATATTTCCCCAATCTGGCTCCATCAGACTACCTTCTTTTACCCCGACTAAAAACACTTAAGGGATGCCATTTTGCATCTGATAATGAGATGGTCACTGCTGCAGAATGCTGGTGTCAGGAGCAAACTTCAAACTTTTAAAAGTGGTCTGCAAAGTTGGAAGCATTGTGCCAGGAAGTACATTGAGCATCGAGACTAGTACGTTGAGTAACTGCAAAATTGCATCATTCCCACTGCATTCCTTCTGGGTCAGGCCATAAACTTTTCAGCATCCCCTCATACAAATGAATAGTACTAAATATCAAAGATAAGTGAAATAACAGAGTACACAATAGTCCAGAGACAAGTGTTAACATATTCTTCAAAGTGTGGAACAATTCTAACATTAGTTATATTTGAGAGAGAAGCATTCAGAACAGTACGAAAATTGAGCATAGAGGAAATTCCTTAGGATGTCTGGCCGTAAAAAATGTGTAGAGAACATAAGACATAAGAAGAACAAAGAAACATGCACAAATTCAGAGAAAAAGAGTCACATACTGCAAGTTGTAAGAATGCTGGATGTAAAAAGCTGGAGAAGTTTGTGTTAAACATTTACTACTACTACTACTACTATTATTATGATGGTGATTATTATTATTATTATTAATAATTATAATAATAATAATAATAATACTTGCCTGTCTCAAGAACATGTGGTCTGGCTGGTACTTGACTGGCATAAACATGATGAGAATTCGATCAAAAAATTGCAGGCCTTTGAGGGAAGCCACCCCCATGTAAAGAAACACACCAAACAGCACAGGCATTGGAATGTGGCGCAGCATCGGGGTGAGGGCCACAGAGAGACCAATCATGAGGAAGATCATGATGTGAGTTGCTCGCTGCTCCCTGCACAAAGGAAATATAGAATGCTTTAGCATTTCCAGAACACAAATACAATATACATTTCTTATCAACAGAGAGTTAGTTCAATGCCAATTGCATTACTGGCCCTTGACAATACCTGTGTTAGATTATTTTGCACCTTGCCAATAGTGATACTTCGATATTTTAGAACTCTGAAATTGTTTAGAAGTCATAAATGTACAAATGTAAGTATGAGGTGTGACACAAAAAAAAAACCGTACTGGACTCATAAGTTCTGGTACCACATTAGTACATGTTGTGGCCATCACCTTCGGCATTCACACACTTCTGCATTCGTTGGTGCCACTGTTGGGAACAATACTACAAGTCATTTTCTGCGAGTTCACGTAGGAGATTGCTGTTTTTGACTTGACTTCTTGAACTGAATCAAAACTTGTTCCCTTGAGGCCAGACTTTAGTTTTTTTTTGTTTTTTTTTTTGGGGGGGGGGTCACATGGTGTCAGATCCGGCAAGTAGGGGGGTGATGTTCCATGACTAATATTTTTACTCACCAAAAGATTCCTAGACAGACAGAGCCTTATGGGCCGGTGCACTATCCTGGTGCAAAATCCATTCATTTTTCCACAGTTGAGGCCTCTTTCTCCTCACTTTTTCGCGAAGTCTGGTCAAAACCTCTATGTAGTAGTGCTGATTGACTGTACCACCAGTAGGAACCCACTCAAACATTACAATTCCATAAATTTCAAGGAATACAAGCAGTATTGCCTTAAATTTTGAGCGTGCTTTTTTTGGTCTTGGGGAACCAGGGCACTTCCACTGCATGGATTGCCGCTTAGTCTCCGGGTCGTAGGTAAAAATCCATGTTTCGTCGACTGTGATTATAGATTCCATTCATTTTTGATGCATTGTAGCATGTCCGCACACAATTCTTGATGGCACTCTTTTTGTTCCTGCGACAGATTTTTCAGCACAACCTTCGTTCCGCTTTCAAACTAGCCATTTTCCACCACAGCACGGTTACACGTGTTCAAGGAATGACGCCTCACTTGGAACTGCTATGGTCGGGCGAGTCCACACTTTTATGCAGACAGAGGGGAAGTATGGTGCCTCATCACAACACTGACCAATTTACTGCAACTGCTCCCATTTATGAAATATAAATTCAGTACGTTTTTTTTTTGTGTCAGACCTCGTATTACAAGGGTCGTTCAAGGTTGACCGGGACTTTTATTTCTAGACAAGAAGTATACATACATAGAAGCACCAAACTATGTCAGGTTTTCAAAGTATTCCCTCTGAACACCCAGACACCGTTGCCATCGTCGTGGAAGTTCCTTGATGCCTTTGGCGTAGAAAGAAGTAGGTTGGTGTCGTAACCACCGCAGGACAGCGTTCTTGAGTTCCTCATCTGTCTGGAAGTGCGTCCCGCCCAAATGCTCTTTAATTAAGAGCCCCAAACAAGTGGAAATCACTTGGGGCTAAATCTGGACTCTAAGGACTGTGTGGTAAAACCTCCCAGTGCAAGTTGGTCAGTGTTGTTTGAGTCAAATGGGCCGTGTGTGGCCTGGCATTGTCATGGAGAAGAATGACATGTGTTTCGACAACATTACAGGTCTTTTCTTCCAAACGGTCCAACGTACAGCACCGTGAAGCAGTGTTGAGTAATACTGGGAATTAATTGTGGTACCCTTCTCCAAAAAATCCACATGGATAACACCTTTCATGTTCCAGAAGACAGTTTCCAAAATCTTACCGGTTCAGAAATCCGTGCGGTTCATTTGCTGCAAACTCCCGCCCTTCACTGAACTGTTGCCACCATTCGTACACTCTTTCCCGTGACAGTGTTTGTTCATCATACTGTGCTTGCAGTCTACGCCAAATTTCAGCAGGTTTCACCTTCTCCTTCACGAGAAATTTTATTATACACCGCTGTTCCACAGCAACAGATACACTACTTGCCGCCATGTTCGCTGCAACTGCTGCGCATGCGCGAAATACGTCATGCCGGGCGCTAGTTACTCGCGAAGGAATACATTACGTCACCCGCACGTTTCATCATGATCCGGCTATTCATCGATTTTTTACATACGAAAATCCCGGTCAACCTTGAACGACCCTTGTATATTGCACCTTTATCACACCAATCACTTCGAGTTTCGATTTAAAATATTCTTAAAATTACTTGTAGGATATTCAGAATAATACAACAGCTGTTTAATCACAACATGCACATCAATCGCATGGTTTTGGCACAAAATTCATAAAAAATTCACATCTTGCACAATTTCCGGGATATTTGAATATGTGGAAGTCTCTCAGCATTTTTAGACACCAGAAAATTATCAACCATTACCAGAACTTCAAGTTGAACTGACACTGATGTCAACTGATATCCAGAGATGCCCACAGGATTTTATTCAGAGGGGGCAAGCAAGATATATTTTTCCAAGGGGAGGGGTATAAATGAGGCATATTTCCCCCCATAATATTGTTGCTCCCTCAAAAAACACTCCTTCAGTTTGAAGCTGTGATCTTGCAATGCCCATAATGATAACACAGCCCTGCATTTTGGGAAAAAAATTTGGATGATTTCAAATTAATAGGTGATTCTTTAAGTATTTTGAATGCTGATCACTGAAATTACATCCATTCTTTCCCAATCACGTAGGGATTTTTCACAATTCCACAATCAAAATTCTCATGTTCACCATTAGATTACGTCTATTACCTAACGCAACAAGAAATTTATGCAAGGGAAATTTAGGTCGTTTCCAAATCAATAAGTAATTCTGAAAGAATTTTGACGACTAATCACGAAAATGACATCCATTTTTTCCCATCATGTCAGAATTTTTCACAATTTCACAATCAAAATTCTCATATTCGCCATTACATTACACCTATTACAAAAAGCAAGAAAATAAATTTAAGCAAGGGAAATTTCGGTTGTTTAAAACCAATAGGTGATTCTGGAAGAATTTTGAATGCTGATCACGCACATCACATCTATTTTTCCCAATCACATCAGGATTTTTCACAATCAAAATTCTCATATTCCCCATTCCATTACGCCTATTACAGAATGCAATAAATAAATTTAAACAAGGGAAATGTCTGTTATTTACAAACCAATAGGTGATTCTGGAAGTATTTTGAATGCTGATGACTGATGTGACAAATTTCTTCCCATCATGTCAGAATTTTTTACTAGATCAGGATTTTTGTCCACTTCATTAAGTTCAATCAACCCACCATATTTATAACATTGAGTTTTGGGCATTTTGTGAAGGAAATTTTTATGAGGGATTTCGAAAATGGAATTTACATAATCAAAGTTTACAATTTTCATGCCAATGTGTCTTGTGAAAACAGAAGGTGGATTAAATGCTTACTATTCTACAGGGTGGCTCAATAAGTCACTTAACACCCTCAGTACAAGGCCACTGCGGCATGGAATGTGAAAATGGCGATGACCAATCATTGCCTGGCCAAGGGGGAACCACATTGATGCCACCCACATGGTCGGTGGCCATCTTGATGTCCGCCATCTTGAATTCAACTTCAGAATTTTAAATGGGAAGGGGGTCGTGCGACATATCAAAGTGGGGGCTAGAATTTCACGAGAAATTCAATGGTGAAGGTTTTTTCGACGTATCTTTAACCAGTAAAAAGTTATGACTGAATTCTTGTACCAATTTGCTCCTTTTCGAGGTGTTAGAAAAATGCCTTAAAAATTTGTTTAGCGCATCGGTAATGCATCAAGATCAAAGTGGCATCTGGGGAGAGAAGTTCGCATGCCATTGCACATGATTTTAATCGGATACATCCATGAAGAGCTGCGCATTATAAACGGTTGTCGCGAACAATTTACAGTGTGACGCTTCCATTAAATGAAAAGTCCTTCACAGTGACAAGGCTAATGTTTATGTTCAGAAGGAAGTTCATAAACAGAATATTCAATGCTTTTTATCTGATAACCCATTTTCGACAGATCAAAGCTAAATGGTTAGTGTTGGTAAGTTAATGGTGTGGCATGCTGTGTGGAACATGATTGGTTAGTCAATTTTCCATCAACGGAACCTTAAATGCTTAGGGCTACTTGGATTTGTTAAATAAACAGTTTTTTTCATCCTTGCTTATGGAAGAAGGTACTTTTTACAGAGTTTTTTTTAATAGGGAAGAACACCAGAACACTTATGGGAACGTTATGAACCTGTTTTTGTCCAAAGTTAGTTATCAGATGACAAGGGTCGCATATTCTGTTTATGAACTTCCTTCTGAACATAAACATTAGCCTTGTCACTGTGAAGGACTTTTAATTCAATGGAAGCGTCACACTGTAAATTGTTTGCGACAACAATTTATAATGCGCAGCTCTTCATGGATGTATCAGATTAAAATCATGTGCAATGGCATGCGAACTTCTCTCCCTAGACGTCACTTTGATCTTGATGCATTACCGATGCGCTAAATAAATTTTAAGGCATTTTTCTAACACCTCGAAAAGGAGCAAATTGGTACAAGAATTCAGTCATAACTTTTTACTGGTTAAAGATACGTCGAAAAAACCTTCACCATTGCATTTCTCGTGAAATTCTAGCCCCCCACTTTGATATGTCGCACGACCCCCTTCCCATTTAAAATTCTGAAGTTGAATTCAAGATGGCGGACATCAAGATGGCCACCGACCGTGTGGGTGGCATCAATGTGGTTCCCCCTTGGCCCGGCAATGATTGGTCATCGCCATTTTCACATTCCATGCCGCAGTGGCCTTGTACTGAGGGTGTTAAGTGACTTATTGAGCCACCCTGTATGTGATTTATAGTTCAACATTGGAGGATTTGTATTGTAGAAAACCAATATTTTATCAACATTTTATCACCATCTAAACAGAGCCATCTATTGGGGAAATAATAGAACTACACATTTTATTGGAAATTAAGGCAGTTAATACATTGCTGTTTTCTGAAAAAACTAGACATGATAGCTGAATATTGATTTCATTTTCAGAATGAAATGAAATTATGTGTGAAATATATACTTTAAGGTTGACATCCATATTCTAGGAAGGGCACGCCCTCCTCCCCCTGCCCCTTTCCTGACATCCATACTGAATCAATACATTGTGGTCAGCTCGGTCCTAATTATAACTAATATTCTACAGTGTATTATTAACAAAAAGCTGTATCAGTAGCGAAGATTGCTTTAAACAGAATTTAATTTACCTGACGCCCAGGAACTGTGGCTTTTCTCCTGGTGCGGCACATTCAGACTCCATCTTGAGGGAGTTGACATGGTTGATGGATAAAACAGTGGCAGCCACGAACCAGGGGAGTCCCATGATGGAGCAAACCATTATGAGAATCGCAAGAATAAAGAGATCGAGGTGATAACCACAACCTTTCTGTTCAGAGAGAAAATTAAGAATAAAATAATAAACTTTTATCATAGATGTTTCAGTACATTACAATAACAACCAGCAGCCACAGTCCTCACTTCATCCCGATAAAGATTCACATTGTTGAAAATGCTAACGACCCATCTCAAAAGGCACACTCATAATTACAAACTAGTTTATGTCAGAAGAAAAGTCTTAATTTAAATTAATGTTCAAATAGATCAATGCATATTTTACACCCTGTACTGCTAAGATCTGGAGAATGGTGTTGATTCCATCATCTCTAGTATCACAGAGATCGAGAATGTGTGGGGCCCTATATCATGCCTATGAGTATGTGCCTTTATGACAAGGTGCAATGCACAGGTCAATATGTTTGATAAAAAAATCATTCGACAGCACATAAATACAGAGCAGAGGTGAATTAATGCTCAGTACTGAAATTTATTCTATTATATATAGTTTATTATGTGTATCAAAAGGGATTCAAAATCATGAGAAAATCTTCATGACTAACCAAGCAGTTCTGGAGAAAAACCACAAGAAAAGCTGATCAAACTTGGCACAGATTATAAAGCATGAAGATCACCTGTGCAATGCTTATACATAATTTATGGACACTTAACTTCATTGAATAACATGACACTGGAATATTCCACCCACATACACATATATTTTTATTTCTCTTCCGGTCATAATCTCACTCCTATGTGCTTCAGTGAGTGGGTTGGGTAGTGTAGTGTAGTGTTGTGTTGTGTTGTGTTGTGTTGTGTTGTGTTGTGTTTTGGAGGGTTTTTTGTTTTAAGTCCAGTTTATGCACACATAGACTAATCAGGACTGGACCTACAGTTCAATATTGGATCCAAACCACGGTGTGCCTCACCTGGGTATTGAACCTGAGACCCCTTGGTTACAATGCAACAACGTTAACACCATGCCATCGAGGAGGCCATTGTTGTGTTTTTGACAGAGCTGTTGCTAATAAATTCAGAGGAATGAGGCCCAAATAAAATAAGAAAACAAGTTAATGCATGAATAACAGTGAACTTTTTTTGTTTCTCTTTTTTTGTGCCCTTCTTCTCTTCATTCATTTGTGTCCATGTCGGGGGTTCAGAGTCTGTTACAATGAGGAAGAGATGTAGGTAATAGATATGAGGTTCATTAGGATTGAAATAGAAGAAATATATAGTGAGGATACAAGGAAAACAGGAAGAGAAATAAAACTACAAGATCGAAGCAATATAAATGGATACTGGACAGGATAGAAAGCACACACTTTTAAGCACTTGTGCGTTGGGTGATGGGGAGAGGTACAAATAGGCACGTTTGTTTCGTCAAACGAAATCAAGAAGATTAAAATTGCACAAGACAATTATGTTGTTTATGATAAGAGTTGTGGAATTTTTCAGTGTCTTGCTAATCATGTTGAAAACACATGGTACAGTCACGGACACTTCTGGGTTACAAGGAATGCATTGGCTTTCAATTGAATCATCACAACCCAGCAGTGTCCGTGACTGTACACGTCACCTTTTACATTTGACATTTGAATATCGTCTTACTGTACCTTGAGCTTATTTTCTTTTCGATTTACAATTACAGCAGTAATTTGTTGGTCCATGAAAATAAGAATGGTAGCAAGTAGAGCAGGTATGGGTGCTATAGCCATTGTCCACCAGGGATTTTCATTGAAGGGGTATATGAGCCAACCACGTCCTTCAAGAGTTGGTTTAAATTCAAATGGAACCTGCAAACATAAGTACAACCATCATTTGGTAGATACTCGAAGACAGTAGTGTCTTCTGAATTTCTGTTAAGACTGCCCGAATGGCAATATTTAGAAATGTGGTGATCCTGCAGTCTTATCTGGAAATAACTCTGCTGGTTCTTAATACAAAAACATACTTAATAACATGGCATGCATAGTGCAGAATGAGCAAGTGAAATAACAACTGGGAAGTATGAAAAATTAAAAGAAGTGTCTATGAAGTTCATACCAATGGCAGCTTAAAAATATACAGGATTTTGATCAACATTAGAAACGGCATCTCAGAAAGGTTAAATGTATAAGCACAGTTTGAAACATGCAGGATGTCAGAACATTTCATGACCAAGGAATTCATTCAAGGAATCTCTCATTTTGCAACTGTGATAATGTACATATATTTATTTCTAGATTTGCTTAGGAAAAATCAACATGATTATATGTGGGGTAATTGAAGAGGAAATGAGTCAACATTATCAGAGCCACTTCGATAGTGGCAATCAGCTGTTTACATGCATCTTTTGGATGTAGCAAAACTAATAAAGTTACCTTCCTACTGCTGTTATCTGTTGCACTTTCATTTCAGATTAATTTATAATGTAATGAAGAAAGATCTTATTACAAACAACACATCCTATACCACATTACTAGGGCAACTAATTTTTTGCCAAATGATTTTGAAATGCGTATTCACTCAAGCTAATCTTATGTCTGCATTTTTATATTTCTTCTTACAAGTCTTCACTGTGTTCACTTAAAAAATTAAGACAAGAAATGTTAAAACTATTCCATATTTGTTTTAATTTTGTTTCACCATTTTATATAGTGTTTTATTTAAGCCAAATACTAAGTAAACAACAATGCATCTTTTATTACACTGTATTTATCTTCCATCCAAAATGAAATAATTTAAAAAACAGACAATGATGTCAAATTTCAACGAAATTTGGATGCAGAAAAGGTGACATATCTATTAAGTACATACAACAGTGCACACATTTGGCCCCTGTTTAACCTTCTAAGTGAAAGTGAATGAGAAATACACACAGTTAGCAACTCTATATTCAATGGATTAAAATGAAAGCAATTTATTGTTCAACAATGCACACTGCACTTATTGCACTCACCTCTAACTTGGGTGTCTTTATTCCCACCAACAAATCCAACATGGACATACTTAAAATGGCGATGATCACAGCAAAATCACTCAATAGAGTACGTATCTAAAAAGAAAATACATATTTATGTAACGTTTGCACTTTTACACAAATTTACTCTTGTAATTAATATTTTTTTGTATTATAAATTTTATATTCTATAAATATTGTATTCTATATTTTGACTAATAGCTATTTCCAAAAGACATGCAAAGATATACAGCAAAACAATTTAAAAAATTACACAGTTAAGCAGAGATGCTTCAATCAAACTGAATTTTAAAAATAAAGTTCAAATAGTTTTGTTTTTTTTAGGTTATGTTTAAATAAATTTCATTTTTGAATGTTTTTCTTTTATTTATCCATTGTATGTAACAGTAATGTAAAAAAATATGAAATTATCGCCAATAACAAGAAAGTGCTAATATAACATTTGTCAATACTCTATGAACAGATACTCTTATCATTTTAATATAAAATTGTAAATGTTCGATGAAGAACATGATTAGTTCATTAACCTCCTTAACTAATGTTTGTAATTAGGTGATGAAATAGGTTTGCCTTTGAACAACTGCATATTTAGATCTTTAATTTACAAAACCACGGCATACAATTACAGGTATATATTTGTCAAGCTAACACAATAGCAGAATTTTAAACAAAATTATAGGCTATTTATAGACGTATCACATTGGTAAAATTTTGGTAATTTTACTGATAAACTGGTACTCTAATATCCCTTGTAAAAATAATGAAATTGCATCAGTAAGGAAAAACATTACTTACATTTGTAGGAAAAAAGGATGAATTTTTAAAGTCCTTCATTTGAACTGACAAAAGAAATGTTCCCAAGAATAAAATAATGGACATTAAAAATACATCTGGCACATAATGTGGGGTATCGCAGCCACCTCCTGCAAGTGTTCCATTGTAGAACTGCAAAACAATAAATAATTACATTACATTAAGCCAAATAAATTGTTTCAATTCATTTAATAATAATAACCCGTGGCGTAACAGCCCGTGAGGGTTACATGAGGCATAGAAGTTGTTACGCTTTCCCTGGGAAACTCAAAACTTGCACACGTCCCATACTTGCACCTTAGACTGCATGGCCACAGTGCAGGACACAATTCATTTAATATGAAACATAAATTATGGTGACACAAGGCATTAAGTTATGCTTTTATACGTACATATCTGTTATTTAACATTGTGTGAGGATGAGTGACAGCTAGGCAGCCATGCTCTGGCTGTAACCTAAACCAAGAAGTAAACACTTAACTCACTCAGTCACCGAGGTGCTACGTGTCGTAATGATCCTGAGAGGTCATACTCGTTAGTAACACTAATGTTTATTTACGCTGTGTATATGTAAACATTGTTATTATGGTCAAAGTTATTTTATTTACTTGTTCAATGTTACAGGTGTTAATAACTGCTTTGATAATTGTGTCATAATCTCTTTATCAGTAGTAATTTATTATTATCCTGTTAAGGCCCTGCATGGTCTCAAAGAATATGTAATGTTAATCTTATAATATGTATTTATCGTTTGTACCTTGAGCACGTAGTTCAATCTACTGCCGTAGAGATGGCCTTGCCTGCTCTAGCACTGTTCCACGTAGTTTGCATGAACGGCACTAGAGGTGCTACTCTGAACCGAGGCTATATAACAGACCACACAGCAGATTTTCTTCAGTTGGCTTTCAGGTCTGCTCACGATAAGATCTCTCTTAAAAACTGACTTTGAAGAGAAGTTGCACTCCGCCTACAGGTGAGAGAGGTTGAACTCTGCCCACGGGCAAGAGAACCAACTCCACCTTCGGGTGAGAGAAGTCACTACTCTGCTTGTTGGCGAGAGAAACAAACTCCACTTTTGTAAGTACAGGCATTGCCATTTACTGCTTAAACCCCACCGCAAGGTGCTGGGCTTTATTAGGCCTTATACAACAAGGGTAGGGGTGTAGCTTTGACTGTAAAATTACAGGTCAGATAAAGTATGATGGTTATCGTGAGGGTGACCTTAATAGATGCCCTTGTTCCCCAAAAATCAACAGTTCCCTGTAAAAAGCCTGCAGCTACAGAAGATGACGCAAGTTAAAGACTGCACTTTCCTAACGTGTGTTGAAGTTACAGTTACGACTGCAGAGGACAGCAGCTGCAGTGTTCCTGTTCCCAATTTACGGCAGTTTTCAGAAGCCATTGTGTGGCAGTATATTGGCCAAGTGAGTGTAATATCCTACATGGGTGTGTGCTAAACTTACACCGTTTACATTTGCTATGTGTATCCAACTACAGTTATTAAACTTTCTCTAACTTTAGACAGTGTACTTTTTCCCGAACCGTCAGTTAAATTGTCTCTCATGCCACCACTGGAGAAAATGTTAGCATGATGGGTAAAACTTTGCAGTGCATTTAGTGCTACTGAACGATTGTTGCCAAGCTAGTTAGTTTGCACCTCTGCAGACGTACTAGTGTAGGTGTAGGTGAGACACCCAAGGAACGTTGCAGTGTAATGTATTTAAATATATATATATATATATATATTGAAATTTTGCAGATATGAACCATAAATTTTCTTACAAACTTCTCTGTTTGTTGCAATATTGAAATAATAACAAGAACTTAATACCACTCTCCATACATACCTGGCATTGATCTTTATCAAGTGTGGTCCAATTGATGTTGTCTGCATATTTGGTGTCATTGGACGGGACACAAAAACATTCATAATTGAGCATTAGGTCCCCATGTGTATTTAAAGGGTTTTTTTTCCCAATCAACAGAACTTTTTCAACAGCCTGCAATGAGAAGAATTGTCCATTTTATGCACAGTAAGGCTAATCAGGACTGGACCTACAGTTTAAAGTGGGATCCGAACCACTATGTGCCTCCACCGGTAATCACTGTATGTAACGACTTTGTCAGTATAATTCAAACTCAGTATCAGCACAATAGGTAGCTATGGTGCTATGTTGAAAAGGAAATTTAAATTTACATATATTGATAACTTCATAATTATTATATTGATAAAAATAAAAAAAAAACTAGACACAACAAAAATTACAATATCATCAAATTATGCCTATGTTTACAAGAACATTTATAAGATATCAATGCTATACATAAAAGAAAATATATCTTTGTTATCTCCTTCCAGGATAAAGCAAGTCTTTGTATCTACAATTCTGAGCTTCAGTTTTCGAAATTCATCATCTGATCAAATCACCTCCAAACGTAAAACATATAAGTGTCACTCTATGCGACTTTCTTCATAGCACTCATTTGAGGAACTGTAACATTTACAAGCCTGCCCGTTAAGCAAGATGAAAACAGATACCTATTCACTGTTTCCAATTCAACATGGCATCACTTATACATATCAGTGTCATTCCACAACTTTCGAATCTTTATAAGATTATATCATATTCAAAGTTCATTCGAGTCATAAAAGGCTTCTATATAACTTAAACATCCAAGTTATTATAACATTACCCAGTTTAATGCTTTAAAAGCAACAATTATTGTACAAATATATCACCATTCCATATTGCTAAATCTGTACTTATCTTTTTTTACATCCTCAGATCCTTTTAAAGTCACAGACAACTCGTATTAGAGCAACTAGTTCAAGCCAGATTTTTTAGTATGAGTTATCTTCAATTGTTTTTGTTTTATATTTTTGTCCATAACTGCTTAACACCTTGAATGTTTGTTTAGTAAATGTACATATTTGCTCTGTTACAGCTATTTTACTATGTATATCACAATATACTTATCTAATGATTACAATTACCATTTTTTGAATGTTGATACAAAATACCAAGTATGACATCATATTATACATTGAACAATTTTAAAGAGTTGACCTTTGTATATAAACCTTGATGCCAATGCAAATGTACATAATTTCAATAAATTTAATTATAAATTTGAAAGTATCATATCTTTCTTGTCAGAAAGAACACATATGATTTAAAATATTTGTTTTTCATTTTGTCAGTCAAAAATAACTGTTATGAATATGAACTCAGAATATTTCACAATTTGATAATTTTGCCATGATATACAAATTGGCTTTTTTAAACATCATATTTAATGGAATAGGTTTAAGTAGTAATTTCAGACATTTAATTGTATTATTTGAATAAAATTTTGAGTAATCATATGACTAAATTATTATAAATATTGCACAAATGTGGAACTTTGGACTTAGCCTAACTATTTTCAAATGTAGTTATGACAATGTATTATTTTTATTGTCATACTGGCGCTCAACAAGGGACGAACCCACAACAGAATTGAGCACTACTGAGACTTTTAAACATATAATAATTAATATAATGCCTCTATATTTACAATCTGTTTTCATGTTCAGCATTATAATCAATTGAGTGTAACTGAATATTTGTTTTCCAACAATACAACAAGAACGTGTTCATCATGAACCAATACAGTGCAACTACACATAATGAATTTTTTGTACATAATAATATTGAAAAACAAAAAACATCAAGTTCGACATACCAACAATTATTATCCAGTAAAGTAACCATTTTTACATAAACAATGTACCTACATAACATTATTATTTATTATCAAACAATGAAGCACCAGTCAGAACTTCATTCTCAACCTGGGAGCATAATTTCTATATTAAATTTTATTTAGCCAAAAAATATATTAATAATAATTTTCTACATGTAGAGTAAGTAACCTCTGATCCAACTAAGTTTCCCATTGGGAATTCATCCATTTATCTGGTAAGATCAGCTAACAAGACAAAAATTTAAGTCCCTGCATCAAGAAGCAAACATCCTCAGATTTACAGAGTGCTGAATATAAGATTTTTTACATCACAAATGAATTCATGCAAGAAATGTATAAATTATGATGTGCGCACTAAAATTATAAATCATAAATAATTGTTGTTACTGAACTCGCAGCGTCACGGCTCAAACTTACTATTCAGCCCTTTGTGAACACATTTTGGAGCCATAATGCATTCTAGCATTTTTAAAGGAAACAACTACTTGACTGAAGCTTGGATCAACACGTGAATCACTTTGCTCTTTGTCAAGTTCATTCCTATTTGAGCCTACGATTCAATTCTTGGAATCTTTGTGCTCTAGTAAATATTTTTCAAGCCAAAGCTAAATCTTAGCATTCAAAATTATTATGCACATGCCATCACATTATATTATACATTTTTTGCACTCCAAAATACAAATAACAAAGAATATTTGTTATATCAAATTTTTCCACCGTTCAACACAACTAAGGATCAAGAAATATGAATGAGGACCAATGTCGGATCATGAAGATCAACTTAAGGCAAACTTTACAGAGGAATACTTCACACCTGAACTAATGTTTCTGACTCAAGGAAAGAAGCACGAAAAGTGACAAAATTTTGACATTAACAGCTGACAAAAGAAAAATTCTGCACAAAGTACTGTGACTCACAGTACCACCTTTAACCCACATCCTAAGAAGAAGAACTCAACCAACCAACCCTCATGGGTATGGTTGTGAAATGAAGCAGTATCTTTTGTCCTTCAAAACAACAAAATAAACAACGTGTTAGCATAAGCAATTTCATAATGCCAAAATTAATATATGAATAATTAAAAAAGTAAAGAACTGAGGTTTTATGTACCACCCTTGACACTCAGTCAATAAGAAACTCCCAACCAACCAACCCTTGTGGGTATGGTTGTGGAATGAAGAAGTATCTTTTGTCCTTCAAACCAACAAAATAAACAACATGTTCGCATAAGCAATTTCATAATGCTAAAATTAATATACAAAGAACGAAAAAGTAAAGAACTGAGGTCTTATATACCACCCTTGACACTCAGTCAATAAGAAACTCCTAACCAACCAACCCTTAATGCTTACTTAATCTTACGTCTTCACTACAGAAATATCTGTTTCCTTTGAAGATCTGACAAGTATGTCATCTACCTTGCATCCTTGCAACAATCTCTTTATTAGCTCCTCATGTGACTTGTTGCAGTTTTGTAAAATTTCTAGCCATTTATACCTTTTGGCATTAGAACACTTCCACACTTTGATGTGTTCAATGGCCACTTGACTCACAGGATTACCAGTGTTGCATTCTAACAAGGTAACTGTTGAATTATCATGATTCTCAACACACAAATAAGGTCCTTCAAACAAGAAGCAGTATTTCTTAATGGGATTATTTTCTAAATCTTTATGCCTGTTTCTAACAAACAACAAATCACCAACTAATATGGAAACTTTATCTTGTTGTTTTTGGTTGATTTGGTTTGTTTTCTTACTTCTGGCCTCAAAACTTTTTAGATGTGCCATGTGAATTTTATTATCCCATGACATTACTTCATCTTCAGTGATATTATTGAATATGCTCATGTTAGGTTCCATATTTAATCGCAGTTCTATAGGAGCATAACCTGTTTGAGATGAAATTGCATTATTTAAACAATGAAGGGCAACATTAACCTTTTCAGGCCATAGGGTATGACTATCCTGACACAAAACTCTCATTAAGCGGTTAAGCTCTGCATGATATCTCTCAACCATATTGGAGGACGGATGATATGGGGGAGTGAACACTAACATGATGCCTAAGTGTTTCATTTTATCTGCAAACTGATGAGATCTGAATTGAGGTCCATTATCGGCAATCAATTTTTCAGGAATACCCAAATGGACAAAATAACAATTGATAAGCTTTTTGATGACTGTATTTGCATTACTGTTGACAATAGGATAAGCCAACAAGTACAGACTTGCAGCATCCAACACTGTCAACAAAAATCTCTCCCGCTTAGAACCCATGACGAATGGACCTTGCAAATCCACAAAAAGGACTTTTCCAGGTTTACTGGTCAGGTGTATTTTAACTAAATGTTTTGCAGGATGTTTATTGGGCTTTGACCTGACACAAGTATCGCAATCAGCAACATATTGTTTTATATCTTTAAACATGTTTTTCCATCGGAAATTTCTATATATTTGTGCCATTGTCCGAGATGCACCGAAATGACCACTCTCATCATGAAACTTGATGAGCATATTACCAATTAAGGAGGCAGGTAAGCATATCCTTAACTTTTCTGGTCTGTGAAAATCCCTGACACATAATATGTTCTCCCTGAGACAATACTGTTTCCGCCAATTCCTACAGCGAGAATTATCAGTATCAACATCTCCAGAGAGATAGGAAATGATCTCATTCAATTCGATATCATTTCTCTGTGCATTCGCAAGTTCCTTACAGTCACACAAAGGTTGCAGCATTAATTCCAACTCGGAGTAGTTGACATGATAATGCATGTCCAACTGCCAAGGAAAAGATCGACTTAGCAAATCAGCGATTACATTTTCCTTGCCTTTGCAATATTGAACATCAAAAGAATACATCTGTAACTGGATGAACCAGCGAGTGAGACGAGCATTCCACGTGTGGGCAGTTTCCAACCACGTGAGGGCTTTATGATCTGTAATAATGACAAAATGCCTCCCTTTTAGTATAGAAGCAAATTTGTCTATAGTATATAGGATCGCCAACACCTCCATTTCAGTAGATGTATAAGATTTCACATAATCTTTCAACACCCTGCTGACAAATCCAAGAGGCTTGAACCCTCCTTCTATGATCTGGAAACAATAACCCGCTACTCCAATAATCGAAGCATCAGTTTGAACAAAGAAATTATGTTCAAAATCGGGAAATGCAAGCATTACTTGTTCAGCAATTTTTTCCTTCAAAAGCTGAAATGCTTCAGATGCCTCTTTATTCCAACACCATTTTTGTTTAGCTTTGAGAAGCTCATACATGGGTTGGGCAAACATTGCATAATTTTTTATGTATTTACTAATCCAATTTAAGGAACCTAATATCTTTTGCAATTGTTTAATTGAGCTAGGTTCCGGTAACTCTATTATAGACTTGACAAAAACTGGATCTTTATGATACCCTTCTGGGGTAATGATGTGACCCAAAAACTTTATCTCCCTGCAGCAAAATTTACATTTCTCTATTTTAAGGGTCATGCCTGCTTTCAGTAGACAATTAAATACACTTTCAACATGAATCAGATGAGAATCAAAGTCTTTGGATCTTATAATGATATCATCCACATACACCACTACAAAATCCTTACAATCAGCCAAAACTCTATTCATTGCATCTACAAAGACAGCGGTGCCATTCACTGATCCAAATACAACACGTTTAAATTGATATAACATGCCTTCGAATGAAAATGCTGTGTATTTTCTACTTTGTTCATCCAAAGCAATTTGCCAAAAGGCATTACCTAAATCTATAGATGAGAAATAATTACAACCTTGAAACTGTACTAATAACTCATCTATTTTTACGGGATGAATTTGCATCAACTTTACATGCTTATTTATCCCTTTTAGATCAACACACATTCTTATCTCTCCACCTGGCTTAGGTACAACCAATAGAGGGGATAAGTATTCAGAGTTGGACAATTCAATCACGTCCCATTCCAACATGGTGTTGATCTGTTCTCTAACTTCGTCCCGGTATGCAAATGGAATAGGATAGTTTCGACCTACCACGGGTTTGTCTGTATCCAGTTCCATTGTGTGCACATAATTTTTACATAAACCTGGTTTAATGGAAAACAATTTTTTATATTTATACAATATATTTAAAAATTTCTGTTTTTCAACTACCGACAACATCTCAGTTTGATCCAACTGACCAGAAATTTTTAATATTGTTTCATCATCCACCTTATTACCCTCAGAACTTGACACAAAAGAACATTCATAATAATGATCCACATCTACAGTATTTTCCAATGGAACGAAACGGGCAAGTACATCATATTTATCATTATCACATACAAGTGCCTTCTTAGAGAAATCTAAGGTACCTTGCAATGCATATAGAACATCTAAGCCCAAGATCATATCCACCTGCAGATTCTGAACCACTAAAAATTGTACCAACAAACTTTGCAAACCGATAACAATCATAAGCCTAGTTAAACCTAAAACTTTGTTCTTTTTAGAGCCTGTAAAATCCACTAGTCTAATGTTTTTAGTACTCAATAATCTTGGCCTACTGGCTGTAGAAGAGATATTTTTCCACACCTGATAGGAAAGCAAACTAATTTCTGCTCCACTATCACATAGAGCCAAATGTTTATGATCTAGAATATTAACCCAAATTTTTGCAGTATTCGAACCATTAGGAACATTATTGATTGGTCGGTAATTTTCTTTCATGTAATTTTGATCTTCAGATTCTAATCCTTTTTCCCAATCACCAACATTAACAACTGCTATGGCAGGGTTTATAGCATACCCTCTGTCACCTGCCTCAAACCAAAGGGAATTGACTAGTTTTTTTGATTTTCAGGAACATGAGATCTTCCCTGATTTAAGTGTCCAATCTTGTTGCGCTCTTTGTCACCTATCTCAGTTGCATGAACTGACACTTCAGTCTTAAAAGTATTATGCACACTTTTGACAGGCAACTGCATATTTTGGATGACACTCATACTATATAAAAATTGCAACAACTTGCACATGCCCGCACGATTCCAATGAATCATATCCAGACGATTTTGTATACGAGGACCAATGTACTGTTCATACAGAGTTTCATTTATCTTGTTATCATCATCAAAGAAAAGAGGAGCAATATTTAGCACTGTGACCTTATCCTCATCTTGAAGAGATAACAGGTGAGAATTGTACCTTTGCCATCTGACCCATTCTGGATCCCCTCTAGAATGCATAACTTTCGGAATTGGTGGTAAGGTAAGTACAATTATATTCCTTGTCTTATTTTTCATGACCTGTATCAGTCTGTTAAAGCTTTGTTTGATATCATCCTCATTTCTCCGTTTCAGTAGATCATTCGTGCCAATCATTAACATTACCTGGTCTGATAACTTATTATAAGATTCCATTCTTTGTCTTAGCTGATCTATTGTTTGACCTGAAACACATAATCCAATGTGCCGTGTACCATCCTTTTCCACCTTCACAGGTTCACCTAAGATATTTTGTGAAAGTCTAAGCATCATGCTATCTCCTACTAATTGATTATTGTCAAGTATAGGAGTTAGAATGTCTGTTTCCATTGTGTTTCTATTATAGGCAAATCTATTCTTATTCGGAGGCTTTAATACATTATTAGCACCCATGTTACCTCCCCCAACATGAGTCCTCATCAGTTTTCCGCATGGGAAACAACACCATTAGCTACTGTGGGAATCTTATGTGTTCCGCAAATGTAGCTCTTAACCCCAAGGTTTGTTTTGTCATAGTTCCTATGTAAATTAGTTCTTGTGTAATTTGATTTGCGAGAGTATGTATTCTCTTTATCTGCACTAGATGCTTGTTCCACAGCCACTTGAGCTACTTTAGCTTTAAAGTTTCGATTTTTTACACCATATTCTGAATTGATCATCCTAAGTGGGATGTCTCTAAGTGATTCAAAATTCTCTATGGCTTGCAATGCTCTTTGCAATGTCTCAACATTATTTACCACAAAGTGCTCTCTGATCTTAAATGGCAAAAGCGTAGCCACTTGTGCAATCAAGTGTGCTTCCTCCGCATGAGGCTGGATGGATTTGAGCAATTTATAATTCTTGTTTACAAATTTCTGTAAGTTACCATGTGCAGCTCTAGAAAATTGAGTATTCAGTATCCGAGTCAATGTGACACTCTTCCACCTAGAATTCTCATAGTGAGACAGAAAGGCCTTTTTAAAATCATGGTAAGTATTGAAGGAAGATTTATTCTGAGTGTACCAACTTTTTGCACAGTCTTTGAGTAACTTAGGTATATATTGCATGTAATCCTTTTCCTTGATATTGTAAATATCCATCATTTCCTCAACTTTCTCCAAAAATTCCGATGGCATACTGTCCATCGAGATTCCATCAAACTGTGGAAACTTGCACAATTCTTGCGGCTTTATGAAAGATTGTCGGTGCGCTAAAGAGTAGTCATATTGAGTACTAGTCGCAAAAGTTGCACTTTGAGAAGGACCATTTACATCACTCTTATTTATGTACTTATTATGATGCAAACAAGAATCACCTTTTACATAATCTTGGCGATGACCAGATGGTGTTCCTCTATGGTCATTGGTAAAATCAAATAACTTTTCTTCTGAGCCAGATGGCTCTGTTTCAGTATTAGTGGCTTTATCACATACCTTAGATACATGCTTGTGCACTACATCCTCATCAACACAACTATCAGAACTATTCACTACTGTAGAAACTCTTGCACGTTTTCTCTTTGTAAGAGTTCTTCTGCCAGCTGATTCTAACCTACACTGACTAATGGGTGACAACACTTCTTTAACCAATGTTAAAACTTCTAGCTTTACACCCATTATTTGTTCCTGCAGAACCTGGTCCTGAGAGAGATCATTATTCACTGATTTGCAATCACTTGTCACAAGTCCTTGCATGGTTTGAATAAGTTCATTAGGCATATTTCCTGCTGAACCATCCTCTTCATTATGAAGCACTTTGTACTGAAATTGATCAGAATTCATCTCTTGGTTAGGTTGAATTTGTGGAGAAGAAGCACCATCACACACTGAAGGTTTAGGTAAACTTGAAAGAGAGGACAAAGTATTTGCTAAATGCTGTTTAGTTTCACACCATTCCTTTTGCATGTGTCTCATGTCAACATGCAGTCGCTCAGCCAAATCTGCATGTGCTTCTTGTACAGCACCAACCTGCTTACCCAAATATTCCATCTTTTGTTCCACAACATAGGATACTGCAGAAATATCAGTATCCACTTTCATGGATAATGCTTTTATATGAGATTCCACTTTCTCTGTTCTTATCAAACACTCCTTCTTATATTGAGCAAGATCAATTCTAATTTCTTTTAATTGAGCATCAGAATATTGCTGAAGAGTTGTCAGCCCAGATTTAAGCACCATCTGGCTAGCATTCAACTCTATCAATTGAGCATCAGTCTTTTCCTGATTAGCTTTGAGATCCTCCTGATTAGCTTTGAGCTCTGTTTGGCCATCCTTGATAGCATTGAGAGCAGCCATAACATCTGCCAAGCAGAAATCACCCTTTGGATGTGACATATTTAAAGGTAAAAACACCTAACCTCAGAAACAAGAACAAGATGCAAAACAAGACAAAGATTATTATAGGCTTGAACCTTTTCAACTAATCACCTGACGTCTCATAATCTTAAATATGTAACGACTTTGTCAGTATAATTCAAACTCAGTATCAGCACAATAGGTAGCTATGGTGCTATGTTGAAAAGGAAATTTAAATTTACATATATTGATAACTTCATAATTATTATATTGATAAAAATAAAAAAAAACTAGACACAACAAAAATTACAATATCATCAAATTATGCCTATGTTTACAAGAACATTTATAAGATATCAATGCTATACATAAAAGAAAATATATCTTTGTTATCTCCTTCCAGGATAAAGCAAGTCTTTGTATCTACAATTCTGAGCTTCAGTTTTCGAAATTCATCATCTGATCAAATCACCTCCAAACGTAAAACATATAAGTGTCACTCTATGCGACTTTCTTCATAGCACTCATTTGAGGAACTGTAACATTTACAAGCCTGCCCGTTAAGCAAGATGAAAACAGATACCTATTCACTGTTTCCAATTCAACATGGCATCACTTATACATATCAGTGTCATTCCACAACTTTCGAATCTTTATAAGATTATATCATATTCAAAGTTCATTCGAGTCATAAAAGGCTTCTATATAACTTAAACATCCAAGTTATTATAACATTACCCAGTTTAATGCTTTAAAAGCAACAATTATTGTACAAATATATCACCATTCCATATTGCTAAATCTGTACTTATCTTTTTTTACATCCTCAGATCCTTTTAAAGTCACAGACAACTCGTATTAGAGCAACTAGTTCAAGCCAGATTTTTTAGTATGAGTTATCTTCAATTGTTTTTGTTTTATATTTTTGTCCATAACTGCTTAACACCTTGAATGTTTGTTTAGTAAATGTACATATTTGCTCTGTTACAGCTATTTTACTATGTATATCACAATATACTTATCTAATGATTACAATTACCATTTTTTGAATGTTGATACAAAATACCAAGTATGACATCATATTATACATTGAACAATTTTAAAGAGTTGACCTTTGTATATAAACCTTGATGCCAATGCAAATGTACATAATTTCAATAAATTTAATTATAAATTTGAAAGTATCATATCTTTCTTGTCAGAAAGAACACATATGATTTAAAATATTTGTTTTTCATTTTGTCAGTCAAAAATAACTGTTATGAATATGAACTCAGAATATTTCACAATTTGATAATTTTGTCATGATATACAAATTGGCTTTTTTAAACATCATATTTAATGGAATAGGTTTAAGTAGTAATTTCAGACATTTAATTGTATTATTTGAATAAAATTTTGAGTAATCATATGACTAAATTATTATAAATATTGCACAAATGTGGAACTTTGGACTTAGCCTAACTATTTTCAAATGTAGTTATGACAATGTATTATTTTTATTGTCATAACTGAAATATATTATTTTATCATAGTATTATTAGTTTGTTTTAGTTGATTGTCAGTTTTTCACAAGGGATAAGAAATAATCTGAAAATCAGATACATTATATTCTATCGACTTTGCTCGATCATTCTTCAAAAATTACCTTTTATTGAGAAAATGGTATTTGTCACCCTTCTTTCAAATTATACGGTTTTAGTGAACAATTAAACTTTACGAACGAACATTGGCATTTTCACACTTTTGGGATGCAGTATGGCTCAGGCTTCAGCCAGTCAATGAGGAGGGGGGGGAGGGGGATTGAGAGGTAAGTTGGCATAGGTCCATTCACAAAACTTGTTTTTGCCTTGCAGATACACAAAAGTGAGAGAGCCACAATCCATATTCGAAGTCAAAGGAAAATGTCACGCATTTTAAAACCAAACCTAATGCAAACTATAAGGATTTTATTGTTCTAGTTTTCCAAATTCAATCGAACCTTATATTGTGAAAGAGGGCTTATAGGTGGGCCCATAGGAAATTTTTGACATTACCCATAAAGCAGATAAAAAATTTACTGATAACTTGAGCTGGACTGAAATTGGTTATGCTTTAGAAGAAGACCAACATGTTTAGACTTTTCAAAAACAAACTACATGAACTATATGATTAAAGTTTTATAAATAACAAAATGACAGTATTTTGCAGTTACAAGCCATTTATAAAAATGTTGGATTGATAACATTACTGACAATTTTGATGGTCCACCAAAATGCATATACTAGTGCATACAGATTAATCTGCCCCATCCATCATACTTATATATGTAAATAAGGAACTAACAACTCACCTTATAAATAAAAATAAAAGCAATAAGTGTTGCAAAATTTTCTTCTGTGAATCGGGTGATGTAGCATACAAATGCACTTGCATCAAAAGCAACCAGAACAAGAAGAATCAGTCCTACCCAAATGCCTATCCAGAACCTGAATGACATGTAGTTCCATTCAGTTTTTCTGAAAGAGAAGGGGGGAAAAGCAGTTAAGCATTTACATACACACACACAAACATTACAGCTGTAACAAGAAATAGCAAGTAACTGATTCACGTATGCAAAATGCAAGATTTCGTGGTTTTTCATGTTATTTTCTTGCCTGACAGTACAAAACTACACATAGGAATCACATCTTTGAAACCAATGTTATACATGGGACCTGCATAACTCTTACGACAGAAAAGGAAAGTTTGGGCCAACCCTTTTAAAGTGTAGTGTCAGAAAGAAAATACTTGTTTGTCAGACGTTAATTCCTTGTAACTTGAAAGAAAGAAAAGAACAAATAAATGGTATCCAGCTTTCTGTGGATGGGTGACAGCAAGTTACCAAACCCAACAGCCAAATAAATTCTGTTTTTTTTTTTTTCTTGTTTTTTTTTCTTTCTTCACAAGTTAGATGGAATCATTAAATGTTTTTGTAAGAAGTGAATTTTATCCATGTTTACACTATCGAATTATACAGAATTTTGTACTTCTGAAACCAAGTAATAAATATTACAGTAGATTCTTCATAATCTGAGGCAAAAAAAAAGTGCTCAGTGAATTTATGAATGGAAATGATTCAAAATCCCGAAACAGAAGACAATTGATTATTTCTTCAAAGTGTAAGTTCTAGGGCTATTTACACCCCCTTTTAACATTACGGTAAGGGTTTTAGATAAGATGATGTTGAACGATTTTTCCTATTTTCATTGTTACTACTGTACTGTACAATGCCAGTACATAGACAATATTCATAATGATACTGTATATCCCATTTATTTCATATAACTTGTAACTACACTCCCTCTTAAAAAGATCTGTTAAGGCTTAATGAGTGCCATTTTACTGAAACAGAAGGATCCAAAAAATGAAAGTACTAAGGTGAATTTTCTCCACTTACTTGCAAAACTCGAAGACGATGGTTTCAAAAACTAACACTGGCCCTGTCGATCCTAATATGGTGAGTGGCTGCCCAGAGAAGAAGCCATACCCTATTCCACAAACAAACCCCGAGACAAGAGATTCCATGGCGGCCATGTTCTTCCCTGTTGCATCACTCAGAAGTCCTCCAAATGTAATTATAGGTGTGAGGCAGGCAAAGTAAAGGAAAATCCAAGAGGCGATACACTGCAGAGCCAACGCATCCTTGAAATCTGATATATACCTGAAATAAAGTGTTTGCTCGAATTTCACTTTTGTAATACATAATATTTGTACCTGGAGCTTGAGAGTGCTACAGGGTGTTTACAAATATCTACCATGATTATACAAAGTATAATCGTCCTTTGCAATAGTGTTTAATGTATTGCTTTCTGGATGACTGAAATAAAGAAAGAGATGCCCCACCCCGATAAAGTTCTATTTTAAAATTGTCAGTGCAGCTTATGGAGACCAAGCACTATCGCGTTTGAATATTTCCCGATGGTATGGATGATTTTGTGATAGACGAGAAGACAATGAAGACGACCCCATACAAACATATATTATACAAGAAGTTTGTATTGTAAACAATTTCTAACATTAGCAAAAATGATAAAATTAGTGTCACGGCTTTTATCTTTAGAAATCCATGGAATATATTTAAGTTTTTACTCAGTTCATTTATAATAGACAATCTTTGTCATTGGCACTCTTTATGAGGTTGAAACAGTTGAAGCAGGCCCGTAGCTAGAACTGACCTCCAGGGGGGGGGGTATCATATAAAATACTACATATTTAAAAATACTAAATATCATACAAATACTACAGGGTTTTTTCTATATCTTCTAAAACATCTCTTGAAGTGCTAATGACGGCTACTGACACCATCCTTTAATACACACTTCATACTATTTCTGATGATACATATATTTATATCATACATGTTAAAATGTACAACATTCACATCAATCATAGTGCCTATCGTACATTCCATTCCTGGCCAAAGCAATAAAACTTGGGATCTGTTGACATTTGACGCAGATGCAGGAGGAATGTGGGTAATGACATCAAGTCGCAGATATTTGTCAAAGGAGAGGCTGCAACAGGGGCAGAGAAGGTACAGATAAAGAGGCTCCCTATGAAAGGACTTTCTAAAGTCTAGAGAATCTTGTGAACACTTGCCGCTGCTTAGACTTCTGCTCATAAACAAGATGAACGAACGAAGTGAACAAAATAATATATTCTGTCTACATTTTCACTCTTCACCTCAAACAAATTAGAATACAAAATAGTTTTACCTAATGTCAAGGGGGCTGGCGACCCTGTCAGGAGGGAGGCTTAGAACCCCTCCCCCCCCCCCTTTCCTGGCTACGGGCCTGAGTTGAAGTAACAGGAGTACAAAAAACTTGTTAACAATTCCCAAAGTTTGTAAGGGCATGCCATATTCCTGGAGGTTCACTGACAACAGGTCTACTGTGCTAGAATATGATGGCATTGATGTGGCACAAGGAACTCAAATCAAGTTGTTGTTCTTAGTTACAATTTTATGCACATAATCAAGGAGGATTTTTGTGGACACCCTGTAGAATTATCAGAAATGAAAATACAATGCTACTTCATATAGGACTACTGTGTAAGCAATGTTCCAAATGAAGTTCTTACCATGGAGTCTTCCGTTTGATGTCATTTATAAGGCCTCCAAATAGGCGGCCTGTCCTGGACAACCCTGAATCTTCCCTTATTTTCTGCTCATCTTCCTCAAAATCTACTGGTTCTTCGTTCACAGGTTCTTTACGTTTCCTTGGATCCTAGAAAGAGAAAACCTATTAACCTCCTTTTTTTCTTAAAGAGTCAACAAGATTTTAAATTTCCTTTAATACCATACTCCTTGTCTTTTATGACAGACAAATACATACACAAGCTGACCTCCCAACAACAAAATTTAAATATATTAAATTTCTCTCTGCTTTACCACCAACCATTATGAAGAATATTTATTTATATATCTACAGTTGAAAGTGTGATTTAAACCAGTGTTACCCTACAGGTTTTGCTATTGTTGCTATGGCTTTTTTCTAAAAAATGGCTAGCCATAATTGCTACTTCTCCTACTACACATCTACTGAAAAGGGGGATGTGTATTTTAATAAATAAAATTATCTTTAAAATACATGCAGTGCTTACCTGTAAAAAATCCATATAATAACTGAATGTTTAAGTTTCCACTAGAATGTTACCTGACCTTCTCAATGGCATAGTGTGTCGGACCCTGTGGCCGAGTGGTTAGCACATCGTGCTGCGATGCCAAGGTCCCGGGTTCGAATCCTGCTCGGGCTGGTTGTTTGTGAATGTCCATTCATCAATTTCATCACTCATCCCTATCTTTGCAAATTAGCCAAGAGGCACAAAACGCGAAGTAAAATAAACTAAATCAATCAATCAATCAATCAATGGCATAGTGGAAACACTGCTTTGATCAAGATGTGCTTGGTTCAATTTCCAATTGAGGCATATCAAACAGTGGTTAAGATTCCACCATCAACTATAGGTCAAGTCCCAATTAGCCTATCTGAGGATAAAGTGGACTTCAAAAAAGATAGAAAGAAGAAATGTTACTCAAGTAAATAAGAATTTTATTACTAGTGAGGAACATAAAACAAACATAGTTTCCAAGAACTTACACTGTAAAAAAATGGATGCTCTCTCTCACCTGAGATGGAATGGCAGCTGGGGGTTCTATTCGGATGGTCGGATCCCACTCCCCAGGAGGAAGAACGGTGACGGCATCAAGAAATTCATCCACAGCAGCTAGTAGATGATTCCGGTTCCTTGCCTTGTACGCAACATCATGGAATACTTCATCTGACATAAGGGTTGCCATTGCACGGCCAACCTCGTGGAAACGACCATTGCCACCCTGAAATGGTGCAGAACAGCATAGAAGGACAGGAACAGGCTTATTCTGTAATCAATGATTCTCACCGCCTTTCTTACGTGATTATTTAAAATCTGTACATTGACGTGCGTGCACGTATGCACACACACACACACGTATGTACGTTACATACTGTAGGGGAACCCTAGTTTTAATATTTTTATACATTTTCTTGCATTATACACTAGCAACATGTACACTATGACACGATTTGTTGTACATTACCGCATTATAAGTTACTTAACAACAAAACTGTGAAGCCTTTATAGTTGAGGTTCCACACTGCATATACAAACATGCACAATCACTCTTGAATTAATTGAATATTTTTTTTAAAAAAAGTCTTCTAATACCTGAAATCAGTTTATTAATGCAATAGAGTATAAAAAGAGTATAATTCATGTACCACATTTTTGTAAAAATTTATAGCTATGCAATAGCTTTTGCCTTAAAAAATAACTTCCATACTTGTAACTTTTTACAAATTCATGGCAAATTAATTAAACTTTTATATACATAAAAACAATAACTTATGAACTTCATTACAGGCTACTTTTAACTATAAACATGTAATTAACTCTGATAAACTTACTATTCATTTTTCCGCATAAGTTTTTTTCAGCGATCGATTTTGCCACTCGTCTGGTGGCTTCATCAGGCGTGAACTGTTCATGCCTGATGAAGCCAACAGACGAGTGGCGAAATCGATCGCTGAAAAAACTTACATGGAAAAGTGAATAGTAAGTTTATCAGAGTTAATTACCTATCTCTGCGTAACTGCCAAACTGATATCTTTAGATACAATATAAACATGTAATCCATAAAATTATATGCAATTTCACTGATACAATGATGACTAACAAACCCCATTCCTAATGTAAAGCATTTTATTCACAAAACCTTGAAGAAAGTTTGTTACTTTACATTTGAAAGCTATTATTGTGCTATCCATTTCAATACCTGAAAACATACAAACTCGACTTCATACAACATGCATTTTTCATGGTCACCAATCTAATTGTATATACAACACAGAGAAAACTTGTAACTCAAACAATATGAACAATGATTTCGGTATGAAATTCAACTGTAACAAATATTCAAGGAAATACATTGCTTAGAGTCAACTTTAATTATCATTTTAATTAGTTTTATTTTAGTTTCGTTTAGTGTAATTATTAGTTAAAATTGTTGTCTGATTCAACCATCTTGTAATTGCAGAAATCATAATGGAAAAATTTCTTTAAAATATGTCACCTTTATTGGGAGTTAACGTTACTGATATTTATCCGCCTCTTTTTTCTGCCAAGACTCAACTTTTCAATCTTTGTTACCCTGCTGCTCAAAACCAGGAATGTACTATCAAAGAAGCATGAGTAAAGTACTACAAACGTCTTCCCAAACTACTACATGGAATACTGATTAACAATCAACGGGGAAGAAATTCCACATTATATTATGCCAATTAGCATTATTTATCCATAAGACTCCCTTAAAGTTGTATTTTAACCCTGTAGGTCTTTTATATTCTATTATTTACAGATATACAGGTATCATTTTACCAATACTAATGCATATATTCTTATAGATTCCCACCTTATACATAGTTAGAATTTAAAATGGTTCAGACTACAAATTTTAACATGTAAGTATTCCATCCCACATTTAGGGGATGTGGGGGTAGGTCCCTAAATGAGCCTTCATGGTATGGTGCTATATGCATGGGGAACCGTACCTTTACCTTTAATTATTTCATTCCCCGATTACAACATATTTATAGAAATATTTGATTACTAAAAAGTACATACTGATTTGTGTCACTAATGGCCAATATATATAATGAATATATTTATTTATTTGATGCTAACTACAGCCACAAGGTTTTAGCACAGCATATGTCAATATACCATAGGAATACAGATTATGTCTATGGCAAGGATGGAACAATGGTATCGGCTGATACAGGCATATCAGTTTATAAGTAAAATTAACAGTAATTTTACTGATCCGATATATCGACAAATATCTCACAATTTAGTGCAATATTGTGTTTTGTTATAATTTTTATGAATATAAACATATAATCTCAATGCCCTACTTTTTTTAAAAAAGTAAATGTATATATATGCAGCTGCTTTTGCACTGCAAAAGCTTAGTCCATCTGGTAACATACATTTATTAAGGAGGTCAATGACCCATTCAGGTTCTTCGAGAACCATTTGGAATTTTATATCAGATTTGCAGTGGCATAGCATGGACATTTCGGGTGGGAACGCCAAGTCCGAAGGAAGGGTCGGCCCTTTCTTGCTTAATAATTTACTTATGGAATTAGTCGCCACAGGTATTGTTTACTTGCCTGAAGTCAGCTGGGTTTTCAATAAAACATCATCCATGCATGTTTTAGCTAGAAAATTAGATGCCTCACTATGCCACAAATGTTTTGAACTCTGGTGTTTTATACCTTTTTTTATACCTTTCTGCATGACGCAAGTCATTAAAAACCTACTTGAATCACAAGCGCCTCTGCACAACAGTAGGCGTAATTGTTGTGGATGATCCAACTACTGATTGATTTGGTTTATTTTACTTCGCTTTTCTACCCCTTTTGGTTAATTGCGAATATGAATATGAGTGATGATGATATTGATGAAGGGACACTGACAAAGAATACCCGTGCTCACGCCGGGATTCGAATCGGGGACCTCTGTCATCTTGGCGCACTGTGCAAAGCACTCTGACACGGAGGTGTGTGGATGATCCAAATATCGTACACTCTACTGACGTAACAGTGCCGATTAGTAATTTAGACCACTGTTTATTACATCTTGAGAATGCTGATAAACATTTTAAAATAATTTTGTCCAGAGACAATTCGATGTTAAGAGTTCTCAAATGAATGGTAAACATTTCCATTGACAGAATATTAAGCAGTTAGATAATAACAAAAAAATAATAACAATAAAAAAAATAATAGTTTTGCGGGTTAAGTCGTAGAGCAGCCACAGGCTGAATTTCTACCACGAGGACTTCACCAACTTATTTGACAAAAACTGTGTTGATCTTTTAGTTTCAAATGCACATCGCTGTTCGTGCGATAAATTATATAATGCAGTGATCATTAAGAAGCGGTATAATTGAGATTGGTAAAGTTACGTCAGTCAATATTGCGTATTATAGCATCACATAACACGAGTTGCATGAGCGCGAAGAACCAGGTAGGAATTCTACCGCTGTCGTCTGCTTCAGAAAACAGGAAGGGTCACATGAACCAATCACGGTAGACCTCTGCTGCAGTTCCGTACGCTGGCGTACGAGAGAGCATTTACGCGCGTGCTGTAGACATCGAAGCTTTCCCTCCAGAAAGGCAGCAAGGAATATAGAGTCTTTTACGCCGAACCTGCTCAGCGTCCGGCCAGGAAAGGCATTGAAAAGAGATGCTAGAACGAGTGTTGAGAGTGGAGCGTTGCAAGCGGATCGCGAAAAATAGCTATTATAATGCCATGAAGGTCAAACATATATGGAATTAGTCAAGTTTTACTTTATATTCACAGCATTTACGCATTTTTGAAATTTTAAATCTGGGAATGCCGGGCGTACGGGCGTACTATAACGCTACGCCACTGCAGATTTGGTAGAAAATGAGTTATTGGTATCGGTAAATTTTGTATCAGTACTTTATTGGTATTGGCCAGAATTTCATATTGGTACATCCCTAGTATCATATATACTGTAAAATATTTTTGACCATACTGACAATGTTAATACTCCTAAGAGCATAAATCATAAATATTATACACATATTTTAAACTATGACATACTTTCTATTTACTACATAGAAAAAATTAATAAGAGACACCTTAAAATTTACTTCATCTCTTTGCATTATATTTTGCTCAAATTTTATTTTAGATCATTAACCTTAACAAATTAAATGGTAGTTTTAATCATTAATCAGTCCATTCCCCCTCTACTTTTGAATGATTTATCGGCAAAGCTGAACCTCATCCAACAATGCAACTTACCAAAGGTCCTAGAAGCACAAAAAGGAATCGCGTGGGAACAGGAACTTCAGTGAGGTCTCCTAGAAAGGTGGCCTGACTCAATCGTACAAATGCAGACAAAGTTTTGTCTAGGAAGTCCACCTCACCCACCAGAATGTTGGAAGCCTCAGCACCAGGAGGAATTTTTCGCATGAAGTGAACGTTGCCCTGAAAGGAAATTAACATGATAATCTACTGGCACATTTTGCTTACTGGGAGTATCTAAAATACTAATAAGAACCTATCGGCAACCACAAATGATATGCATTTTAAGTCCAACATTTTGAAAGACGCACTCTATTTAACAGTAGCTTATTAATACTTTTCAACGTGAAAACTGGTTTCTGAAAAAACGTGAGACAACATCGATAGGAAAGATGAAATTACATGAAAAATGTATTTGACAAGCATGCAGAAACTCAAGATACAGTAAACATTGCAATCCTTTCGGGTTTGGTGGTCACAGTTGAGTAAGATAATGCATGTAGATATAAATCTGTGCATGTGTGTATGAGTAAGAGAATTGTTTATCAAAAGTGCACATGAAAGAAAAAGTACAAATGTTGCTGTAAAACCATTTCTTGTCAATACCTATCATCCTTCAGTATGTAAATTTTATCTCTCCCATGTGTGCCAAATCATAAGGAAATTTGCTTTTGTTTAAATGGTCAAACAGCAAACAGCCCAACATATTTTTCATTCAAACAAATACTGAATCAATTATTATTGAAAATATCTCACTAAAAGCAATTTATCTTTGTGGTACTTTTTCTCAAAGCAACTTACTGCATAATGGTTGAAAGTTTTCTCCAAAATTCACGGTTTCATACATCAGAGAAATGTTAAATGTCCAAATTTGGAAGTTTCCATTATTAAAGTTCTCCAAAACAGTTTAGTTTTTAACAGAGATAAGCAGTGAAGTGTGCAGACAATTTCAAAATATTTGCTTTCCATACAACATATTTTGTATTAATATTTCTTTATTCATTTGATGCAGATATCATTCTCTGTTTGAATACATACACGCATGGCACACAACAGTGTGTATATATAGTATGTTAATGTGTGTTTGTACTCATGTTTCTCTTACTTAACTTTCTGAATTGAATAATAACTGGATACTACTTAAGGTTGTATACAAAAAATAGGCTCACAATTTAAATACATGATCAATCCATGTTAGCTGTTACTTTATGGAGCAGGTGTAAGTGTCTACCTCTTTGTGAAATAGATTTGCATGCATCACACCAATTACATGTCAGTGACTTTATAAGTCGAGAGTAGTTTCATGCAGCATCTGCATAGTGAAGGAGGCTGTATAAATACATCAGGGCTTAGTAATAAGTAGGGGTGTGCAAGATTTAAATGTTTTGGTTGGGAAGGAAAATTTTAAAAATCCCGATGTTCAGAATAAGAAACATATATGCTACTTTCTGGCAAAGTTCGGAAATGTTGGGACAAGAAATGTTCAATAGATTACTTGACACCGTGAACATCTCTTGTCCTAGACATTATTTTTCTCTGAAGTGTCAGTTTTCACTTTTTTTTCTAATGGAAAATGCCATTTCTAAGAAATTTCGTGCACTTATAGTGCAGAAAATTTTCAGTGAAGCACTTATTATGCAATCACTCAAAAATTCCCAACTACTTGGAATCCTAAAAATCATGGTATTTCCCAAAGTCGAGATCAGAATGGGATTTTTTCTAGAACTGAACCGATACTGATGTTGATAGCATCAGAAAGTAAGGTTTGGATTTTGTTTATCGATATCAGTAGATACTTTTCCATTGTTTTGATGGCTTGCAGGGTCCTCAAAAATGCCGAGCAAAACCTTCGCATAATCTAATTATCCAGTGCAAAATTCGAAGTTTCCATCGATTTTGAACCAATGTTATGTGAAAAAACTGTAGTTTTTGCAACAGGCATTTTTATATTTTGATGTAATTTTGGAATATTTTAAAGCAAAACTCTGGTAAATTGATACCTATAATTGGGGTGGAATATTTACCCACTAATATTAATCAATATTTTGTTATGAAATCAATCAAAACTTTTGTCGGTATGGGTATTAATTCAAAGTGGTATCGGCTCTGCCCTATTTTTTTTTTTTTTTACCTTGATCCCAATCCCAACATTTCAATATTCTGCACACTCCTAGTTAATAACTAAAAAATAAGTTTGGGATCCATCCAAGTAAGTTTGGTCAAGGCCAAAAAAGAGTGGCACGCAAGCAACGGTTAGTGTGCATGGGTTCGGGAACACCGCACACCATGCTAAGATGTTTGCTTAAACGTACGGCTCCTGTGTGAGATGCCTGAATGGCAGGCACTGGTACCTTCGGATGGTTTCCGTCCCCATTCGTGTGCTGGTCGCCGAGAGCTCCCGCGCTGTGGTTGCGACTGATGGAAGTGGAACTGGGACTGTGCTCGAGCCCCTCCTGAGGAACGTTAGCAGCACCTGCCAAGAAAGAAAGAATCGTGAGCAGTTCATCTTTTCAAGCGTTTGCGAACAGATTCAGTCTCCCTCCACTTTCTATTACTAGGGACAGATTCATTCACCCTAATTAGCAAATTCTTAGGCTCTTTAGCAAAAAAAAAAAGAAAAAATAGTAAACAAAATAGGAACACAAAAATTATAAGTAAATTCAAAATTAGCAACTAAAATAAACTGTTGTGCTACAATTTGTGTTTTTCTTGTTAAGTTTCAGGTAAGCTTTCTATGTTGGTCACATTTGCAGCTATTTCATTCCTAGCTAGATAGAACACTTATAGGCAGCCCTTAGCTCCATTCGCTCGAAATCCTCTGCACCAACTTATTCTGCGGTAACACAAAAATACTTGTTAAAAGCAATAATGCTGTCTTATGTTAACAGGCAGGTATCATACTACATCTAATACTACATGCTTCGGATGTATTGATCTAAATTGTGTAATAATAATACTCACTGCTGCAGAAGAACTCATTATCACTGGGACTCATACCTTTGCTTAAGTGAAGTGCAAAAAAAAAAAAGTACAATAAATAATAGTATCTAGGAAAACTATGTTATACGTATATGTTAAAAATCACTACAATCAAGCACACTCTGGATGCAACGGTTAAAAAATCCACACATTTGCAGTGATGCCAGTAAAGCTTAAACTCCATTGCATTCTCAGTCAAAATTAAAAAGGGGGGAAAAAGAACTCCACAAACAAATGCTGATAACGTAAACTGAAAACTTATACAAATAAATTGAACATTAACAAGTAAGTAGATTATTTTTTTATTTATTTAGCACAATCCAAGGGAACTGAACATATCACCAGCATCCACAATCCTATGAAAAACCAAAATCAAATCTTTTATAAAAAATTAACATAAGCTGCCCCAAGAGATTAGTACAGAGGAAAGCAATGCCTAGGAAAAGACACACCAACAAGCCGCTAAAGGTTACCAGCTCCGGGACCGGGAATAGAAAGATATCGGCCAAACTTGGGAGGCTCGTTCAGGGTTCCCGGTGTGGTTGGAGGCGGAGGTGTCTGAGAGTCTTCCACTGCAGAGAAACACCACGCATTAGCAGTTAAACTGGTCCACTGGGCCAGCACATATACATTTGGAACTGGCTGTTTATTTTTCATTTATTTGAAATCGCATCTGCAGAAATTTCAACATTCTTACAGTCAAAGGTGCTGCAAGTATTTGTACAGTGCAGGCCCCTTTACAACAGGCACTTTTAACATTTCTGAAGGAGATTTTTGCACCCAGGTAAGGATTTTAGATATGGGGATTTTCCCCTGTATACAATGACGAGTGCAAAATGGCCATATGTGCTTATGCACCCAAAAATTTTAACTCATTTATTCAATCTGTACAGTGAAGAGTTAAACCTAAGTTAAATGCTCGAGTTGTGAGGTATTCAAGACATGTCTTATACCTAGAGGCACATATTTTTGGTAAATGAAAAAGCAAAATTTCGGTACAAAAACGGAGTCAATTTCAGGTTCAAAAGCAGTAAATAAAATAAAATATCAGTGTTATAGCGGTGAAACATTGGATGAAAATTGGTATATAAAAATACATTTTGGTTTTAAAATTGTGAATATAATCCTAAATTTGATTTAAAAACTACACTTATTCCACTGAATTAACATTTCACTTCTAGTAGAACATTTATGTAGTTATCAGAGTATTAAGTTTATTTCTGTGTAAAGGAGTCCTATTTTGCTTCTCCAATATTAACAGCAGAATTAATCAATTTTACGGGAATTGCACAACTCTCAGGATAATTCAGACCTCTGAAGGTGTCACGTCGGTGAATAAACCCTAAATTTCGTGTTTAATTGTTAATTTCGCTTTTTGCAGTTCATTTCGCATTATTTCGTGACAAAACATGGTCACAAAATGCATCTCACACCTTTCAAAAACATGAAAAATTAACACTACAACGTGTTTTTTCGCCAAAAACGAAATATGCATGCCCCTACTTATACCTCTTGTATATCTGGAAAGTTTCCTAGGTTACTTACGGTCATCCAATCTTCAAAAATTTACGAATAAAATATAGTTGGAATGTGTCAGTATGTTCTTTCCGATACTTTCATAATTGTATTATTGTTCTTCATCGTTGATTTCTGCTACTTTTGGCTAATCACAACAATAAGGATGAGTTCTGATTGGATGAAATTGATGAAGAACATCCATGGCCAGACCAGGATTCGAACCTGGGAACTTCAGTGGCAAGATCAAAAGTTGACTACTTAACATTCTCAGCATTCGAGCCATCAACTGATACTTTAAAAACTTCAGAAAAATAGAAATTTGTACAATGCCATCTGGTTTTCTTTTTCCTTCTTCCCATTAGCTTGTAATTCTCTATCTGTTTAACAGAAATTTCTGTATTTTGTGAATTTCATCCACACAGAAAGTCAACATTATCAATGTGCACAGATTCAAGTCTCCTGAGGGCGTAACAACTTTTCTGAGATTTTGGCCTGTGTATGGGACCAGTGGCCACCCACCAATGTGTGGAACTTGAGGAGCTACAAATGAGTAACGTAACTGGTTGGATGGTCTCCCACCTAGGGTGAGTGAGTAAGTGAGGTCAGCAATAGGTCGGTAGGCCCGCACCCTCAATGGGCTGTTGCACCACAGGTTATTATTTATTTATATATATTTATTTTATATGATAGCTACAACCAGTTCCAAGTGTACATCAGAAAAGACAATAGACAAGTGGTTACAGAGCACACTAACTTTGGTGCACAACCAGTTATTAAAGAAGAAAAATCTGCAGTGAATCATAACACTGCTTGTACACATACAGAAACAAAAGATAAAATTATTAACACGTTGCAAAATACTTACACAGGATAATGTAAAATGTAATTCTATGTAGCTTGAGTAGTATGTAATTATATATTGACAAAATTAAAACCAGGCAAAATTTATTTATCTGTCCCAAACGTTTTCCTGAAGTGGAGAAAGAATGATACTAGTGTCAAAAGTACATTCTCGTCATAATTACACTTACAACCACTACTTTTAAATTGTTCTAAAATATGCAAATACAGATTCTATGTTACAAATATGCTTATTCTACACAATGCAAAAGCTTGTACCAATTTGTTAAATAACATTAATTTATATCACAGGGTAGGCCACCCCTCTCCCGTGACTCCCGTTTTTAGAAAAAATATTTCAACTATCAACATATAATGGCATTATTATCACCATATGCAATATTCTGTACAAACTTTTGAACTTCTAAGAATATTTGTGTACTCCCATCTCTCACCACATCATTCCACTAGAAGCATCCCCTTTTTCTAAATTAGAAAATTCTTAGGAAATTTTCACATGAAATACATAATACCGGAGTTTACTTTAAGGCACTACAAGAAAACATTTCACTCAACATGATACATATGTTACAAAAGGAATACATCGAATTTTCCCACCAGGAAATAATTGCATTCTAGCTGTTTAATACAGGCTAGTGGCATTAATTCTTTCCTTGCAGAAACCGATACATCCATATAATCATATTAATGTTTACCTCTAGAATGACCTTAACATGTTTCTCTTATTTTGTACCTGTATTAAAACACAAATGCTTCACATTGACAAAATCTCAAATACAATGTCAGTAACAAGCCCAAAACAGAAACAATTTGTCTATAAAATACCTATGGCATAATTCCTAAATTAAAAGCAATTGTCTCTATGCACAGGATATATGTAGAATCAATTCAAGATTCATACTAAAGATAATATGTAGTTTCATGTTCAGGAAATATCAGAACTTGTGTTCTTGCATCATTTTTGTCGTCTGTAGCCTTATTTTTCTTACCAATAAGATAACATTATCCGTGGCTGTTTTTACATAAAAATGCATTTGTTACAACTTGTTTCTATTGTTAACAAAGACATATTATATTCAGCCAGTATCTGACACAATCTCACATATATCCTGTACATACATAGCTCTTTCTAATGTACATATAAAAGTACCATTGGCACTTGTAGGCACAACGACAAGCACGTAAAAGGCTTAAAAATGTAAGCAAATGTCTGTAAAATTGAAGTTGGAAACTAAACATTTGAGGCACGACTATGCAGATTGGATCCACAACCTTAGGAAGACAGGAATCTATATCTTATATATAATACAAAGCACTAATTACTAGCACAATATTGCATTACTGAGAGTTTGTGCATCTAATTCAGAATCTCTCTGGTGACAAGGATCACTAGCTGCATACAAAGGTTTTTGTTGTTAGTATACAGCTGCACTACTGCATTTTCTGCAATACCTGGAACTGTAAGATATGGGCCTTTAAGATCCTGCACCCCTAAAAGAGATGTCTGAGAATTTGGGCAGCTGTTTCTACGCTGTTCATCTCCTGGACCCTGCAAACCTACATAAAATATAGGCACAAACATATAACATCTAACACATAGTCATGAAATGGTTTAAAATATAAATGCATTACTCTTATTGAAGGTTTTGCATAGTCAAGTAAGTGCCTTGGTTCACATAAAATGAAAGACAAAGACCATATGCTGCAATCAAAATCTGGGAATTAAATTTAAATTCTAAAGAATAAACAGCTGGTAGAATCCTATTTTCTGTATACAGTGAATTGCGAACAATAACATTTTTCCTCAACGTGGATCAAACTGGAGAAAAAGATTATCCACTTCTGATGAAATGGAACATTCATTAGCATTTGCAATGTCAGTTTGATAAGGTGTTTCCAATGCGAACATGTCCAATAACACCTGCACAATTCAACAACATAATTATTTGATAATATTGCAAATGCAGCACTTGACCATTCTGATATATATCAATTATGTTAGTTATTCTGTAACATATGAATAATCTAAAAATATGATGCAGACTTTTAAAGATAAAAATATTCATTGATAAGTTAAACGCATGTATGAGCATGCATGCATGCACACACACATATATTATAAATATATATGGTGCTCTAGATTACATACAAGAACAAAAACACCTTTCTCCTTTGATTTTCAGTAGTCAATAGTAGTCTCCTATAATCTTACATGAAATACAGTAATGATCTTCACAAGACACTTTTTTTTTCCTAAATAAAAGTAAGACAATTTAGTCATTAGCAACACTTTCTTTCCTGCAGCGTCACACATGTGATTATGCTCAAGATATTCCACAACACGAACAATTTAAGCAAGGTAATAAAATATTACCCAAATCAATATTAAAGTTACAGTGGAAAAACATGCGAGACCAACACAACACATTCGATGTTTCAATATTGCTCATTGAGGAGGGGAGGTATTCCTCATCGGGGAGAGGGGGAGGCACTTTTTGCCCCTGCATTATGGCCTCTTAATGCTAAGGCCCCCCACCCCCCTCAGTTTTGGTACCCAATCTTGCTCATATTTGATTAACTCCAATATGAAAGTGTATTTCACCAGTGAACTTTCATGTATTCAAACTAGATTTCCACATTTCTTTCCTCATCCTTACGCCTAGTGGAAATTCTAAAGCTATTAAATTGACAGAAAGAACATATAGTATTACACTGGAAAGCTACATGAAATATATTTCCAGTGGAAAGAACAAAGTTTGAGCATATAGCAAGACTATTCAAAATAAAAGTAGCAGCATAATAGATATTGTTCTATAAAGAGAAGATAGAAAAATGAATACTATGTGTTATGATAAGAAAGAACTATGAAGGAGAGGAAGTTGACAATAAAAAAAGCAAAGTTGAAAGCCCAAGAGGAATTCAACAAAAAGATGAAGAAAAAGTTATATACAATATAAACAATATAATACTGGAGGCACATATATTCCTGGAAAAGAGTTTGTATTAGAATTACTATGCTCTATTCTCTAGTTTAGTATGTATAGTTGTGACCCAGTAAAATGTTACTATATTACTTCATCAGATGATTTACTTGTATCCTGAAATGGTTGCAACATAACAATGAAAATAAATTATAAAGTTTTAAAATTATGCATTAATATAATATATCCTCACAGGTATTCATTCCCATCTCCTGTAAATTGTCTTATTGGATTAAAATTTATTTATTAATACTCTCTTACACAGTACTTTTTTTTTTCAGAATTCCAAAGAACTCCACTGAACAAAAAAAAATAATTCCGTTTACCTCACATCTCTAAACATTTTCAAACTTTTAAACCAAAAGCCCATTCAAAGAATCACTGTAAAATAAGATTCTTGTAATAATAAAGTGGTCAGAAATATGTTTTTCATCATGGAATTGATATCTGCCATGTTAATAATTTGGTACAAGTATGACTACACATTTGTGTTAACTGCTTGATGCTGAATATCAGCTGATAATTTTTCTGGTACAATACATCAATAAAAACTGCAGATTCCTCAAAATTGTTACTAGCCTCAAAAGTTTCACAACTATTTTGTTTTGTTATTTTCTTACATTCCTAGAAAAGAAAATCCATGACAAAACTTTTGTACCTATTACTTTAAATTTGGCTAAATACCGGGTGTCTCAATTGAAAGTAGCCCCGGTAATATCCATTTCCTGTTGAAAATACTGCAAGGATTTTGTTGACATTTGTACAGAATGTGACTTAGTCCATGAGAAAGAAAGTAGAGGTGGCAACACTGAGCTCCACAGCCGCCACAAGCCACACGTCTCGTGTGAGCATGGCTGAAGTGGAATCATTTTTCCCAAGCTGAGTGATTTCACAAGGACTATGGCCACCAAGGTCACCAGATTTGTGACCCACCTGACTTTTTTCTCTGGGGTCATCTTAAAGAGCGTGTCTACATGAACAAACCATGCACACTGGACGAGTTACGAGAGAACATCTAGCGCGAGATCCAGTGGTGACACCACAGGTTCTGGCAGCCACCTTCAGAAACATGCAACGTTGTGTTCCATTGTGTTTAGAAGCTCAGGGAGGACATTTCCAGCACCTCATGTGACAACCTCATTTCTGATACATACAGGTATGCCATGTAATTATTTTGTTTTATTTCCTCTTGTGCCTTTTCATTTCAACCAACATTTTCTGGGGATACCTTCGAGTGAGACACCCGTTAGTATACTAATATGTAATTTTTACCAATAAATATCAAGTAGTATTACAAAAGCTAATGATACCAATTCCCAATTAGACCAATGCAGCATACAATGGTGAACATTTCAGATGACAACCTGACTGAAATATTTTCTGTAATTAATGTAATAGCATCATTAACAACCTGTAAAGAATAAAAATAACTATTTTCTAATTTCTATTGTCAGCAATTATAATGATTTTAGCTAATTCTAATGATCACATTGTATTTTAATATATTCATTATGTATATTTTAATGTACTTTTTATGTAGTTTGTATTTCTTCTGTATATTTGTTAGGTATTACCTCCTTATCGAATCTGAATTGCAAAATTCTAACACACAAATTCAAATATGTACGAACTGCTGCATCAAAGCTTCTTGGCTGTTCTTCGGGAGGATAATATAAGTATAAATATAAATAAATAAATTACAGCAGTACATTTTGCCTTGGAAAAAGAAACCTTATGTTTAGAAATTTATCTTTTTTATATAAAAAGCAAAGGGTAAATTAATTTTACCCATACATCCCCAACACAGAGTATTGAAAACAATTGCACATTTTTATGATATGAGTTGTTGAATGCAGATGTTTTTTTATTTACATCCCCCCACATCTTAAGTCTTGGTGGGCTAGTCTTATCTTGAGTTTTGAAATATGTAGTGTAAGCAGTATATACAGTGTGTCAATAGCAGCTTATTCCCCTGCCTCTGCCTACACTAGTATTTTTTCTCTCGCAATATCACTTGAAATGTCACTTTTTTAACTTTGCCCAAATAATTTCTATTCCCAGCACCATCATGTTACCCCCTACATGTCACAAACCACAGATTAACATGGTGCTAGGAAAACTCTAAATTATGAACTTCAAATAATACCCTGAAGATGAGAGTGACGTTAGCTCTCGACCTTTCCGAACTCCTCTGGTCATTAGCTCGAGAGCTTTTCTGTTCTGAAATGAATAGTCTTGAAAAGAATTGTCTGCCTCGAATTCTTAATTTCTGGAATCTTCAGAATAGAATAAACTGGCAGTCAAAAGTATTAAAAATATCTGAATGGATGAGATAATGCAGAAAACAAATATAAATCTCTTTTACAGTTTCCATATCATAAGAAATGAAAATTTAGGGTCGTGCAACTTTTGAAACACACTGTTTTAGTAGCAAAACGATGGAATTTTACAAATTAAGGACTTCAGTGAATCGTTCAGTTCTTTATGAAGTATTAACTATTTAGTACATAATTGAAGAGTTATAACTTATCAGTATGTCGTTAATTTATATAAGGACTAGGAAATGTGAAGAAAAAAAGTTTCAGGTGTTATAATACAGAAAAGACGAGATGATCTTATATGTATTTATTCATATGTTTCAACAGGGCAATTACACATAAACAGCAGAATGCTATTTGAAAGATGACCAAGAATGCAAATGATGGACATAAGTGATATTACATGGAGTCAAATTAATTTCTTCATTTTACAATGGTATATTATATATCACTTTACTTATTACCAAACCCTATTAAGGTACTCCACTTTCAGGAAGTTCATTGGGAAACAGTTTTCATTTGCTTTATATCTACATCCAAAACAAAAGCAAGCATTAAGAAAAATCAAAATTCAAATAAAATTGAAGGAGAACAACATATAAATCTCCAAAAATATGCATATTTGACTGTTCCAAGTGTTTGAAGTAACATCTATTGCACATTGAAAAATTAATGTAAAGAAATTCAACTTACTTTTAGAGGAGGAATGATTGCGTCCAATTTCTGCCAAAGAGCGGATGATTGGAAGGCGAGACATATTAGAACTGCTATGGTCTTTACGTCTATCATGTAAATGACGATGTCTTCTTAGCAAGGCTTCTTTAACCTGGAAGTAACATACAGCCATAAAAATGCTGCTGCTAACATGCAAAAATAGGAGTCATTTAGTGGAGAGTTGTCCGTACAGAAATGGTAAATACATCCTGAATATGCCCTATGTGTTAACATTACAAACGTGTTAAATAAGTAGGCCTAATTAATACAATTCAACAGATATGTTAAACTTTTTAATTTCAATAAGATACTTATTGCTGACTGGCATGAAATATGGAAATAATAACAAATGTGCCAAGATATGTTGTGAAATTGTGCAACTTTGAAACAAGTATCCAATTTTTTCATTTTTTAAATCTGGTCAACCTAGTCTACAAAAAAGTCAATTTACCTTATCCCTTGAATCAATCGGTAAATGTCCAGCATTTATGAGGTTGTCTAGAACAAGATCAGCGATTTGTTCTAAAGAATTGGCTTCCATATCCAACATCACTGTTCCATTGAGCAGCAAGCTACGGAGTTCAAACAGTGAATGAAGGGACAAAGTTGCAACGTGAGGTTTCGACCACCTGTTTCCACCTTCCTCTACATCCTCTTCAAATTTTATCCACCTAGTAAAGATAGAAAATGACCGTTTGTAAAACATTATCATCATAAATGACATTGTAACACTATAAACTGGCGTATATTCCATGGGATTATTCCAAAATCCGAATGTTCACAAACATTCAAATCATTGATTCGATAACCACAAGTAATTTCTACGGAGCATTCGCTGACATTCGTTACGAGACTCAGTGGCAAGTGGCCCGGCGTCAGCTCTGGTCTTTCCCAGTGAACGGGTTCTGCGACAGTCGCACACTACAGTGTTTTTTTTTCGCTCTCCCAGCCTTCACACTCTTTCCTTTATGTTGACGTTGCTGACTGACGCCAGTATAATCCTTCCTCGGAAGTTGTGTTGTGTCGTGTCCATGTGTTGAACATTGTGGCTTAATATGGCACCACAAAAGTTTACACTACAACAAAAGATTTATCTTGTCGAGTGTTACTTCGGAAAGAGGAATTGCGGAGAAGTGCGACGACATTTTGCAACGAAATTTCCTGGTGTTCCCGTTCCACATAGGACCACTATATTAAACCTCGTAAAAAAGTTTAAAGTAACAGGGTCATTTCTGAATAAAAGTGGAAAGAAAAACCCACGTGTACTTACAGAGGAAATACTCGATGAGATAGGACAAAGGTTAGAACAGTCTCCTCGGAAATCTATTTGCCGCCTCTCACAAGAAATGGGTGTTTCAAAAACCCTCTTGGTCGCCCGATTTGTCAGCATGCAATTTTTATTTATGGAGAAATCTAAAAAATAAATTATACAAAGACAATCTGCACACCATCCGTGAGTTAAAAGAGAGTATTGTACGAGAAATCGGGAGAATTACAGTAGACGAACTTGCACGTGTAAATGCCAATTTCCTTCGGAGATGCCAGGAATGTGTTGCAGGAGAGAGACATCATTTTCAACACCTTCTGTAGTCAAGGTTAGTACACAATATGAAAACTGTAATTTTAATAGCTGACTCTACCGATTGTCGCGGACCCCGTTCACCGGGAAAGACAAGCGCTGACGCCGGGCTGCTTGCCGCCGAGCCTCGTAGCGAATGTCAGGGAATGCTCTGTATGTTTGATTTTTCCTTTTAGCGAGTATTCAAATTGTTTCATATGCAAATAAGCATCACACAGTGAAAAGAACAATCTTATCTGAATGAAATACAAGAAACCAGAATTTTATTGAAATAACTTACTTTTATTCAAGTAAGATTATGATGCATTCATAGGGACATGCATTATTTCTTCTTTATAGAAACTTGAAATATGACATACATTGTGTTGCTTATTTTTAAACTTTTTTTTCAAAGGCTTGAGGTACATTTTTCTGTCATACTTTGTCACAGAATAATGTGAAATCAAGTACAAAATGGAAAATAAAGTCTTAAACATGAAATTTGGAGTTTATTTACTAACGCAACACTCTCTGGAGTTTGAATTATCCTGCGAGCTATGCAAATCACGGAACACTGATTAACTGTGGGACTATTGCGCCTTCACTGTACTGTATAAAGCTCACCTGGCAGTTTCCTTCCATTCCATTTCCTCCCCATCCTTGACAAGTTCTTCCATTTCAGAGAACAGGGGGTGGGATTCATGAGTCCCATCATCTTCATCTTCTCCAAGAATGAACTGCACACGTTGAGAGGGTGGAGTGACTATTAAGAGAAATAATACATCATGAAAACTACTGCCTGCTATATAGACATTTTCATGCAGCTGACACCAAACACTGTAAGAATGGAATCAGTTCTTGAAGTAACATCAATGCATGGTCTACCTATTCATTAAATAAACTAAAAGATTAAGAAAGACCAGTGCAAAACTAGTAAATATGAAAATGAACACATTCGATACAACTAATCTACTGCAATTGGGAACGTATCTAAGTTTTTTCTTCACTGTTTCTTTCAAATCTCTGCATTGCACTAAATATTTAGATGTTCAAATCTACACAAGCATTCAACTAAAGACTCAAGTATGATGGACACAGATTTTTGAACAGTTTTAATATACACTGCTCTTTACACACACATTAGACAAGTTTAATTTTGTTTAACTGAGTTCCAGAATTGGTCACAACCACTATACATTTAGTTTTTGAACATATAGTACATGTATTGAACTGATTCTCTTTAGTGAATAAACATACGCTAACATAATACAGAACACTGGAACTACTTCTGATACAAGGAATAGGATTGAGAGTTCTGGAAACTGTACCAACACAAAAGAAGAAATTTTATTACCAACCACAAGAAACAAAAAGTTCAGGTGCTTTGGACTACTCTACATAAAAAGTTACTTAAATCTTCCCACATATACATGTTGACTAATGTTCCTTATCAGTGTTCAAATTGGTCAAAATGTAGAACGTGGGAAACTTCAACGTCTTGTTCCACATTAAAATATTTTTATTTAATAACAATTGCAAAATTTATTATTTAAAGTATATATATTAAAAGGAGAGACCATCTATTTCTTTTAAAAAAATACAATTTTGTATTGGTGTATGGGTGTTGAGAGGAGAAAGGGGAGTTCAACCAGCCAGTCAACCCCTCTGAAAATTGGCGTCATTCATTTAATAGAAAGAAAAAAAAAGGAAAAAAATAAGCATCCCATCATAATAAACAAAGAAAAAATGATTAATCGATTTGGTTTATTTTACTTTGCATTTCTGCCACTTGAGACTAATTGCGAAGATGAGGATGAGTGATGATATGATGAAATTCATGAAGGGACACTTGCAAAGAATATCCACAACCTAGGCCAGGATTTGAACCTGGGACCCCAGGCACAATGAAAAATCGGCTAGCTAGAAAATGTACTGTTAAATAAAGGAAACAGGTCAGAACTGTAGAATTCATTAGTAGGAATTGTAGCTTTCCTGGCGATGTGATTATAACAAGTGTTCTCAGATTACCAGCCAGGTTAATTTGACTTTAGTGTTAACATTCAGAATGAATCATCACCTTCACTACTTCAATTCACATTTTCATATTTTACTACTTAACCTAAGGAATCAATAGTTCTAAGACTTTTATCCAAGGTGGTATATATTGTGAACTTTATGATCAAAAATTTTCCTCAAACTTTCACAGATTTTTCTTGAACAAAATAGAATAATAATATAGCTCAGTGTATTACAGAGTGAAATGTGAAAAAAAATGTGTTTTTCCAGATAATCACGTATCTGGTGTATCAAATAGGACAGTATTTTCAAGGATATAAATAATAAAAATACCTTACTTTGTATAAAAATGTTTGATTATTATCAGTGATCCAAGATGAAATTGTTAGGTAGTGGATGTTTGCTCCACACTTTAGGGTGCCTGGGGGATAGGGTGGGGTGGGGGGGCATGCTCCTATGTTTTAACTTGGGGACAGTGGAACAGCAGGGGACACTTTGAATAAATTTTCCTAGCTGGAGATACCATCCCCTTGTATAACCCTCCACTTCGAGCACTGATTATTATTATTATTAAATTTTAAATCAATGTACTGACCACCCTCTATGGAAATTTATGATGATTAGTATAAATGGGGTACTTTACATTTCTAAGATTTCCATTCTTTTCACCAAGATTTGACATACCAGTAGTACAATAATCACTCTCCCGTCAAGAATTAATATCTAATAATAGAGATAAATGAATTGTAAACTCTTCAACCAGTACACTTTCAGTCTGCTAATACTTTTTCTTTCACAAAAACATTGTTCACTTGAAATATTAATTTTAAAGATAGTGTTCATTTGGTTGGTTAATGGTGTGTGATATCAAGAATGCGTAGAAGTTGTTTATCAAATCTGAATGCAAGATATTTATTTCTGTATCACTTCACACCCATATAAAAACAACAAAGAGCAGGAAAACACAAATCGTGCACAGAAAATAAGTAAATAAGGCCAATGTTTGCTTCTTTATCACCACCACCAAATTGCTAGGGGCACCAAAAATTAGACACAATCTTCTCGGTTGTGGCAGTCTGCATGTATGACTTGCATACAAGTCATAGACAACACCTTTTGGTATCTCTATGTATACGGAGTTGTTTCCAGGTGTGACATATTTTTTTGACTTTCCATATGAATGAATACTGTCACAAACTGCACACCATTACACTATGCTCACCACCAAAATAAAATTGTAAGGGAAAAATATACGAGACTAGCAAAAATTATTATAATGTGACATTGATTTTTTAAAAAGTTTTTATATCTAGTTAAAACAGGGGGGAAAAGAGAAATGCAGACTCAATAACTTATTGCCTCGTACACAAAAATTGTAGAAAAACCACACAACAAAAACCCTGAAGCTACCTATCCAAATGACTCAACAGCCCATGAATTCATGTTGCCATCCCTTATGTTGACAGACCTTAGGGGTGTGCACTATTACTCACCACGAACAATTACCTCACCACCTCCTAACGAAAATTATCGAGTATCTCATCCCATATCATATCTATGATAGTACGTACATATATGCTCAGAGAAAATGAAGTTTTCTTCCTTTGGTTGGAAATTAGATTTACGAATGTAGAGCTTGGGACAGAAAATTCAGACAGAGTTCGCTTGCTCCCCTCTTCAATTCGAACACACTACATGTTCGTTAAAACACAATCTTACCTTGTCTGACTTCTTCTTTCACATTTCTAACCTGCTTTCTCATTTGTAGTAATTTCACCTGGAAGCTAATTTAGCAATGTTGCTAAAGACCAGCATAATTTTACTTTTGCAATACAAGCATGAAAAACTAAGATGTAACTATCTACTCTAGTGTATTTGCTGCAGAAATAGTGTGATCATTACTGACATTCTGTAATACGAGGAGGTATCAAAAAGTTTTGCCTGTTGAGGTATAATTTGTTTAATAATGGAAAGATTGAAACAATGAACATACTTAAGTAGTTAATTTCAAAGTGGGAGAAACCAAAAGTGTGGACATGACAAGGAGTGGCAGGCCATCAATGTCGTTGACCAACGACAACCGCCTCAGGGATGATGAGCTCATTCTAGAGGATACACATATCACCATCCAGGAAATTTCTGCTGCAACATGTCCTATGGGTCAGCACATGCAATGTTTGAGAGTTTGGGATACCATAAAGTCTGAGCTAAGTCTGTGCTTTGTGGCATGAGATTTGATGACCTACGGGAGGTTAAAACAGCTCTAAACAGTGGGGCAGGGAATGTTCTGTGGAATTTTTCCAAACTGGTTTTGAGGGCTGGATAAAACGCTGGCACAAATGCATCGAATGTGATGGCAACTGCGTGGAAGGGTAACTCTGAGTAGAGGACACTACAGGCAAACTATATGTATGTTCATTGTTTCAATCTTTCCATTATTAAACAAATTATACCTCAACAGGCAAAACTTTTTGATACCCCCTCATATCTTGATGAAATGTGCAAATTATAAAATGAACATGCTAAGGATTACCTAATTCGCATTTATATTCAATCATTCAGCATTCATATACCTGATGAGTTATACATATACAGTGCCTTTCATGGCCGAGGTGACCGTGGAGCAGCGGCTAGTGAACCAGCACGTAAGAGCGCATCTGCCATCATTTAGACCCACAGCTGTACGCTCACCTTGGCACTGGAGGCATCAGTGCTTCAGTATCCAGATAGCTGGTGTCCAGTTTGCATGTGTTAGTGAAGTGTTAAGGTGTTAACAAGTGTTTTAGATTGTTTTGTTTGAGCTCACGTATTACTGGTGCTTTTCTGCAATCTAATAATGTCATGCTATCGTACAATTTAAAACAATGCATTTTTATGTACAACTCGTATGTCATTACGAATTGTTGTAGGGAAGTTAGAATGCATGAAGCACAATTCCTAGATATTCCTGTTTCACACAGTGTTCGGATACTTAAGAACAAATTTAGGGAAACAGGGTCTGTTCTTGTTAAGAAGCGAAAGGTAAAACTGTGTGTGCTTACTTACTGAGGAGAATCTAGATTATCATAATTGGAACATACTCCTCAAAAATCCCTCCAGTGCCTTGCACAAGAAACCAAAATTTTCATGACGTCTGTGTGGCGAGTTACCAAGATTTTAAACTTGAAGCATGCATTACAAGAATTGAAAGAAAATATCAGGAGAAAAACTGAAGCAATTTTGGAAGAGGAACTGATACATGTTATTGAAAATTTCCTATAAATATGTTGTCAATGTGTAAATGCAGGAAGACATCATTTCCAACACCTCTTGTAACAAGGTACGTGCTCATTTTAATTGTAACTGTCAATGTATTTGTACGAGCTTATTTCATTACATAGCTAGCGGTTCCAGTTACGCGGATGTTGCATCGAGTTTGCAGGCAGATGCAATCTTACTTCCCGGTGAGTTAGCCACCTCGGCCGTGAAAGGCACTGTATTACTGTTTTAATGTGTGAAAATAATTGAAGACCAGACATAACAGAAGAGTTGATATAAATAAACATTCTGCAAAAAATTGCTACAAAAGGATATTATAATAATAATAAAATGCTCTATTTGTTTTACAAACCTGTAATTATAATTTTGGCCTTGGCAGATAAACTACTGAAGAGATTAATATGTAGCAATTATGCATGTTTGTTTATTATGATGCTGTTTATTGGCATATGTAACATGCAAATTTAAAAACATGAGAAGCATTCACATACTCAACGTGCATAACCAAGTTGACATCAACAAAATGACATGTTTAATTTTTAGGTACCGTATTTGTGGGCACATAAGATGCACCACCCTCTTTTTTGTACACATTTTTGAGGAAAAAGCTTTATCTATGAACATTATAATTAATTTACAGTATTTCAAATATTAAGTATATGTAGGTCTACTTTCAACGAAGAACTTACATGATCTAACTAGGAAAAATACATTTTAATCTTCTTCCTCAAAACCCAGACATTCAACTCAAGAGCTAAGTGACAAGTCACTTGAAACCTCTTCTAAATCAGAATCCGAGTCCTTATACAACAACACAGCTATGATCATTGTTGACAGTGCATGTGCATTTATCCATGCGAGCTCTATGTGACTGGAATGCTCTCGCAGAGTGTGACAAAATTTTCAGAAATGAAGGTAATTAGAAACTGAGTATCAGCATGTAAGACACACCCTGTTTTTCAGACCAAATATTAAAGGCAAAAAGTGCATCTTATGTGCTGGCAAATATGGTAATTTAGTGAAGAAAAAATTTCTATTGCATGTAATATTTCTCCTACATAGAAATTGAAGCAAAACATGCAGACTCGACCAGCCCTGGCTTCTGATGTTCGCTTAGCACTCAGTTGGCAGAGCAATGGCACAGCATGCCAGAGACCTTGGTTCAAGTCCTGATCGAGCCTGGATTTTTTGCTAAATTTTTATGTAACTCCTGTCATGCAAAATGATAAGATAACGTTTATTTTAGTTCTGCGAGATTATAAAATTATCACATTATATGTTCAAATATTTTTTTTTTCATTCAGTCTTTTGCTACATTGAAAATTGAATTATAATATTTTAACAATGTAATTCACACCATCAGATTTTTAAACTGAATTTCAAATTAAGGATCAAATTATTCAAAACCAGTGCTTTAAATATATTATGCTAAAGCTATCTGATTCTTCCTTCCAATTTTCTTTGCAACCAATCTTTCATTACATAAATTAATTGCAAACAATTTGCCCCTTTCTCATACATATGTCCAAAACTATATTAACCCCACCCCTCCACACACACACTGAGCTGGTAACTACATTTGAAAACTCCTTGTGAAAGTGCTTTGATCAAACAGTAGCATGCCCAGGATTTTCAAAAAGGAAGGGGAGGTGTAGGTATACTGTTTTAGTAGCCAGTCCTCGTTTTCTATCTTTTCTTGCCTTTCACATTCTTTTATTAGGAATACAGGGCCAGGGGGGGGGGTGGCCTCCACGAAGCTGCACTCCCCTTCAGCATGCCCCTGTGATCAATTTTTTTTTCATTCTGCATTATTTATGATATATGGATGGTGCTTAGCAAATTTGAATTTGGGTTCTTAAGTCCACTTTATGCACAGAAAGGTAATTGGGACTCGACCTACAGTTCAAAGTGAGATCTGAACCACTATGTGCCTCAACCAGGTATCGAACCTGGGACCCCTTGATTACAAGACGACAACATTACCACTGCGCCACCAGGGAGGCCTGATGGTACTTAGCAGTCTTAATGAAGGTGAATATGGTGTTTCAGGTTTTCCTTTCTCACCTCTGTTGAAATGTTTTCATACCCACCCCAAAATTTAAAAAAAATTATATTACACACTTACACACACACACACTTGTATGTCAATATTTTTAAATACAATATATAATTGAGATTTCTGTGGACTTCTTATGTATAGTATGTAATAAACTTTTACGAGATAAAAATAAAATAAAAAAAAACCGGACACCCCTGAACTAAAGTCATGGATACCCCCCCCCCCCCCCCTACTTACAACCTACAGAAACAAATATTTTGTTTCTAAGCAGTGAACATACAAGAACGGGTCTACAACTCATCAACTCATCATGTGGTAGCACTTTACACAAGGTGGAGTGAATGCTTTCAATTTTTCCACAAATCTGATATCTGTCTTGGCCTAGTTCCAGCTTTTGGGTCACATCTAATGCTCAACCACACACAATTCTCCTAAATAACTTGCACATTTGTTTAATGTTCAGTGTTTGAACAGTGCCGATTTGTCACACTTTCTCTTTTGTGAACTATACAAGGAAAGGGATTAATTCAGGGGTTACCAATCAGTTACTGCAGTGTGGTTAGGTTGCTTGCCTTAAGTTAAAAAATAGACACGTATTTCAAATTCAGAAATATTTTACATGTAAAAAGTACTAAATAAGCACATATTTGCAACAATCATATCTCAAACCATGTGTAGACTAACAAGTAAGTGTCATTTCAGTGAAAATATTGGAACATTTCACGGCACTCCTGTAAGCTAGCCATGGTGGCCCAGAGTGCCACGGCACACACTTTGGGAACTACAGGGTTAATTAATCTGATAATCAATGTTAACTGTGAAGTCTCTGATAATTTTATTCATTTGGTATTTCTATAAACACCCTGTTAGCTTTGTGATGAAGAACGGACCTTTCCACTCTCTCCGAGGGAGTACTTTAGTGTCCTTTACAACATGCACTTTCAACCCTTCTCAAGAGGCTTTTTACACCCTCTCGGGACACCCCCTGTATACATTGAAGGGTGAAAATGGCACTATATGCCAATGAACCCAAAAATTTTAACTCGTTCGTTCCGGTCTATAATAAAAGTCTGAATACCCCTATATTTATGTCAGTAATATATGGCTCATTGATGCTGGTGACTGTCACATGAACTTGGCACGTGTTCTCCTTTGTTACTAGGTCTCAAGGTGCTGTCCTCTATTGACACACTGCATATTCGAGTTCATTGTTTGTCTGAGAGTCGTGGCAGATGGATGTAGAAGCAATGGCTGACACAAGTCATTACACAATTGAGGAGCGTTTGGCGGCTGCTGTGTGGGTTCAACAGTGTCAAATTAACAGCAAATCGATAAAAAAATGCCATTGACTTAGTTATGCAGTGTGGGGAAAAGAAAATCCACATTATTTTTTTTTAAGAAAGTGAGCTCCATCCACCTCACATTATCATCTAACCAGGAATGACAGCAACACATTTGTTTTTTACTGATTCTGTTAATGTTAGTAATCTCCAAATGATGTGCGCACTTGTGCACGTCCAACAAATGACACATGTGGGAATTCTGAACAGTGTTTGGTTTCAGAACAATGAAGTGTCTGCCCGCTTTTCACTGGCTGTTTGACACCTGGTGAACGCATCGGACGAGGATCGGACAATTGTTCTCATCTTCCATGGACTGCATGAAGCTCTGATCTAATGGCACCAGATAACGTACTCTGGGGTTTCATAAAAGAGGATGTGCATAAGCACTGCTATTTAGCGAACAGACTATAAAATGTGATGGGTGCAGATTTCCAGAAAATGACCCTAAGAATGTTGGATAATATGAACGGCACATGCAGCTATGCAGAGACCACGGACGGACACACACAAATATTTTGGATTCCCAAGAGATGCATTCTACCTATGTGATGATAATATATGTAGGTGGTATAAGGACTTTGTGTGCACCCTGTACTTTCTCTTTAAACTTCTTTCTAGAAGAATGCATCAGAGCTATCTACTTGCACATATTTGTTGAGGAAAAATACCAATGTGAAAGATTATTTCATATTGGTATTCCTGTAGTAATGGTAATGCATCAATGATGCACTAGTAAATTTCTTTAGTGTCAAGGATGCTTTCAATATAGAGAGAAAAGATAATCTACAGATTTAAAATGAATAAATTAGAAAAAAAGTAAAAAGAAACTTTGATATCAACATTCACTTTTAACTTCAAATTGAATTGTGACACATTCAGCCTACCTGAAATGCTTTTTCATTCATCTATCTTCAGTCCTTGTGTTCCTTAGGACACACCTTAACCACTTTATGTTGCACAGAGCACTTACAACAATTCCTACATCAGTGTATCTTTACTACATCTACAAGTATTGCAACGAGGCTGTGAACCATGCTGCCAGAAGCCATGCAAATATAGAATAGCTTCGTATGCACAGAGAAAAAGAGAATTACAACAAATGAAGTACAGGAGAGAGAGAGAGACGGGACACTTCACACCAAGGATATTAGGGATATCTTTCACTACCGTAGGAGACTAATGCGCTGCTCAGCTGATGCTTACATAGTTCCCCATCGTCACTTATGCTTGCAAGGCGGGCTCGGCGACAAGCTAGGAACCTTCCTGGAATGCGACCAAGGGAGTGCGATAACATTCACAATAAAGCAATAATCTAGCAGCTAGAGGACTTCACCAGTGAAAACCCAGAGTAATTTTTTGTTTCAATGGGGCAACCAATAACCAAATTTAAAGTTTTTACCTCAGATCCTTGTACATAAAAAAGTATTATATACTGTATTTCTTTGAATTTAAAGCACACTACTTTCTTTTCTTTTCTTTTTTTTTTTTTTTTTAATATACAGGTTTTGGATGTTGAAAATTCTGACGCACCTTGGATTCGATGGCATCTTGAATTTGAGTATATATGTGTAAATATGCCATGGCATAAGTGTAATATAGAATGGAGTACTTGCCAATTTTAATAATCAAGATTTTTCCATGATGTTTTACCAATGTATCAGCATTAATAAAAATCACCTTTAATTAAATTTACTTATGGTAGCATTGTTAATAGTAAATGTAGCAATAATGTTACAACAATGTAAATGTAATACTATATGGTATTGTACTAATAGAGAAGTGAGTACATGTGTGCATCTTAAATTGGATTTTCTTTATCTCAAAAGCTGAAGCAATATTTACGGTACGCCTTACATTCGATGGCCTCTTGAATTCTAAGAAATACAGTATATAAAATTCACGTTAACCTGAAAAGTGCACCAAAATATATACGGGAAAAATGTACAACAGCAGTCATAAACCAACTGTATTAAAGATAATGTGATTAATCACATTTAAATCCATGGTGGAAATGTTAACAGATATACAGTACATAACTAATGAAATCTTAGTTTATGCAAAAAAGAAATGGAAAGGAAGGGAACTTATAATTGCATATTTGCAATGGAGAAAATGTGTATTTGTATTGTGGCACTGGCATTGTTAGTTCCACACCATGGCCATGTGCACTAGGGCATCAGGGTTTGGCGTGAATTCAGGCTACAGGGTGTATCCTACTTCAAGTCTCCTGAGATTTTGGCCAATGTATGAGACTGGTGGCTACCCACCATCATGAGGAAATTGGTAAGCTATGAGTAGTCCAGTTGTGAAAATCTACAACAATGATTGGGGGTTTGTCATGCTGACCACATATTTCCCCGTAACTGGTTGAATGACCACCCAGCTCTGCTGAGCCATGTGGGAATGAGGGTGGCAGTCGGGAGGTAGGCCCTGGCCCTCAAGGGTTCTTGCATCACAAGTTATTATATTATTACTGGCATCGTTAAATAAACTAGCAAATAGTAAAAATACGATGCTTGAAATAAACACCTCAGTTCTCCCACATGTAAGTATCTTCAACTTTCTTTGTAGTTAATTTACACTAAAGAACCAGATGTACAAAAGAAAAAAAGTAGTGTTTAAATATTATGATACTTTTGAGAATATCTGTAAAATGAATTTCAGAAACATGGGAATTTGTCAACCATCATTATAAGATGCAACTGAATGTAACTAAAAACTTCCTTCCAACTACAGAGCATTCCCTGACATTCGCTACGAGACTCGGCGGCAAGTGGCCTGGCGTCAGCGCTCGTCTTTCCCGGTGAATGGGTACTACAGTCGCACGCTACAGTCTGTTTTGTTTTTTTTGCTCTCTTTCCCTTTACGTTGACATTGCAGATTCACGCAAGTATAATCCTCCCCCGGAAGTTGTGTTGTGTCGTGTCTGTGTGTTGAAGATTGTGGCTTAATATGGCACCACAAAAGTTTACATTACAACAAAGGATTTATCTTGTCGAGTGTTACTTCGGAAAGAGGAACTCTGGAGAAGTGCGACGACGTTGTGCAACGAAATTTCCTCGTGTTCCCGTTCCAAATAGGACCACTATATTAAACTTCATAAAAACGTTTAGAGTAACAGGGTCAGTTCTGAATAAAGGTGGAAAGAAAAACCCATGTGCAGTTACTGAGGAAAAACTTGATGAGATAGGACAAAGGTTAGAACAGTCTCCTCAGAAATCTATCCACCACCTCTCACAAGAAACGGGTGTTTCAAAAACCACAGCATTTAGAGCCGCTAAAATTCTTATATGGTAAAATAATAACATTACGGGGGAAAAGTGTAAGAATCTAAAAAATAAAGTATACAAAAACAATCCGCACACCATCCGTGAGTTAAGAGAGAGTATTGTACGAGAAACCGGGAGAATTACATTAGACGAACTTGCATGTGTAAATGCCAATTTACTTCGGAGATGCCAGGAATGTGTTGCAGCAGAGGGACATAATTTTCAACACCTTCTGTAGTCAAGGTTAGTACACAATATGAAAACTGTAATTTTAATAGCCAACTCTAGCAACTGTCGCGGACCCCGTGCACCGGGAAAGACAAGCGCTGCTTGCCGGACCGCTTGCTGCAGTGTCTCGTAGCGAATGTCAGGGAATGCTCTGTAGTATATTTCAGTCCATCATATCCTGAGAAACTGAAGAAAATTTGGGAGAAAACTGGTTTACTTGGGATTCTGAATATAATTTAGCAACAAATCCAGCCTTCTATGATCTGAACCAGGCCACCATATCTTTCAATGAAATGATTAGTCTGAAAGGAGGAATACTGTCACTGTAGTCACAAGAAACTTGCAAGTAAAATATCAAATACCAGCCATGTTTCCCAGAAATACAAGTAATTCTATGCAAGTTCTGAAGACTTATAAATGAGCTTCCAATTGAAGAAAGGCAGTTTTACAGGATATAATCTCCCTTCTGCAAACTAATGATAAAAAAATACTTTCAAACTAAAGAATAGTTATGAATAAAATAAATTCTCCACATCAACTACTGACTGCTGTGTTTCATGCAGTTTTCTTTTTCATTACCTGCAATAACATATGGTTCAAAACATGATCATCATGAATATATTAAGGTAAGAACAAGTAACATGTTAAAATGCAGCCACCTAGTTTAATGTAACAAATCAAACTATATACTTTTCTTGTGCAATAACTGGAAAAGATAGCTTAAGACTTTTATGTTGTAACTAAATAACATACAATTGATGTTCAATTACACAAACTCAGTATTATACACCATAATTTATTATATCACAGAATTTCACTGGGAGACCTCTACTTCAATGACTCAGCACATGGAAAGCAATACTTGCATCAACTCAAACTACAACCTCAACAATTCAAAATTTCAAAATCTGTCAATGGAAAGCTATAAACAGAATATTTGACACAAACAACAATACAAATAGCAAAATAACTGTTAAGCATCACCAGTACATTCGATTGGAGAACATTTAATTCAATTGAAATATTCATGGTTTCGTTTGCATTACTGTCAACAGTAATTTAGCTGCACATAAGGCATAACTGGACCTTGCATCTGTGCTGCGAATGCTTTCCCAAAAATGTCTGTGATGTTACAAATTCTGAAAAACTTTATGTTTCAAAATGCACAACCAATATTGAGGAGAATTTTGTCTGGAATAAATTATAATGAACATATTTTTTGAAGAGTTGTTACCAACACAGGTGTGATCCAGTTAAGCTTAATTATTGATTAGAAAGGAAAGCAAGATAAAGCAGTACAAGTCTTGCTAGAAATTACTTTATGTAATGTAAAGATAAATTAAACTACTTGTTGTAGTCAATGCACTTGTATCATGGGTTTTTTACTGTAATATTCTTTGGAATATAACACTGAAAATATGGAATTATTTACTTATTTTGTATACTTACATTATATTTACTTCTGTTGCTACTGTCAAGAATTTTTATTTGTAATCATAAATTATGTATATTTAAAAAAGCCAACTCTACTGGAATAAACTGAATGTCTAATACAGGCATTGAATTTAATTGTTTGCAGCACAATTTCTAGTTGGAGAAATGGATGTACGTAATTGTATGGAGGTTGATAGGGATTGGAACCATACCAGTAGATTGATTGATTGATTGAATTGCTTTATTTTACTTCGCTTCTTGTGCCACTTTTGTCTAATTTGCGAAGATGAGGATGAAATGATGAAATTGATGAATGCACACTCGCAAACATCCATGCCCAGGCCAGGATTCGAACCCAGGGCCCCTGGCATCGTAGCGCGATGTGCTAACCACTCTGCCATGGTGCTATACCAGTAGAACTATACAATGTATTTTATGATGGTGTTTCAGTGGGAAATAAAGTTTGTGTGCAATCAAATAATTTCAGTAAATATAACAAATTATTTTATCCTTACTCCTATTATATGTTAGATTTTACTCCACATATCTGCTAAGCATCGTAGAAGAAAGCATGTTGTTATTGATATTAGAGCTATTCAGATATACATGATGCATCACCTTTAATGTTCAGTTAGGACGAGTCCATTTCATTTATTTGATAAAAATAATTCTGATTTATTCCAGTGTATCAAAATATATATCCATTAGTTGAATTTCACTCCCCTTCATACCAATTTACCAGTTTGTTACAACTGAATGCAGTACATTCCAATTCACTTAATGCATGCAATTGGATGCCGTTCATTACAGTAATTTCATTTCATAAAACTTCTTACTGACTACTGGAACAAATAAAAATGATTTCCAGCTGGATTTGTGCATTGGGATTTTCAACAACGACTTTCGTTTTTGTCCTAGGCTATGAATATTTCACAGCTGTACAGTTGCCTTTGGCTGTTTGCTATGATGATGCAGACAAGCTATACTTTCACTGCATTTTCGATTCCTACTAAAGTGCATACCAAGACGAAAGCAAATAATCCACATTTCGATATATAACATGTGCACCATATTCACAAACTGTACAAAAAAACAATGCCACCACATCTTTTTCAAAAATGCCCCAGTGAGAGTAGTAACAAGCAGCAACTTTTAGCATGCATATACCTAATACATCTCATACGAACGCATGGCAACCCAGTCAACACACTAACGTTGCCACAACGTTGTATGAATGTTGTATTTATGATGAATGTTGTATGTAGGGGAACAACGTTGTGATAACGTTGCCACAACGTTGTATTTATGATGAATGTTGTATGTATGGGAACAACGTTGTGATAACGTTGCATCAACGTTGCAAAAAAACATTCCACTGAATATGCTTTAGTTTGGATGATCACCACCATGAGCGCCACAAGCGTCAGATCGGAGTGTTTTGTTTAATCTGAATTTGTGTGTGCACTGACCACCAAACCTTATATTTCCTACAGCGTACACTAGATGGCAGTGCGACTCAAATTCAAAACAAACATAAGTTTTAGTAACACAAATAAGGATACTTTCGATTGTAATTAGTGAAAAAATGTGTTTTATTATCCTTCGAAAGATGTGTGAATATTGAAGTTGTAAGGAAGATCAGAAAATGAAATGTGTTGAATACAAGTGAAACTCCCATGATAAATATTTTTATTCCAGACTATATAATCAGGAGGTAAGTACTGCAAAAAAAAAAACTGATTACCAGGTGTAGTTAGAGGTTGGTCAATTCATCACAATCTCCAGACTAACAATTGCCTATTTTGGTGGAGCAGGAAAAGTTTTTGTAATATGTAAAGAGAAACTGTGACGTTACAAACATGAGTTTTTCCTGTTACGCATATGTATTATATACAAAAATGGCATGGCAAGATTGCTAATAGCTTACCATGCGAAATAACCATATTTTAAATATGCATTGTTATATTCATAAATTACACAGGCAGCAAGGTAATGTTGCAAAAAAGTTGTGGCAACGTTAACCCCTGACATACCTAACGTTGCTACATAATGTTCAGTATATGTTGTGACAACGTTGTCAACCAACGTTGCAGCAACGTTGAAAAAAATGACCCTGAAACGTTGACACAACGTTTTCACAACGTTGTATCAACATACATTCAACGTTGTAACAACGTTAGGTATGTTAGGGGCTAACGTTGCCACAACGTTGTGGCAACATTACCTTGTTGACTGGGAAGCATATTTCCCAAAGCCAAGAAAGAATGATGTGATTGCCTGGAATCTGATCATTCCTGTCAGGAACAAATCATACTTTAAAACAAAAAGTTAACTGAAATGTAGGTACAGAAAGGTTATTTTGATGTTTCATTTACAGAGAGATCATTTGATTGTTTACTTCAAATTAGTTTTAATAGAGGACAGCACAGTATTGATGCTAATCTGACAACATCAACAAGTAATCTCAGTAGCTTGGGTTTTGTTACATTATTAGAAATAATAAAGGTAGGTGAGATCAGGTTTCAACAAGTTATGTTTAAGGAAAATTGATTTTGCACATGCCCATGCTGGGATTCAAACCTGGAACCCCTAGCTTTGTATCATTCTGTGCTAATTACTCCACCACAGAGATCGGTGTGCTTTAGGAAAAGACAATCAAATAATTCAAAAACCAGTTAAGTGTAAACTAAACAGTTTCCTTGATGGTGACTGACAGTGAAGTAATTTTCTAATGATTTCAAGTAAGAACAGAAAAATAGCAAAGGTAAGAAATGAAAATATCTATTAAGAAATGTTAATGTTCACATTTATAATCTACTAGTCACTTATTGTAAACAATAATTTAATACGATTAAAAGAATGCAATGTAGTACATTAGAAAATTGTCCTACTGCCTATTTTTGCAGGAATAGTTCAAGTCCTTTAGATCATGTTGTCAAACTAAATCCCTCATAGCCACTGTCATAGAAACATAGTATGACAGGAGGCTAACATTACTCTCATATTTAATGCTTATCAAAACAAGTTTGACATAGCTCTCTCTCTTTCCAAGTCATAGTTGGTAGGATGCCTGAATGCCACTTGAAGAGACCCAGGTTCACTTCCTGGGTGGTGATTTAAGGTTGAGGTTTTACGATTTACGATAATGTGGATGAATAATGACCAGATGAAATTAATGGAAGACCAGCCCATACCTCTGGAGATAATACTGCGAGACTGTTGTTCAAGATATTCACCCTCTAAGGCAACATTATAGCTTTCTGTTCTTTACATGCCCACTTTCAAATTACAGAAGCTCAAATTTATGTTTGTCAGTTATTTATAGTGGCACCACACTTCTGGACAATGAATCAAATAACTAAAAGTTCATATTTATAAGAAAGCACTGTGTCTCTCTTAAATTCATATACCTTACAAACTAAGCCTACCTGGTCTGTCATCGCTATCATCAGAATCCTTCTGTTTGTTATGGTGTCTATGATGTCGTCGATGGTGGGACCTCCTTTTATGCCCTGGTAAATGAACGCCCACATATACAGTGTGTTCACGGTGGCCTGAAATAAATAAATAGCAAATATAATTAAAAGTATTCCACATAAATATTTAATACTAAAACTAAACGAAAAATATCTGAAATTATAAACCAAAAGTAACATTTTTAATGTTTCAAAATACTGGAAAGAATATGAAAAATGGCGCCCTCATTACATTTTATCATAATAGTGAAAGCAGAAGAAATTTGAAGTTACTCCATTTTTTTACTTGCTTGTTTTGCGGCTATATACATGACATGGGCGTCTGGAAGAGGGGGCAAGAGAGTCCACGACAATTTTCGCCTGGAAAATGAATGTTGCCATACACTATTCACTAATATATTAGAAACACATATATTTCATTTCAGTCGCAGTAATTTATGTTAATTATTGAAAGGGTGTTACAGGAACATAACTTCAATCTGAAGTAGTGTTTTTTGAGGGAGCAACACTACTATGGGAGGGGCGAATATGCCTCGTTTCCCCCCTGGAAAAAATTACCTTGCTTGTCCCTCGCTTGGGATTCAGAAACATAAATAATTCTCTCTAACAATATCGATTGAAAATGCCTCAATTCCTCCAAAAATATATTTTAAAGATCATTTAAAAATATTCTCAGCGAGGGTTTAGTTTTTTTCTCCCTTTCCAGTCACGGGTCGAGATATGGACAATACGACAAATAAAATGACATCAACCGCTATACTTTCTATCATAAAATTACATAAGAACAACAAACAAATTTGAAAACTAGTACAATTTAAAAAGGGGGAACAAATACTTCTGCAGACGTATGCAGCCTCTCGCCAAAGAAACACGTGAGTTTGCACATCTGGTCACGTGACTTTCTGCCAGGAACTTGGCAAATGTAAGAGGTGAGCGAAGCCAAACCTAATAAACCAAGAAAAGACGGGAAACAAATACGCGGACACACACTTTCTCCCCCCCCCCCCAAAAAAAAACAACCTGGAAACTGCAGATTATATAAGGCCGTGGAAAAATAGAGTCGCTTTGGAATACTTAAAAATACAGCAGTTGCCGGAAACGACCTGGACTTCTACACCCTGCAAATTAATTTTAAACCCATTTCATTGAGATTTCACTATTTTTTTCGCCTTTTTTGAAGCCAAGTTCAACTCACATTAAAATATACACACACAGTGACTCACATAAATATTGAAACAGGTGGGAAGTTTTCATTTTAAGACTTGATTTAAATTAAAACACATTACAAATTATAAACAAAATATTATCTTCATTGTTATGAACGCAAAATGCAATGTGAAACCATTATGAATAAATACAATTTAAAGTCAGAAAATAAAATTATCAGCATTGGCGTTCATATCACAGACAATTTAACATTTGGGCACCCTGAGTAAAATTAGAAAAGTAGTTAATAAGCTTGTAAATAAAAACATCAGTACTTTATAGCATATTCCATTTGCTTGACTACTTCTTCAACAGTCTAGGCAAAAAAAAAAACCTTACGACTTATCCAGTGAAATCGTGCCAAATATTTCCCCCTTCATCCCTTAGTGGTCTTGTACATCAGCTTTCGATTTAATTGGCATTTTTCTCGCCCTTACATTTAATTATTGCCATAAATATCAAGAGAAGTTTGGATTAGAAGAATGGGCTGCCAATTTCAGAACCTGGAACCAGTTACACAGTAGTCACTTTCTCACCAAAATGTGCTGAGACCATTAACTTGATAGAATTTGAAAGTATTCCTGATCCCCATTTTTAACAATCCTGTGCAATTTTCCCTTCAAAGTTGCCAGATAATGTCCCTTGCTCATCGCGTTTGCTCTAAAATCAATTTCCCCCACTCTAGCTGATGCGATGCATCCCCAAATCTCATTACCACCACCATACTTAGCTACTTGTTGTAGATTTCTAGCACATAACTATTGATTTGACTTGTGCCATACCGTCGAACACCTGATGCGGAAACATTAAACTTATTCCCCTGCGCGAAAATATAACTCTCCCACCACTTTGTCCTTTTCCAGATGATATTTAATGAACTGTAGCCTTTCCTTCCTTTTTACAACAATGTTGGCGTTTTTACGACTACTCCCTCTCAGTCGGTTTTGATGGGCAGCTAGGGATTGATTGACTTGCTTTATTTTACTTCGCTTTTTGTGCCACTTTTGGCTAATTTGCGAAGATGGTGACGAGTGATGATGACATGATGAAATTGTTGAAGGGACACTCGCAAACATCCCATGCCAAGGCCGGGATTCGTCGTAGCGCGATGTGCTAACCACTCTGCCACGGGGGCCGGCGGGCAGCTAGGGTATTGCGGGATGTACAGCAATCTCAATATGTGCTTCAAGTTACACTGCTGCTTTCGTAACACTTAATTTTTTTCTTCTTGATTTTCCATTTCACAGGCGGTTCATCTCGTTCACGTCTTTACTCTTTCTGGAGTATGGGATCTCATCTATCCTTTTACTAACGTTTTATTATGACACCCACGGTACTCTTACACATATTTAATACAAGGGTTGGATAAAAAGTAATGGCAACACTGGTATAATTGGTACTTGACTGTATTGGCAGAGGAGCACGTGTTACATTCCTTCAAAGTAATCGCCCCTCATCTCTACGACCTTCTGTCACACGTATGGAAGGCGTCGTACACCGTCAGCGCGTCCATCTCTGTCGATGTCCCGCAGTGACCGCCCTATAGCACGTATGATGGCTTCGCGCGTGTCGTACTGCTTCCCGCCCAGTGGTTCCTTCATTTTGACAAAACGGTCGTTATCACACGGTCTCATACCGGTGAATACGGCGGATGTTCCAGTACCTCCCACTACCAGTTATGCAGGAGCGCCGTCACATTGTTCGCAGTGTGACACCTTGCATTGTCAAGCAGGATGATGGGACACCGTGCCGTCGCTTCCTTCTTAATGCGAGACGAAGGTGGTGTTGCAAGAAGGTGCAGAAGTAGGCTGCGTTGACCGTCTGCCTGAGAGACGTTGTTCTTCTTGCCTAAACATATTGTTAGGGCGCTTGCACTCTCGTCGTCTGCTTCAGAGCACTGCTGTTTTTGACTGAATAACATATAATCGCTCCCACTCACTATACTTTCTCGTCTGACATTCCTTTATCAGCCACGAAACGCTTGTGGCGCTGTGACTCACCCCTTTCACGGGACAGCAGTGTTGCCATTACTTTTTATCCAACCCTTGTATTTGTGCAATTTCACTGTACCAGCGGCTCTCTCCATAAATAAAAATAAACAGCAGCCGTGACGCTCTATACTTTCAAAGTTATTTTCTTGAACGAGGAGTGTAAAGTTAATAACAAAATAAAATAGCTATATGAATTTGCTATTACAAGGAAATTATAAAGAAGAAAAACTGTTCCTTCCTGTAGTGGCTCGAGTAGAAGTCTCTTCCAAGGTTATAATAATAACATTTGGCAATAAAACAATAGTTTATTATCATTATACTATTCAATTTTGTTACGGTCTGATGCCCCCCCCCCTTTATTCTTTTTCTGGCGACGCTCATGTAGTCGCCGGCAATAAAAATAGGACACCTACATCCTGAAATATTCGATTCTCTGCAAGGCGTTATGTTTGTTGCGTAACTCTACGGCGACAAGTGGATTTTAGTAGCAAATTTTCAATGGCAGGTTTCGCCACCGCCTTAGTGTTAGGTAACACACACAACGCCTTGCAGGGAAGCGAGTATTTCAGGATGTAGGTGTCCTATTATTATTGCCGGCGACTGTACATTACCCAAGAGTTACGCTAACCTTCCTTGATGGAACCAGAAAAATTAGTGAGGAGGCAGAGAGGAGGCGGAATAATTTCTCGGAGGCAGTCACATTTAATAAACCCCAAAATACTATGCTAAAATGTATACTGGGGCCAAAAGGCATTTATTTTTTGGGTTTCTTGTTTGTAGGTTTAAGGGAGAGGAATACTCGATCCACCCCTACTCGTTTATGAGCACGTCACTGTTAACCTTTCAAATCAAGTGCACCTCAATTGCATTCTGGAAACAAAATTAGAACATCCGTTCCCTTCTATCATCAGTAATGGGTAAATAATAAAACAAACATGTTCCGTCCTAAATCACACGGAGAAAGCGAGGGAAGTGATTGACAAATATGCAGTAGCCAGTAATACTAGCTTCTGGCGAAACTTGTTATTGAACAGTTGCTACCGAAATTCGTCCATCGCCGTAGATTTAGGCATGGAAGTTTCGTCTGATTAAAAACCATTGTAGTCCTTGTTCCTTGAATTTTCTGAATTCACGAAATACTTGGTTTTAACTTAATGCACAAAATAAGTTCTCCCGTTTCTGTAAAAGAAACTTAACGAAATAACTTCTTCCCGATGTTGCTAGTAACTAACGACCATATTTCCTTTTAAAAAAGAGGGAGAAATATACTTTTAGTAGAGTTAACAACACTGATTCCGCCGACCTTCGTGGCGAATTGGTCAGAGTAACGCGCTATGAGGTCCCAGGTTCGAACCCTGGGTATGGTAAGGGTGCTGCATTGTATTTGTCCCATGATTCCATTGCATCATTCATCCTCGTTGTCGCGATTAACCCAAGAGGCAGGAAAATGTCATAAAATAATCGAAAAAGAAAGAATCCTCATTTCATGTGCGGCCGCGGTGTTACGTTTTCTTCGGAGTACGCGTACATGCAGGGCCTGATTAACCTATGGGCAACTTGGGCAATTGCCCCGGCCCCCCCCCCCAAAAAAAAGGAAGCTGTGAAGGGCCTCCACCATAAAAAAAAAAAAAAAACCTTTTCACCTGCTGGCTGTGGTTGTGAAAAATTACATAAGAAGTTGTATTTTAAAAATAAAAAACTTCAATATTCTCGTATGTCTACACTCTTCTGGATCGAATTGTAGCACAGCTCTCAGTCGATCTGTTTGTAGCAAAGAGCTTATATACGCTCTTTGGTTTGTAGATATCTGAAGCTCAGTATACTTTATACCATGGATTGATTTGGCTGTGGTGTGGAAATAAGGCACACTTATTCAAACAATCATTCTCAGATACGATTAAGATGATAAATAATCCTACGAAGTACATAATTTTCTTTCGTTAATAACTTCGTATTAGAACTGTGAGTTTTTCTAGGGAAAAAACTGTGGAGATACTAGCGCTCTCTCTAGGTGCATCAGTGAACTACGGGACACCTAACTTTAAGCAGCGCTTTTGTGAACCGGGCTAACATAAGCTAACGGACGGCGGAATGTGTTTATTGTTTCCTTTCCAGTGTGTGACTTACGTGTTATCGTAACGTACCCGAAGGCAAACTGTTAAGTTATTGTTGAGTACTAACGTGTTCCTAACTAGACGGCTTACTTCACGTAGTACGATTGAGGACTTTTAAGGTAAGTATAAACGTACTGCGTGTTCTTTCCTTGTTTAATGTTTTTTACTAGCGTATTAGGCAAAGCACATGGCGGTTTATTAAAAGATTAAAGCACATGATCTTTCTCAAAAATGAAATTAGTGAAAAACAGGCTTCGTGCTGCCATGGGACAGAATCGCTTATCCAATCTTTGTTCATTAAGCATTGAACATGAACTTCTTCGTGAATTGGACTTCGATGATATAGTAGATGAATTTTCGGTGAGAAAGGCAAGAAAAGTGTCTACTATAGGTGTTAAGCCTTTGAGAATTTTCTTGAAGAAAGTGTAGTTACTACAATTTCCACAATGAACCTGTCGACCGTGTATATGTAGTGACATATTTAATCTTAATTGTAAATAATATCATTTGTAATAAATTATGTACGTAAGTATAAAGTACAGTCTACTGCTCAGTTCTCAGTTTCCGTCTGAACCCCCTTAGTATTTACTTTATATTGTAGCTATGGTGTTCACTCTTCATAATATACTCTAGACATTTTGACGCAGAATTTTACTGCTGCTATAGCGCTACAATTTTCGTCCTGTAACTTTATTTTACTGCGCTATTCTCCCTGCAAACCTATTTGCGATATGTTCGATTGTGGATGACTACCGATTCTAATATCAGGTCTACCATTTCAACTGCTGAAAATTGGTGGTTAACATATTGAGCTAATAAAGCTCCTAGTAAAAAAAAAAAAAAATGGGGGGCCCGCACAAAACATTTTGCCCCAGGGCCTCCACAAACCTTGATGCATGTATATAACCTTGGAAAGGAGGTGGGTGGTATAGCAACATCATTGCTGAAGGTGTTTTGAAAAATGCGGGTGCAACTGTTGAACAGTATGTGACAGCAGTTGAGAAAACGTAGTATTTTTATATAGGTAGCATTCTTATGGCTGTTAATATTTTCAACTAACTTAACGCAAGATATTAAGAAGCCATTCAGGGAGTTATGGTCAACCAAATCACATTTCGTTCCCAAATATAATTCCCGTGTAATTCTCAGTCAGTCGACAGACATTCTTCAACAAAGTTTAAATAGGTCTACTTCTACCAGAGGTGTAACCTGGAATTTTTGTCAGGGGGCAAGTACCAGGAGGATAAATGTGCCAATATTAAGAATAATGTCATTGAAGGGCTCGGGTGTGAAACATGGTGACATTTTGGTCATTTTGACATACAAAGTAAAATGTGCCATCCTTCAGTTTTCGAGTGAAATTGCCATGTCATACAATTTGCATTGGACTCAGTGAAGTCTTCTGAAATTGAACACAACACGAAAACAATTTATCTACAGTATAGCTTTTAATAACCTTTTATCTTAATGAACTCAGAAATTACCAAAATGTCACCATGTTTTACACCCGAGCCCTTCAATTAATAATAATGACATTATTATTATTATTATTATTGTTATTGGCATTTTTCAACACGTTCAATTTTACATTAGCTAATAATGGGAAGCAAGCACACAAACTATTTTTGAAAGACAAAAATGATTGAATATAATCCTTTTGTACAATGACAAGCGTAACTTTCATGTAGGACATGTAACATGGAGCGACGTAAAATAAGAAAATATATGTGCAACATGTTTAACACTAAATTGTGCACGTATTCAATGTTCCTTTATATATAATACAGTGGAACCTAGATAACTTGAACGTCAACAACTCGAATAAAACCTTGATAAGACGAATTTTTGTACAGTTTATGGGATGCCGTTCGAGCTCAATAACTCGAAGGTAGAGTATGAAAAACCTCTATGAGTCGAAGTTAAATTCTAATCACCTCTACAACTAGAAGTCGGACGGACCTCAATAAGTCGAAGTGTAGTAAACTTTAGACCTCTATAACTCGAAGTCGGCGATTTTGTCCCTCCATAACTCGAACCTTGGTAAGTCGAAATCCTTGATACCTCGATTTTTTCCCCCTCAAGTTCGAGGTATCAACGTTCCACTGTATAAATACATTACATAATCAATTCAATGCATTACAGAAAATAATAATATTGCGAGCGAGGTGAGGAAGAAAAGGTTTAGATCCAATATTTGCAATCTTAGAACAATATTGATTTAATAAGGCGCAAATAATTTCACGGGGCGACATGTCATTCTCTCTTTTACAACCTTTTTCATTTAGATCGTTCGGTGTGCAGGTCAGAATCCTGTCGCCCCCTATATACGGCTCTGAACTACTGTAAGAAAAGCAGGCATTGCGAGCGAAGCCAGCAAGAAAATTTTACAAAACGTATTTTTTATATTTTATATAATCTGAAATCGAGGGGGCAATGCCCCCTGTGGTTGCGCCACTGACTTCTACACAACTAAATCTAACGATGCTTTCCTTAAACCAAACTCCTCTACACGAATGCACCACCGCCAGGTACTGTCTACGTCTAGAAAGTTGCAGGGTGAGATTGATGTTGTAAGAGGAATGATCCCTAGAATCTAGAATAACCCTCATGCAGTTTTGTATTCCCTCCAGTCTCCGGATCAAAAATGGGGAATTCCAGGCGTTCGGTCGCGTCTTGCCAGGCATTGATCCATCTCCCGGCAGCCCAGGTCCTCATGGGAAGCTGATGCCTCCGCGTCTTCGGTGTCAGATTTCATGCCATAATTAACCTCCCTTCGCAGTAAGAGGATTGAGGAGAAACTCGAAGCCATCTTAATATCTGAACACAGGTTACTGCTTCGAATAACGAGGCTGTTCTGTAAGCTTATATGTTGGCGAAGGGAGTACAGACAACGTGGATTTTATGACTGAAAGAATGCTATTACACGTATATTATTTCCACTTCGCTATTTTACCTGTATTTCGACTTCTTTTCCATGGGCAAATGTTCCCAAGCCAGAAATTATAATAATATGTTGCAGGAATTCAAAGCCATTTGCAGATTCCTAATTCCATCATTTCGACTGGTTTACTCCTCTCATATAGAGTACGTGACTGCAAATGCACTCCATCAGTGGCGCATATAAAGAGGAATATCGAGCCATCCTCCTCAAAATGTTCTACCCGCAAATGTGTTGTACGGATAATGCTGACACGAGATAAGTCTCAGCACAGTCTCCTGTCCACTCGTGAATGAAGAGGCCAGTCTCGTCCGGATGCCTAAACTTGCTGTCCCTGTCTCCTCTAGATACCTAAACGCACGGCCATGAAAATAGGCTGCTGGGCAGAATTGCGCTGGCCTTTCGAGCAAATACTATCAGTTTGTATCACGTGGATTACAAAGACCAACTCTACAACGAGATCTTTCGCTCTCTTAAACTCTGAACACACGGGCTGGCAACAGTGCGAACTTCTGCCACCCGCCTAATTTCATGGCCGTGCGTTTAAACTTGAATCTAGTTTAAACGTATATAATATTCGACTTGAAGCTCTCTTGACGAAGAATAATGACTAGGCAGATTCACTGGTGTTAACAATCTGTTAGAAAAAGTTCCCAAAATTTGGAAACCTAACACCATTCATCTATTAGTCAATGTAATGCGCTTCAAAATGTATCCATTACATATTATGCAAAACTGCTCAAGGCACAGTCTTATGCATATTTCCCGCACAGATAGGCAAATCGCTTGGAAGTTGCTACAGTTTTACAAATGGAATTTCAACCATTGAAATGTAATCCCATCGAGATTGCGTTAACCGTTACTGTACTCGGGAGACCTTAATTCAGGTCGTTATTGTAACAAGTTCTAATTTTCGTTCATCATAATTATCCTCCTCTTGAAAGTTCAATCAATAGATCGTGTAGCGACAAGGGAAATAATCTTGTATTTAAAGACCTATTCGCTACGATCTATACCAAAGATCACACACGCCTCGAACCTAGATGCTACTTCTCAAGGTTTTAAAAATACACATCGAGTTACCAAGAATGAAAGGAAACAAAGTCTCTGTTAGGACACAGTATTTCTTAACCCCCGACAAATTACTACACACACGAGAGTACATAGCATATAAAATCATTGAAGTACAGTTAAGGAGATGATAAGAGCAACGCGCAAACAGACACACAGGCTACTAACTATAAAATTCATGTAGATTTTCAGTTGAATTGTCCACCTCCGGAATCTCACGAGTTATTTTTGTATTATTTAAAACAGAAATTATTATTTTTATTCGACAAGACGGAAGGAGCAATTAAAAATTGTAGCATAAAGCTTCAATTCGTACAATCTTTATTTTTAGTTATATTTTTAGGTAATTCTATACCTTCACATTTACTAACTTATGAGATACCACCGACTTCAGATTGATCGCAGGGATTTTATCCGGATATTGGATAATTTTATATCCGGGTTTTAAGTATACGGGCATCAGATATTCTGATATACAAATTATCCGGATATCCGAATGTGTACATTATCCGGACAGTTTTATCGTTTTACGGGCTATCCACATATTCCTTTATTCATAACGTTCATATTTCACTGTACGGATTATCTACAAATCCTTCATCAAATCTGTACTATCCGGATTATCCGTTGCATCCGAAATGGATACCGGATAATTTGAAATCTGGATTGTGTTGCCATCTCTAATGGATTGTTGTCTCTTGCGGCCAGACAGGTCGATCGATTTATTTTACCTTGAGCTGGGTCTATCAGTCGAATAAAATGTATCTTTGTAGCTTTAGCAGTATCCGAGATGCCGATAGTTGGGACAAGACATCGTTTTTCAGCTTTGCTGAGTAGTACGCACCCTACAATTCGTTTTTACTGATACGCGAGTGATTGTCAATGTGAAGGTTAATTTATGGCCGAGACTGATCATGATTCTAGTGTGCTGGAGGATTATTGTTATGATTGCATCTCGTAATATTGACCTGGCATGACGATGAGAACTTTACGTTGCCACCAAAATATCCACCAGCATACATTGCTGATGTTCTAGTGTCTAGCCAGTGGAAACGATTCTCTCAAGAACACTTGCAGTGAGTAGCCAATGAAAAAGCTTCCCTCTGCAAAGTTTGGCAGATTGCGACAATGAGAAAGAGTTATGACTTGATGAACTTCCTGTTGCAGAACTCAAATTCTGGATGAGTTCGGGGTTCGATGTGGCAGAAAACCAATGAAAAATAAATGAATACTTCTTGTCGTTAGTCTCACTAATCATTTCATCCTCGTAGTTGCGACTAACTCAAATGTACAACAATACAAATAAGATTTGTGGGAGAAGCTTGGATGAATCGTTACAAACATGAATATACACAATTTATCGCGCAAAGTTTGCATCCAAGATTTCCGCACAGCGGCACCAAATACCTAGAGTTTGGCAACACACATAACGCCTTGCAGGGAAGCGAGCATTTCAGGATCTAGGTGTCCCATTATTATTGCCGGGAAGTGTACGTTTATCGACAGCTATCTCATCGAATCTTTCCCGACGTGATTAACATAATAAGCAGCCAACTATGTCAAGTTGTATGGTCTATCTGCATTAATACGTTAACAACCTGGGTGATATTCGAAGGGGAGTGATGGTGGACCCTTTTCCCCCTCAGGTTCCCGGTTTTTGGCTATCGGGGAGCATGTATATAATTTACATATGATATTCCCAATGCATCAATAGTAGTCCCTGGAATCCTCCCCTGGAAAATGTTCGAATACCGCACTGTTAACGGCAGAGCGAGTCAAGTCACGTGGCATTGACTCCACAGCGCCCATCCCCACGCCAACCTCCTTCATACAAACCCAGTACTCGAGTACGCCTTCATATCTGTGCATCAGTGCAAACCGACGTCTGAAAGGGAGGCCAGACAATGCTATAGCATGGAAAGCGAGACGTGGGTACAATGGACGGTCCCTGTTCAAGGTTATGAAACACCGAATAAGAACACGTGTCATGGCTGTCACCTGTTGATGAAAATCAGGAGCTTTTTTTATTCATTCCTTCCTTTTGCTCGGGTGAATGCAGGCGCACAAAGGCAAGTTATATTTAGTCCACATGAATAATTTACGTCAGCGAACGGCAACTCTGCTAGTTACGAAAGTCTGCTTCCTTTCTTTATATGTTTACGACACCGACACTTCCAGATGTAGTTAATCTCTTTACTGTAACTACTACGTACAAGGAGCGACTGTGTATAATATCTTATCCCCACACTTTTCAACACTGCCAAGTGGTCCTGCCAAAAGCGCAGATTCTGGCGGGGTAGGTCAGTAATTCGAGCTACGGCCTAGCTGACCTGTTGCAACATTACTTGGATTTTCTGTCCCTTTTGGTTAATCGCGAAGATGGTGATGAATGGTAATACGATTAAATTGATGACAGGAAAACTACAAACGCACATTGACACAGCACAAGCCTCGCAGAGGATTGTACTGGCTAAGAGTCCAGACGCCAAAGCCTGCAAAATACAGTCCAGGATGTACCACGTGGAAGAGAGGTTGTTTTCCCGAGAGTAAAACTGTAAAATGAGTAACACTTTTTACTCGCACAGTCCTTGGTAACTGTAAGAGTGACGTTGGTTACAGTGAAAATGTGATTGGGTCGTTAACTACCAGATTAAAGCAAACTGAATCTATGTGCCCGACCTAACCTGCCGCCATCTTCATTTTTCTGCATAGATTTCTTTAAAGCTCAGACCAATGCACCGGTTTAATTTTTCTTATTGTCCTACTTCCTGTAAATATATATTTTTAAAAACTAAATAGTACACATTTACTTTCTGAATCGAAAGTATAAAGTTAGAAATGAGGACCGAAAAACTTATGCGATTTATTTAAATTTTTATTGAATATATAATATATATAATCACAATCTAACACATATTGAATATTGTATTTGCAGAAATTTTGCTTCTTTAGCTTAACATCACACCAAATATCATTAAAATCGATCCACTGGTTCTCGATTTGCTGAATTTTATGGACATTAATGCAAAACGTTCCAGATAGCGTCCCATTTCAAGATGGCAGAAGATAGGCGGCGCACCTCCACATTGGGGGGCGCATATACGAGTGTGTAGGTTCAGGGTGCAAAGTTTAGTGCGGTGTGTAACAACACGTTATTCTTTACAGACTCCTCTTAGGAAGCTTGCTTACCTTCGAAATCTTTCTCCGTGTAGCTCTGGTGTGTCTGATGGGCGCCAGGATCTTTGGGCGCCTCATCGTCCCCTGGATTTGGATCCATCACCCACGGCCTGCAACAAAGAAACAGGAATTAGAACTTTAGCCACGGGTCTAAAATGTAAAATGAATTTATAAATAACACGACACACGAGAAATACAACGAGGACAGACGTGAGAATACAAAAATGCAATGAAATTACTTACTAGAGTGCTGCAGGGAGATTTCGCTCGAGCGCCAAATAGTTCGCACGAACGACGCTAGATAGCGTACGGAATTGAGATCCTCTTCGCTCGAGCGAATAACCCTCGAACAGGCAAAACGAGCGGTATACACTCGAAGCCCGGTAGTACACGTATAACCGTAATTGATCTGAGGTAGCGGGCTCCCAAATATGGATCGTGAAGCAAAAGACCGCAGTGAATTGAAACTTAAGTAAACAGTCCTCATCTCTAGGCTAAAATTTAATTCAGTCTATCTTACCGATACACAGTGGCAAATGAAATTGTATGATAGTGGGCTGAAACTACAAAAGGAGGATCTACGATTATTGTCACATTAAAATGATATTCCAGTTTATACGCTCAAGCGTATGAGATCGAACGGATACGAGCAAGAGAAAGTGGTCCCATGCAGTATTCTACTACTTACTATTCTAAATTAAACATTCTAAGACGCTTTGCATTAGACGTGTTTACAGATTGTAAGCAATAACATAATTCCAGCCACCGATATGTTCGTTCTTGTGTTTCGGAGTCATAGTTCGTGGCGTTCAAGTGCCCGACCGACGAAAATCCAGGGGCGGGAGCAGATAATAATGTATATGCTTACAGTGATTCAGTAGGTAGTGTGATGACAGCCACGCGGGAGACCAGAGTTCGATTCCCGAGAGGTTAGTGATCCCGGATGTGATATTTGCCGAGTGTGCTCCATAAAGCTGCTCTGTGGCTCACCCAGCCGCCAAGCTCCTCTTATGCCTGACTTTGAAATTCTAAAAAAAAAATAGCAGGTAGTTCCTTGGACCTCTCCCATCCCAGTCAGGGGAGGGGGTTGACTCTAGGATATATCTATATAATAATGGGTACTTGGGGTTAATTCGGGTAAGGGGGGGGGGGGGTGGCCGGAACATGATCATACCTGCAGCATGCCCCATAACTACACATCCTCTAAGTGTCTTCATGGCACGGTACTGCACACAGGATAGCATTTTCTTTCTTAATTCTTTGAAGGTGTCAACAGTCTACCTAATACAAATTCATCCAACAGGATGATTGGTAATTAGATGATCTGGACGAAGAGAGAATCACATGTGCACACATCGACAGGTGACAACACCACAGACGAGTAGACTGGCTGTGGGTTCAAACGCCAGAGCTTTGTTAACCAGCCAAGAATGTAAATCCAGGATATGGTAGAAATTCGCTTTCAATGCTAATACTCGCTTGAAACTAATTTTCTATACAGACCAAGCCAGAGAAGATTTTCATAAAAATGTTGTATTATTATGCTTTTCAGAGCCTGGCATTGAGTGCCTTCTGAAAAATCACCCCTTAACCCCCCCTCAAGACTATGTGAACATGTGCATGAAAACTAATCCTTTGTACAAAAAAAAGTTTACATTTTTAGCAGAAAATAATAAAAAAAACTGGTTATCTGAAGAGATTTCATCATCGCCGCACATTGCTTCTCCATCGAGCTATTCGATATGTTCTCTCCCAGCAGACGTCGCTTCATGCATTTTTAAGGAGACCTAGCCACTCCTCAATGGCTCCTGTGAGATTATTTCAGCCTTTCCATCCAAATGACGCTCATCCTCGAGGTGGTGCCACTGATACCTTACCAATACCACCTTATACACAAAGTCTGAGAGCAGACTTTCTTTATATGCAACGTCATCCGTGGTAGGTCATGATCAAAAGCAGGCCCGTACCCAGGATTTTTTTGAGGGGTGGCCAAGCCTGAAACCTTGGTTTATAAAAATATATATGTATGTATGTATGTATATATATATATATAATTATGAAATATATGTCAATTATTAAATAATTATTAAATAATTAATAAATCATTAATTAATTAATTTGTATATATTTATATTTATAATAAACAAATTAATTTGCTACATTTATAAACTAGCAAATTAATTTCTTTAACGACTGGTTGTCAAGAAATTAGAAGATAAGTTAAATGTTTTAATAAGTATTAGATATTATTTAATTATTGCTTTTTATTAGAAAATGATAGGCCTAATTAAAATTTCATACTTTTATTGTGTTATGTTTTGATAATGGTGTAAATCTATTAATACTCTCGAAAGGAAATATTTCCTTATCACAGTTGTAGTTGTAGCCAGGACGAGAATGATTTTCGCACCCCCTGCACCGAATTTGAACCCTCCTACCTAGATGTAGCTGGCATACTTAGACATTGTAGAAATATTATGCACTTACTCTTTTCCAATGAATCCGATGAAAAGAAAACTTAGCACTCAAGAAATGTGACTAATAAAAGGACAGTCGGTTGTGTATCCCACAACATCTTCATTGAAGCTGTGTGTGTTATTGTTCACATCTGCAAAATCAATTGCAAATTAAAGATAACTAGGTGGAGGGACAAAAAATTAGAAACTTTAAGATGCCATTAGTTTCCTATTAAATTAACATGTAAGTGCATTGTTTTATTCCCGACGAAAGGAGGCGAAAAATGGAGGAGAAATTACAGGTCGGTCTAATTTCTATGTTCCAGGGGCCTAGAGTGACAATGACAACCATCTTCGCAGCTACGGCTCCATTTCTTACTAGTCCAATTTGATATAATTTTAAAATCATATCTACGACTGTAAGTACGTTTTTATCCCATGCTGTTACCAGCCCTAAAGAGAGAGAGAGAGAGAGAGAGAGGACAAGAGATGTATGCAACATTCACACACAGGCTGACATCTTTCTTTGTTATTCCTTCTTTGTATGTGTTTATGATGTTATTCTTAGTAAAGTATGTTTGAAGTCCAAACTAATTGCTTATCTTTGTTGTTATAACACAAGCTCTTCTCTTACTCTCGGAAAATTTTAATGGGGGGAAACATTTTAATAGAACAAGATCGTTGGTGGGAAGGTGGGAGATCCCCCTTCCGCCATGGGAATTCGTACCCTGGATGTGACCGCCGACGCTATGGAATTATCCTTATAATGAACATGTCTGAATGTGAATTAACCACAAAAAGAGGACATTTTCTCATCAAGACTGCAGTTTGAAAAAGTCAAAACAGGGAGTAAATATGGTGAACTGTCCCGACCAAATTGGAACATTTAGTAGCTTCGCATAAATGGTTGTAAAACTAAACTTACTAAATATAGTAGACTAAGACTTCTGGAGTCTGCCTCTCTCCAGAGATAACCCATTCATTTAAACTAGAAGAAAATCTAAATTCTTGCAAAATCTTAAAAATTATCCATGTTATTTTTGTAGGTTTGCATCAAAATATTTTATGGCTCGGGGGAGCCCCGCCTGGGCACGGGCCTGATCAAAAGTTATATCCGCATTACAATTGCAAATGCGTGTTAAATAGGCGGGAAAATTGGCAGTTTGAACGTATTTCCGGAGTGTGCGTGAAGAAAGAGTAAAAAAGCATCGTGACCTACCACTAGTGACGTTACATATAAATGAGTTGGCGTGGGCCTTGTGTACAAGATATTGCCTTTTCACACATGATAGTGCAGTCCTGCGTTATATTTAAGAACTATATACAGGGTTCCCATTTTGCCACACTAATTTCCCGGACTTTTACACGTAATCTCTAATAACTTTCCAGCCCAGTTTACATTGCTTTAACATGTATGAATTTTAAGTTTCCAACTTTAAATGTTAATCAAATGAATGACTTTAATTACTTACGGGACAGATACTTAGACTGGCGGAAACTGGTAAAAACAAGACGAAGAGCTAAACAGAACAATAAAGGAAGAAGATTTGGTAGAGTGTGCAAAATCTAGGACGGTGCAAGAATGAATGAAACTGTAATGTCCAAAAGGATAGTGAAAGCAAAACTATACTCATCTAAAAGAAGAGGATGAATCAAGATTAAAGTGGCTGGACGACGTAGGTAGTGAAGGCAGTGAAAGCTGGCTTTTGAAGAGGTGAAGCTTCGTCCGAGTCTTCCAGTGGTGAGTAGGTAGGTATTTTATACACAACAGATACAATCAACAAACATGTCTGAGAAAAATGTGAATGTGTTTTTATTTTTCTCTAAACCTGGCGAAGACCAAAACATCAAAATTTCAGGACTTGTCTAGGCTTTGAATGTTTCTACAACTCCCAAACTTTTCTATGACTTTTTATGACCTTTCCCTTGAGTTCATGAGTTTTCCAGATCAGTGGTGGAAACCCTGTGTGTAGAACAATCAACGAATTTAGTAGTGGGTGTAATATATAATTTGATCAGCGACTGATACGCACTCATATTACCATTTTCTAAAATTAATTGGAATTCACTCTCTCCAAGAAGAATTAAAGACTAATGCAGAGAGTTACAGGAAATACAGCACTACTTAAAAACAACCGAATAATGACAGTCGAACTGCAACTTGAACAAAAGTGCTGGATAAAGAGGCAGCACTGCTAAGTGAGAAGAGAGTACACACATACGCATGTGCGATTTCAACATAAAGCATGGTTCCCACACGCGAATCGCTTATTTTAGAAAGATGTTTAAAGGGCAGCGCAATATTTTTAATTTTGCATATCTTGGGAGGGTGGATACCAGCCTATATGGGTTGTTATGAGAATATATCTCCTCACCTCGCTGCTGATATGGCACCCTTAAAATACAGATGACAAGAAACCCATAATGAATGGGATCTAATTGTATACGTCACGGAACTTAACCGAAATGCACGATTTCAGCACTCCTTCACAAACTTTTTAATAACTGCACTCCCTGTTACAGCTGAAATTCCAAGTCGAACACAAACAAACGTTCCAATCTTGTAGAAGACATCAAGACGAAAAGCTTTCCGTCGTAACGTCCTGCTCGTTGAGGTCTCGTTTCGATCCTACGAGTCCTGCAAAAACGACATTTTCTAGACTTGCTTCCTGAGCGCTAGATAGTCAAAATAATAAATATCACGTTTATAGATACCCAAAAGCAAATACAATCCGGTATATTTTCCTTGGTAATTTATCTTCCAGCTCAGTACTTCCCTTCGTTGTATCGGAAGATTCAACGCGGCACACTTTATCTTAGATCACGTCTCACCTTGAGTGGAAGATTCAACACCGCACACTTTATTTTAGACCACGTCTCACCTTGAGACTTCATGTACATTCTACGATTCTTATGCACAGAAGCCGAGACTAAGCTCTTTATGGAAGGCGAATTCCTGTACACGCAATCGAGTCGCCTCACTAATGCGAGCGAGTTAATCTCGTAGGTGTACCACGTGACGTTCATGGAGGAAATTCCCCCAGTTATGTTCCGGAAACCGGTTAACACCACGGCACGTGTTGTAAATTCCAAAAAAAAAAAATATCCTGTAACGCAGGGGCGGCGCCAGAATTTTTCGACCGGGTGGGCAGAAGCTCCATATTGATAGATTACGGTGGGCAGTATAAATTTAAGACCATATATACTCGTATGTGCATGTAAGACGTATATGTATCCCCTCTCTCTTCCACTCCCGATTTTCTTCTTGCTTCTTTTCCCTTTCCATTTCAGGTTTTCCTCTTCATTCTTTTCTAATCTATTCTCGCAACTTGATCCATTTCCTTTCGCGTTGTCTCTGATGGACACAATTATTTCAACGAAGTGTTTATCCATGCGCAGCCATACATTCATAGTCACATTCTTTCATGCATATTAATACACTCCTCACAAAAAGTTTGGAATATTGTTACGTTAGACAATAGGTGATAGACACGGCCTTGGAATGCAACAACACATGATATCTGTCTGGTGGACGTTCTCGTCTTTAAGTCGACATATGCCACGGTGCCTATCACCTATTGCCTAATATTAATATTCCAAACTTGTGCCTAACATAACAATATTCCAAAATTTTTGTGAGGAGTGTATAATGAAACAAATGTGAATTTGGTTTAAATTTGTGTTGCATCACATTTTGCCCTTTGTGAAAAAAAATACAAGGCACATACTTGATTTTATGTATTCGGCAACAGTGATACAAAGTGCAATGGCATAGACGATCGTGATGTTTCTCGTAATTTAAATGCATGTTCCTGAGCATAGTAGTTTCATCGTATGAGTTTTTGACTGAAAGAGTTCTCTTCCTCCTTGGGGGTCACTTTCCTTAGCTTACAAAGTTTGTACAACTGACAAATATATCTGAATGTTTGAAGTAGGGGCGATTGGATGCCAACATTTGAGGGGCAAGGGCATATGTACTTTATTTTGGTAGAAAAGGCTTATCATAAAGAGGTCGTGTGCGGGGGGAACTGCATCCCCCCTCCCGCTTCCCCTAATCGCCGCCACTGAATGTTTGGATTAAAATGAACGTCTTATTAGGAATAATTTAAAACACACACAGAAAACCAATTCTTTGTTCATTATCCAAGAAGTATTCCTAGGCTAATGAAAGGCTATTTGGAGAAAATATCACTCAAAGTAATAAACAAGTAAGATTGAAAAAATCTATTCAGAATTGAAGAGATTATTAGCTAAGTTGATATTAGTTTTCTGAAATAAGTCATGTTACTCATGCGGGAGAAGCAATCCACGTATGGTTACATGAACATATTTTTTGAGGTAACACCGTGCCAGGAATAATTCATCTATTTTTCATAGATGACTTGGGTTGTATGGCATGACCATTTCGAACACACTAGAATGTCAACCTCCTGTCCTGTACAGCATACCCTGCAAACGTTATTCTTGCAGGGCAACGAGTCCCTGACGCCTGGAACCACAGTGGAAGTAATAATTTATGGGGGTTTGTATTTTGAGCGTCCGCGTGTGTTTGTTTTCGCCCCTTCGTCACTTTCTAATCACCATTGAACCTTATCGTCGTCATTATCAAAATCAGCAGAAAATGACTTAAAATAAAACAAATCATCCACAACTTACTCTTCCAAATTGTAGTTTCATTCCACTTCGAAAGTTGAGGTGGTGGTTTCTACTAATGAAACACATTGCACAATGTTCGTTAGTAGATAAAGGCAGCTAATTCCGTGAACAATGACATTGTTTTCCAAAACTCTCAAATATTTGTCTCAGGCAATACGGACGCATCTTCTGTGGAGGTAAAATGACACGTTTGTTGCGAGTTCTTTCTGTATATTTTTCTCCAATGGCATAACACTGTCGCATTATAATGAAGAGGTCCTGTGTTAGACTCCCCCCTTCTCTGGTGGAAGCACAATGCACACTGGTTCGGACTACACGTTAAACTGTAGGTTTAGTCCCTATTAGCCTATCTGAGCATAAAAGTGGGCTTAAATACAAACTCACAAAAAAGTCTTCTGGATACTTCGTGACATAACTTTTATCTTTACTTCAAATGCATGTACAGATTCTGTCGACATTTTCGGCTGATTCATGTGGCAAAATCTATGTGTCGGACAAGGATTTCTAAATATGATAAGCCAGTCATTAGTAATTGAATAATTCTGTAGCTTTTTCCATACATAACTGGTTTATTAAAATTTATTCACTTCGGTATTGTAGTGATTATTGTGATTCGTTCTTATTAGTAGAACGAATATAAAGTTGATATTTCGCATACCATATTGATATTTGAAGATGACAGGTATATAAAAATTGTAATGAAATAAAAAAAGGACACTTCTGGAATTTCAATGCAGAGACAATTAAAACTATACTATACTCTCTAGCATACTTAAACCCGAAGGTTCCATCGGTTTCTATCCGGAGCAAGATCAATCCAATCTTTCCCATCCTTACAGATTTCTTTTAGGTCCATCTCAACGTTATCCCTCCATCTTCGTCTTGACTTTCCTACTGGTCTCTTACCATCAGGTTTCCCAACAAGAATCCTGTAAACTATTCTTTCCTCTGCCATTCATGTCACATGGTCTTCGCATCAAAGTCTTCTTGATTAAATTATTCTAAAAATAATTAAAAAGTCTAAATAATTTATTGTGTTGCTGGAGGAAGTAACGCTAAGATGATGTTTTTATTTGTTTATTTGGAGATTATTTCAACCATACTCAGGCCGCGATTTACATACGTATGTGGAGGCCCGGAGCTGCAGTCCTCAAGTTCACCCTAAATTCTGATCTAATCTTGATCATACCCTGCATAATTTTGAGCCTCCTAACCCTGCTAGCTGCTTCTAATCATAGAAGTATTAATTTGATCACAGTTTTTTTTGTTTCAATAGCTCTAGTAATTACTTTCACTTTCTAATTACAAAATTGGCTTTTATGGGTTGATAATAATGTGGTTGAGTGTAAGAAAAGGCATGATCCTTAATCTCCGCCAAAAAAATAAGAGACAAACAAATAAATAAATAAATAAATAAATAATATGTGAACATTTCTAGCATAGATAATATTCACAAGTAAAATATACATGTTATGGACACCCGAATACACTTATTTATTGAGTCATTCACATATTCCCAAGTATATGTACTTGGTTGGGTGGGCAATCAGGTGGGCACAGGAATTTTTGGCCCACCTGTGCCCACCCCCGTCGCCTGTAACGTGTCGACGGGTGCCTTCTGCCTTTTTGTCTAGCTGAAACATCGTTAGTGGGTGCTGAATGCTTTCCAAGTGCCATAGGGTCCTTTTCCATACTCTCGGAAATTACCACGATTTCCCTTCAAAATTCTTGAATGGATTGGAGGGCATGATGTCCGTTGAATATCGCCTGGAAATTATCTTTCATTTAATCTAGGGCAAAATAAAAATTATTATATTTATGATAGCCGATAAAAGATAGAATTTTAGTTAATCGGTATTCCAGGAGAATAGTCGAAGTAAAAATTACTTAGTTCGAAAAGCACATTGTAAAGTACAAAAATCAGGTCAGAAGCAGAGGTGGCCGGCCACCTCTCTGAGCATCTCGCCCTCACTCTCTAGAAGACATGAGGGGGAGAGTGTGTGAGCGTAAGGGCGATGTAGGTCCGTGAGGGAGGTTGAGCCGAAATGACCACATTCAGTGGCCGAATCAGAAATTAATTACTGCCGGCATGCTCCTATGCACAGGCCTGTCTTTTAGTACAATCCTTTTTTTGTGTATAATTTCTTAAATAATACATCGATTCTCATTTTCTCCCTTCTATCACCACAGATGGATTTGATGTTTTAAGTCCACTTTTTGCACAATAAGGTTAATCGGGTCTGGACCTAGAGTTTAAAGTGGGATCCGAACCACTATGTGCCTCCACCGGGTATCGAACCCTGTACCCCTTGATTACAAGGCAACGACGTTACCACTGCGCCATCGGGGAGGCCCTTATCACCACAGAGACAGAGAGAAATGAGCGAGTACATTGTTGGCCATTGCGTAGCTACTTGTGCGATCAGCTCCAATAAATAAGTGCGAATTTTTTAAAAAATACTGCCGCTATGCTTTTTGGCATCTTAATTGCTACCGGTATGCCATACCGTCTCATACCGGCCCAATTAGACTACTGACCACATCTGGTCAAAAATTAAAGTTGTCATATTCTAGCAGTCCACAAATAAATGTTTCTACGAGAGTTTTCAAAATGTTCAAAACTGGATTTTTATGTTAAGAGTTTGTTTCTTTTGTATCGTTCAAAGTGTTTGTGAATTGTTCTTTGATTCATCTCGCATATACTCTGTCCCATGAATCTGTGGAGCAAAGCCGCGCATAACGGCGGAGAAGGGGGAGAAAGCAAGTGGACGATGCGAAGCAGTGCGCGATCCTGCAAACAGCCGGTAGCTGCAGTCACTTACCCTCTCATGAGTTTATTGACCGAGCCCTCTCGAGTCACTTCTAGCGCAGAAGACTCGTTTTCGTTCGCTTGCTCCAGAGATCCCTGGGACAGAGCATAACACCATTCATCCCCATCGTCAAGACTAGCCAAAAGTGACAGAAACGGCGGAATGATCAAATAATTTATATTTGTTCATACAATGCAGTCAAGGGAGCATCGAACCTTGTATCTACAGAAATCTCCGCGTAGGAACTAACTTTGAACAACCTCACGTCACGTGTTGATATCAATTGGAAATAATTAGAAGGGGAAATCGTTGGCAGGAGGCCTCCGGTATCTGCCGCCGCTGCCAACAGATGGAACGGACGAGGTTCGCCAAATGCGTTATGAAAACCCACTTCCGCCATTTTTTTGAGCATTTTTTTTCCTCTGTGCGTTCCATAAATAGCGCCCCTGCGAAAGGAATAGTGAAACAGAGTATCCCTGCGGACGATTCCATCCAATGGGAAGGGAGGAAAGAGAGACGAAAATAATTGAAAACATTCTCTCTCTTAATAAATCCGACGTCTAATCAAATGGGATCATCAGCGCCGCACAGCGTCCAAATGGTGAATTAAAATGTCTGCCCCTTTATGTCGGAACATTCTCCTATCATGACGACGTTATTGACAGATCACTCAGCAGCAGAAACACTTGCGTCGGGCTTCTAGCAGCCAATACATACATGAATCAATACTTACAACATCCACCAATTGCAGTGCGACAATTCTTTGTTTTCTCTCTTATATGTATAAAACCGGCTGTTGATGTGTATATGCAATAAATTAGGTATCATACCGCCGTTGCCGAAATTGCACGAGACTCATGCTACTCCGTTCTCTCTCTCTCTCTCTCTCTCTCCTTTCGAGAAGTTGGAGAGTCCTAAGCATAACAATTTTCTTTCAGTTCGATTGATTGATTTAAAATTTTTGGGTGCATTCGAACCACAGAACATTTTCATTTTGTGGCTTTTTTGGACTTTTTGCCCATTTTTCAGTATTTATCATTCTTAATTGGCTTTCTATCACATTTGACGTTCTTAACTGCATTTCTCCATTCTCATTTCTTGAATTTGAGTCTTATTTGATTCTCCCAAAATTCTGCGAGAGAGAAAATAAATTCAATGAAAATGACAGAGTTAGCTTAAACCATACATCATCTGCTTATGTCGAATTATTCACGTTTATTCACAAGTGACTCTTTTTAGCGTTTATGAAAAATTCAAGCTTAATTTTAATACATAAAGTAATTTTATAGTTATTTTTTGTCAGGTAGAACACTTATCCAACTTGAAGCATTTAAGCTCTTTAGAGAAAGCAAATAAGATCATGTGACCTGACTGTGGATGTTCCCTTCCCCCACTTCTTTTTTAAAGGAATGAATATAGATTCCGACAGGTACACCCTCATCTTGTTTGTGGATTCGATCCAACCACAGATCTATCGTTTTATTCCCACTCACATCGCTTTAAAGGCTCCGAAAGAGGAAAAAATACGTTTCTAGTAGTGCAGGGCCGGCGCTAGTCATTTTGCCGCCCTGGGCAGTGGCAGCAGATGCCGCTCCTTTTCGACCCCCCCCCCCCCCCCCCGTCATTACGCAGCAACGGGAAATTGAAAATCACTATATCCATAAGTAAAACATCAAACTATAAAATAAATAATTAGACTTGTTACGCTATTTCAATACTATTAAGCACAAAAGGATGTCTCGCTCGACTAGTTAAACTTTAAGAAATGCGACACTAATTTTATATTATTATTATATTTTATGAACATTCTCTCTCTCTCTCTCTCTCTCTCTCTCTCTCTCTCTCTCTCTGTCTCTCTCACACACACAAACGTATCTTGAATGTAGCAAGTAATAGGAAAGAAATGAAGGCTTGACTTCATATGTTTACCGTTGTACGTCTGTGATATATAATTGGATTTTTAAAAGAATTACATGTAATATTCCCGGATCTCCCGCATGGGTGATCAAAGGTCTGACTTCTTTCCTGAGTTGTCCCCGCATAAAGCGGCTCTGGGCTGCACCTGCCCTGAAAATTTGCCGCTCTGGGCGGTGGCAGGTTCGACCCCCCCCCCCTCCCTTCCGCCGGCACTGAGTAGTATAACTACTTTGTACTGCGCATTAGGCGAGTATACAGTACGCAAGATTAGTAGTAGTTCGCTTTCTGGCGTATAGGTTATAGGAAATTGATATGAACTAATGAAATTCATACCGCAGAATTTGAACACAGGGTCCTGTAGCACTGGCTGTTAAATCACAGAAGCTGGAGAGAGAAAAAAAACTCAGTGGGTTTGATATAGGTTATATATTTTTCCCGACTAGTCAAACTATCTACATTATACATGTGAGCGGTGGATAAGGGAAAGCATCCAAAAATATTACCCCGCTCAAGCTGAAAATGAAGTCGCATTCTCTCGTCTGCCTCTATGATCTTAAGATTGATCTGGTCTGGATTCGAACCAGGGTACCCTGACGTCGTTACGCGCTGTGTTAATCACTCCGCCACGGAGATCGGCTATAGTCTTACGAAAAATCCTTTGCACGCTACTGTTTATTTTATAGGCCTATATTTTAAAAACTTCATAAACTTTTGTCTTCTCGTTTAATATCTAAGAAACTAAAAGTTAAAATATACAAAACAGTAATTTTGCCTGTAGTATTATATGGGTGTGAGACTTGGTCCCTTACATTGAAAGAGGAACATAAATTGAGAGTATTTGAAAATAAGATCCTTAGGAAAATCTTTGGACCTAAAAGGGATGAGGAGACAGATGAGTGGAGAAGGTTACATAATTTAGAACTACATAATTTGTATTCATGTCCAGGTATTATTAGAATAATTAAATCAAGAAGACTTAGGTGGGCAGGCCATGTGGCACGAATGGGAGAGGAAAGAGGAGTTTACAGGATTCTTGTTGGGAAACCTGATGGTAAGAGACCTGTAGGAAGGCCAAGACGAAGATGGAGGGACAACGTTGAGATGGACCTAAAGGAAATCGGTAGGGATGGAAAAGAGTATATAGATCTTGCTCAAGATAGGGACAGGTGGAAGGCTTGTGTTGCTGCAGCCATGAATCTTCGGGTTTAAGAAGGCTCGAGAGTTAGTTAGTTTAGTTAGTTATATTTTAAACTTTTTCAAGTGGCATTTCTACTTCCCTGGGTTAAACGCGAAAGCATCAAATTTCTGATAAACATACTTTTACATGTACGGTATTTCTGCACCACGACTATTTTGCTGTTTCCGCATAAGAGTATCTTAGGTATCTGTACGTACGTGGCTGATGTATAAGTTCTGCTTAGCGCCCTTAGGCAATAAGTATCCTAACGCGAGTTGGATTTACATTGGAGAACAGCATACGATAAACCTCCCTAAAAGATATTATTGGTGGTATGAATATTTGTTTTAACATTATGCAGTCGCAAACGTAAAGTTGGAACTTTAGAAAGTACAATATGAAATTCTAAGTCCAACATCGCACGTGAATGTATGTTTTTGCATTAAATTCTAATCCTACTAGAACAGAATACGCAACGACACATACTACTGACATAAAAAAAAAGCATGCCTGCACTATGATAAGTCTGTTGCTTCACGTCCGAAATTGATTAACATAGTTAAAGCACGATAGAAACCTTCCTCCTTTTAGAATGACCGTTGTTATTTCTGACCAAGAGAGCCAATACTTTGTCACGCGATTTTCACCTGTTGTTCCAGAATTCTAATGTGCAAGCTATCTCTGTTGCTACGTTCGAATTGTACGGAATACGTGCTTCTGAGACAATTACGAAATGAAAGCCACAATTACGCTTTGGTTGCCAATGAAGAGTCTAGTTCTATGCACCGTTGTTAACAGAATTTCGAAAACTGTTGCCTCTTAACGTACTGCTATAAGAATGAAAACCTATTTTCTGACAGTAAATGAAATTACAAATGAACTACAGTGTGTTTTGAAAGTCCTGCGGGATTCCAAAACCCTATAACTTTTAAAGTAATAGGTTTATTACAATGAAATAGTGTTTGTTGCACAGAGGAAACTTTAAAGTTAATGTTTGGTTCACTGCCAGATCTCCAGCTGGGCACCATTCGCATCCAAACACGCTTGCAATATAAGGGCCTCCCCGATGGCGCAGTGGTAGCGTCGTTGCCTTGTAATCAAGGGGTCCCGGGTTCGATACCCGGTGGAGGCGCATAGTGGTTCGGATCCCACTTTAAACAGTAGGTCCAGTCCCGATTAGCCTTACTGTGCATAAAGTGGACTTAAAAATACCAAATCAAATCAACGCTTGCAATATCCGAGAATTGCGTTCTGACAGTGCTCGTTCGGAATGTTGTGAAGTAAAATCTTTTTAAGCAATACTGTTTTGACTAATATTGAGATGTTGTTCATTTGATTACACAATTAGTGTAAAATATTTACTAAACCGATGGAAGGTGTTTGGACCCCTAAAAACCCCCTCTCCTACACGGCCATGCAGAAAGCTATCGGGGGATTTACACGAGATCTGGTTCAATTCTTGAAATCATGCATTCAATTTATACTGCACCTTAAAGGGAAGCTTTGTGTGTCTTACAATTCAAGTCTAGAATAGCCGCTCTTCTTGGATCCATTTCCGAATAAATATGGATTTAATGGAATGTCGTTAGTGCATACTGCTATGTGAAGTTTAGATTGTTTCCTTGTCGTAGGCCTGGTTGAAGTTGTCATTTGCTTTGTTGTTGCCGCTGACAGTTGCCTTGAAAGCAAGCACGGAGTGAATTTTGTGAATGTGCGTTTGGGTGAAGAAGACAAGCCCTCTCTCGTGGGTTGTCTTTGCCCAAAGCAGAATTGGGGCAGAGTCCATGGAACACGCGGGGGATCGATACTCAGCTGAGGGGGAGGGGGTGCTATCGATTGCACTTGCTGACACAAATCCTTCTGTTACTGGCAGGAATTATGGTTGGGGTTGGGGGGAAGGGGTCGGCGACAAATGGGTTAATGTGAAGTTACTCTGCGACCAATGGACACCGGTTGCCAATGGTTTGTGCCCCGTATTCTAACCATCAGAACAGCTGTTTATTGCGAAAATGTGTTTTGGACTAGTTCTTGAAGTCAATATGCTTTACTGTGTCCTACATTATACTAATTCGACTGTTTTTGTGCCTACTATGGTGCAAAAATAAACTCGTCACTTCTCTGTAGTTGAACAAAAGATGTGTTCTGATTCAGTTCATTTGATTTTTTATATTTAGCGCAGCTTGTTTGCTACTTTCGGCTAATCGCGACGATGAGGATGAATGATGATATGAATAAATTGATGAAGGGACGCTCACAAAGAACACACATGGCCAGGACTGGGTTCGAACCCAGGACCTCTGGCGTCGTAGCATGTGCTAACTATTCCGCCACGTAGGTGGCTTTGATTCATATCTATACAATAATTTATTACAAGGAAAACGCCAAGGTGCACAGAGTATCAAGGAAACAAAGTAATCACATTTTTGTGTCTAGCACAGTAGTAAAAAGAAGCAAATATTTAAAGCTTAAAACTTTGGTTCTCCATGATTACTTTCAAATAATTGTATCCTTATTTGAATATACAGTATAAAGTTGTTAAAATAGTAATAATGGACAGTCTTGAGACTATATAAACACACACATAATTACGACCAAAAATAACGCATAACTCAAAAATCAATGAAATTTATCTAGAGCCATGTTGTTCAGTGGAATGACACCACACACGAAACACTCATTCTGATGCACGGGTTTTGTAGGACTGTGAAATTTGACAAACTAGGTCAATTCTCTTTGTGGGGCAAAAATATTCTCAACCAAAATCGGAAGGCATACTGGTGCACTTATCTATCAGCGCAAGGAAGCAGCTTTCTGACAGTCTGAGAGGACTTGACCGAGAATAATTAAATGGATCAATCGAGAATGGAATGAACAGGTACAGACGAATTAAAGAAAGATATCTTAAAGGTGATAGAAGAAAATTTGAAAAATGAACCGAGTTGTGCATTACTTGAGGGAGAAGAAAGGAACTAAAAACTGAAATATGTTGGGCGGTGCTTTGTTTAACGTCGCTTTCTGCCACTTTTGGCTAATCGCGACGATGAATGGTGATTAGATGAAAGGACAATGACAAACACACATGGATAGCACAGAAACCCTACATAGAATTATCCTGGTTGTCTGCAAAAACGAGGTGTCGAGGGTGTTCTACGTGGAAGTTAGGTTGGCATTTGAGTGCCTTGTGAATGTAAGGGGTTGAAGGAACCTACTTTCAAACAGAAGGCAAAATGATGATGACTTCAAACAAAATCATAATACCAGGAACACATTATGATCTCACAAGCATGAAAGCTGACCATTCGCTCTTTTCCCAACTTTTGCTAGCAGGTAAAAATATGCTTTTGCCACACAATTCTGCTTCCAGAAATACGTAACGTATCAAACGTAAAAACTCACTGTGGTCGTTTCCTAACAAGATACTTCATGGCACCACACACTGAAGCACAAGCGTTTCACTAAATCAAACGTCTATGAGCAGAACTTTCCAAAGAGATGACCATATACAGCAGAAGCGTCTCCCATTTATAAGCGAACTTCCCCGCACCCAACAGAGTTTCCAGCGAGCATTTCCATTTGCTTTAGCGTTTAGCGTCTCTTTCTCCACCCACTCGTTCTAGAAGGCCCGCTATAAAAGAGGTACGGGAAAAGTCTAACAAAACCTTCAGCGAAAGGATGAATCTTGTTTTCCTTGTGTCATGGCTGTCAGGGTTGGCAAGCTACTTGATCAGACTGTGGTCACAGAATCTCTCTCATCTACTCTGCGAAAATACCAATGCAAGTTACCAAAATTACTCTTATACGTAATCATTGGACTTCTCCACAATGGAACACCGGTTCAAGCACTCTCCAATCATCCTGGTATTGTTTTGATTTGATTATAATTTATTTTTGTTAATTAGCGTCGCTTTTCTCCATTATGGCTAATCGCGTCGATGAGTACTGATATGATGAAGGGACATACTTGAAGAACACCCTTGCCCAGACCAGGATTCGAACCCGATACCCCTGACGTCGTAGCCCCTGATAACCATTCCGCCACAGAGGTCGGTCCACACTATCTGGCGTCGTCACTGTTTATCGCCATGGCTTGTGGCTCCTGAGATATGCAAAGTTGAAAGAAGGATATATTACTTCCGTAATGCTAATGTAGGGTTGGAAGGGCTTGTCACCATCTCTCCATCTGCGTCTCCACGTGTCAGTTTCCGTCGCACAGATGTTGCCTGGCTCGACATTCCAGCATAACAATAATTCACGTCCTCTGCCATGTAGAGGCAGTTCACGTTTTCAATTTTCTCCAGCTGTAAATTCACGGTGCACTGTCACTCCGAGCTGGAGGAGAATTCATCAAGTCCCCTGGTCCCTCCAGAGTCCTTCATGAACAGTTCCAGAAGTCTCACCTCTGTTCTCTGGGTTTATTAACGTCCCTCCCGCAACGGCTTACACATAAAAGGTACGAGCATTGCAACACTTAATGCTCGGCATTATAAATTCACCTTGCTTCTCTTGCAACCTGGGATTCCTCCTGGGATGAGTCACTTCCGAGAAGCGTGGGGGTGGTCAAGGCTCAGAGAATGATCCAAGAATAGGTTTTGTCATGTGATAGCATCAGAAAGCAAAAAGGAGCCCGCACAGCGTCCGAGCAATGTGGACTTATCCTAGTCAGAACTGTAAACACATTGTGAATGTTTATTTTCTGTGCTATCACAGGCTCGAGCGTTGAAACTCCGACACTAAGCCTTGTCTTTATATTGATTCAATATTCAAATATCCCTCACGAGTGTCCCTCCGATGACATTGTGGTAATCAAGGTGTCCCGGGTTCGATACCCGGTGAGGCACATGGTAGTTCGGATCCCACTTTAAACTGTAGGTCCGGTCCCGATTAGTCTATCTGTGCATAAAGTGGACTTAGAATAAAAACTCAAATCAAATCCTCCCATGCTTCTTAAGTAAAAGCAACGAATGAATGGATAATGAGTTAAAATTTTTGGATGCGCCGGCACTTTTGGCCATTTTGCATCCTTCAAAGTGTACGAAGGAAAATAGCCTTTTTTTTAAAACTCCTACCTTAAAAGTTTAAAAATGGGTGCACAGAACACCCTGAGAAAGGTTAAAATTGCATGGTTGTAAAATGACCTACACAACGCATTGTAAAGGGAACGAGAGACTACTCAGGAACAGTGTAACAGCCCATCTCCTCTCAAAAAGCTAAAAATATTTGTTAAAACGCTGTCGTCATCTCCAAACCTGGATGATAAACAGTTCAGAAGATTAAAAATGTGGCTGAGGAAAGTGAAATCAGCACATTCAGCAAGAATATGCCGAACACTTAAAATAACATTACAGACACGACACATTGGAGCAAGTGGCCATGGATGAGTGCGACGAGGATGTGAAGAAGACGCGGGGTGAGGGAACACGTTCGGAACAACCGGGATTCAAATTCCGGACTCTCAGCTTCGCAGGAACTTATACAGACCAGTAAACCACCGAGGCAAGCCGGAATGCGTTCTGAATCAATACAACCCGAACGTTACTTTGTGTTTTTCTCGGAGTAGGAAAGACACGTCCATCTAACCAACTCTTTTTCAAACTGATAATTACAATTTACATGGCATTAATATGGAAGAATTTCTAACACTGGATGAATGGGTTGTATTCGCTTTGAAAGACACAACTGACTTAAAATACTGCAATGATCCACATCATAAAAGCACTTCCTGACGCATTTCGATTACGTTGAACCTAACTAACATTTACGTACGTCCTCTCCAGATCTAATATGTTGAATAGAGTTGGCACACAGTTTTCTCCAGTCATTTATTTTTAAATTTCCTTTCACTCCTTCAAAACAGGTCTTCCTGCCAAAACTATTAGACAAGGTGGAGCCTCGGTCACCACTAAATAACCCTCCCAGGTATTCGGTTTTCAGTTTTTGACTTCTTACATTGACTGCCTTGCCAAAACGCATAGTTTTCGGGGACTACCGACATATGACCGCATAGCAGAAATACCCTACCCTCAAGACAGAGATGGACTGACTCTCCGAAACGCTGGTGTTTGTTTGTGTGCGTGTGGGTGTGCGTGTGCATATAAAAAGAACATTACACTGGTCAAAATTCCAAACAAAAGTTCGACGAAGACAAACCTAGGTGATCTCAAGCACTGGAATTGCTATGGACTCTGACGCCTTTGAATGAAAAGTGTGTTCGAGAGATCCAAGTATCTCCCAGCACGGACAATAAAACAGCGAAAGCGAAAAATCGTGCGAAGCCAGGGCTGGATTGGTAGAGCAATGGAACATTAATCTGCCATTAGTTTGGAATTATACAAGCAGTGACGGCGGCAAAAAAAGAAGAAGAAGAAGAAGCGGAGGGGCGCGAGAATCTTTTCTGGGAAGGCCGACATATTTACTATACATCTAAATATCATATCAAAAACACATATTTTGGCTAAAGGAGCATTTCTTTTCTTTTCTTCTGATGGTTGGCGGTAAAGGGGGGGGGGGCAACTTACCCCTTCTGGCGACATCACTATATACAATCTTAAAATTTTCTTTTTTTTCCTTATGTTCAATTAGTTCATGTTATATAATTTATTTTAGCGTCATAAATACATGTACTGTGACTTTTACTTTCCAGAGTTAGATGGTAAGGCTGAACCTTGCTCTGTAGTAAATAAAAGGACCTTTCTATTCTATTCTGTACAACGCAGTGATGTAACCTCACTCTCCCATTACATCAAGATTTTGCTAACTTCGCATTTAAAATTCAAACAGCAGAGCCATTTTATGCATGTGTGATTGAGTGATTCTGCGGTAAAATTTAATTAATATTAAATCCCTCTTCCTCCTCTAACGTAGAAAATGCTGGTTTTGATTGATTGATTGAAGCAAAAAATGTTGAGTGCCTCAGCACTTGGGCTATTTGTGTCCGTCATATCATATGGGGTCCAGTCTCAGAGGACAAAACAGCCCTACTGGCCGTAAATCCGGACGCAAAAGCGTCGTTAGCCTGCAACATTGCCGTTACCGGAGTGGAGTTGACCTTCGAGTGCCTTATACCTCACAAATGCTTTTATAATTACTGAAACGTTCAATAAATTTTGCGTTATGTACTGGGTATTTCTGGATCGCTGCAAGGATAAGCAAAGAACTGAATAAATAAACATATCTAGCTGTTCAATCTCGGACGCATCCAGTTCGAATTCTGATAGACAAGAGCTGACGAGACGTGTGCCAAAGCGCCCGAGTGCTGTCACAAAGCTTCTAAGATAAAATACCAGATGGCAGGCAGACTGCTGGACGCGTGTGCATGCTGCGATAAACGGCGCATCACGGTCGAATAAATTCTGGGGGAGGGGGAGAATGACATCAAATTGAGAGCAGGGAATCAGTACACGGCCTACATGAAAGGGAATCGATGTTAATTCAAATCTCTCTCCAAATCCCCCTCCAACATACGCTGTCAACAAATTCTGCATTGAAATGTTGATCGATCCTTGCATGATCGATGACTGTTGTAGAGACAGAAGGTGGAGTGTATATGAACGTTTTTACACGGACAAAATATTTCGTTGTTGCATATTTAACTATGCATGATCAATAGCGCAAGTATAGCCATAAGAAACAAAGTTTCGGGATCATCGGTACAAAAAGTTGTTATAAGGCCGCGTAAAAATTGATACGAGAACGATAGCATGTTCTTCGATTGATTGATTTGTTGTTTTAAGTCCACTTTATGCACAGTAAGGATAATAGGGACTGGACCTACAGTTTAAAGTGGGATCCGAACCACTTGTGCCTCCACCGGGTATTGAACCCGGGACCCCTTGATTACAAGGCAACAACGCTACCACTGCGCCATCGGGGAAACCCAGCATGTTTTTCGAGATTTTGATAAGATCGAGACTTACGTTCCTATGTAGTCTCGTCCAATTCCAGGCTTTAGACAAAATATACAATGTACCTAAAGATTATCAACTTTTTTCCAATCAAAACTATTTACTGTTTGATTGATTTGGTTTATTTTACTTCCTATTCTGCCACTTTTGACTTATCGCAAAGATGAGAGTGAGTGGTGATTTGATTGATTGATTTGATTAAGTCCACTTTATGCATAGCAAGGCTAATCGGGACTGGACCTACAGTTTAAAGTGGGATCCGAATTACTATGTGCCTACACCGGGTAACGAACCCGGGACCCCTTGATTTCAAGGCGACGACGCTACTACTACGCCATCGGGGAGGCCCAGCGATGATTTAATTAAATTGATGAAGAGACACAAATAACGCTCTTGCCCAGGCCGGGATTCGAACCCGTACCGCACTGCGAGGTCGGCAAATTGACTTACTACGAATCTTAGACATATCAAGGGGGTGGTCGTCTGATTGTTCATAGATAGGTTGCTTCAGGTGCATAAACTTATATTCTTAGTTTGTTGTAAGTACATTTTTTGCATAATAAAAAAATATGCGTATCTTACTGTATTCGAAACTTTCCCTTCGAGACCGAGATTCGAGTTTCGATTTCGAAACGAGACACATCTAGAAGTTTCCTCATTCACGGAACTTTAGTATGTCTCTCTTCTCGTCTGGGTATGACAAATAGTCATAATTTGTTGTTTACATTCTTGTTTTATAAAAAATAAATTAAAAAAAAACTTTCATGGAAACTCTTGTGTAGAAATGGTACCAGCTATGTTTCGCTCTGTGTCGCCCAGGGCCAGCGGAAAGGAAGGGGGGGGGGGGGAGAATTCAGACCTTAGATCACCCATGCGGGAGATCCGGGAATATTACATGTAATTCTTTTAAAAATCGAATCATATATCACAGACCTACAATGGTAAACACATGTAGTCAAGCCTTCATTTCTTTTCTAATACTTGTTACATTTAAGATACGTTTAAGAGAGAGGGAGAGAGAGTTTTCATAAAATATAATAATAATATAAAATTAGTGTCGCATTTTTTAGAGTTTAACTGTGGTCGAGCGAGATATCCTTTTGTGCTTAATAGTATTGAAATAGAGTAACAAGTTTCATTATTTATTTTATAGTTTGATATTTTACTTAGGAATATATTGATTTACAATTTCTCGGTGCTGCGTAAGGACGGGGGGAGGGGGGCGTTCGAAAGGGATCGGCATTTGCCCAGGGCGGCAAAATTACTAGCGCCGGCCCTGCTGTCGCCTTATGTCTTTGTTTATATTTGTAATGTTGTCTTGCTGCATATGTGACTTATTCAAAATTGAGACAATCGCGATGTATCAATTACAAAAACTGTTGCAACAAACCGGAACAGATAAGTAGCGCTATTTTAGTCTCCAGGGAACAGTCGAGGTAAACCTTGGACCGTGACACCAAAAACGTGAAATCTGACGTACACACACTACTGACATTTATTAACGAATTCGTATATATTTGAAGACCGTGCCTCACTTTAAGCGTGGTTCGAAGTTGCAATATGCAAATATTGCGTCATACTACATAATTTTCATAACACGGATCACGGTGATAGAACTTATTAGCACTAAAGAGGAAATGACTGTAATTGCATTCACGAACTGCTACAGCCTCTTACAACTCGAATTCCTGAGCTCTACTTCCATCGGTCACGTTTCGCTTGTGACGTCACTTCCGATTCAGCGTAGACATAACAAATTGTGTAAGAGTCTACGAAATATTTACTTGGGCGCTCCGCAGAACGATATCAAATTCGGCATTGAAATTCAACCCGAGAGATTAAAGCTTGAAAGTCCTGCAACGAATAAAATACCCCGCTGCAGTAACCTAACCCAAAATTTATCTTTGGGAAAGTTTTTATTTGCTCCAAAGTGCATGTATCTGGAGAAATGTTTTGTTATAATAGCCGACACTTTGGAATATGATCGAGAAGCTTTATTTCATACAACTTGGAATTTATTGCACAGAGGTGATAGGATAGATTTCCTCAAATAATAAATAAATCGCAAATCAAAATATACAAGAGCTGGCCAAATACGAATTACAATTTGTAACTAAGTTTGTTTCTTCATCCGAATATGTAATTGCTGTCAATGTTAATGAGAATAGCTCATTGTGATAAATTCCTGATGCATCGCATGGTTGCCAGGTGTATGTAAGTAACACTATTTTCATGAACATTTCCAAGTATCTTTTTTTTATTTTTTTCGTTAATTGCACGATGATGATGTATACAGTTTCGAAACCCACCTTTTGCGGAATTGAAACACCAGCAGTGTTGCCAATGCACAGTCATCATTTCTAAAAACAACGATTTTCCTAGTTCCCCCTTAAAGACGTCTCATCCCGATTGGCTATAGGTAGAAATGAACATTTCTTTTTCATTGCCATAGATGACGAGCTAATACATCTAACCAAACTGAAAATTACCGACGGCATGTCCGTACATGTGTGTTATGTGCCATTTTTCATGCTTTGTAAAAAAATTCATTTACACTTCCCGTTACATCTGGCAACACTGCGTGGACACTAATGAAATCCAATCATTGTTCTCCGGTTTATATATATATGCATGAACAAGGCTTCAATTTGGTATAAGGATTATATGTGTACCACTTCCGGTTCAAAAGTTGTACTATCCCCAACTCCGGGTTGCGTTGTAAATGGAACACCCGATAGAATATTCCAGTTCAGATACTCTTTTAGTGACCCAAGAGTCGGACTGTCCAGAGGATGGGAAAAATGTACCACTTCGGTTTCTGTCTACCTCGCACTAACAAGATTTGCCACACACCGCGACGTATTGTTGAATTACGAACAAACTATAATTCATCCAAAACTGACGAGGTGCATGTGAACAAGGCATGTAGGCAAATAACATTTAGAAGTAATAAACGCAAGAATTCAATACAGAACATAAGGCACATGAAATTCATATTCTGTTACATTACATCAACTTTTGAAGTGAAATTCGGGAACATCACTCGCGACAGGAAACGTCAATCTTGAATTTTTAATTTGCTAATTCTTGGTAAACCGAAATTCCCAAAATGAGACTGGACAATAATTACCATACAGCCTTTAAATAACTTCCAGCAAAGTAAAGTTTGCTACCACTTTATAGCTCAGTTCAACAGAAATTGTGTGCTTTGCTATCTCAAGGCAACAAGCAACGTCATGAGTCGTTCCAAAGCTACCAGGTTTACGTGTTCTAATTGGCTCTTTCACTGATAAAGAAATCGCGTGGTCTTCCATTGTATTGCAAAGGCTAAGCTAAACTAGAGCAGGAGTATGATTTTGCATTTTCTTTTTCTTTTTACATCGCATTTTGTTTACTAATCCCTCCTTTATTATTTAAAAAGTTCGCAATGAGATTCAGCAACTTCTAGCCATTTTGAGAAACATAGTTTCACCATAATTTTGAGGCATCGACAACAAATAAGGTACATTTTTTCACATGATACGTGAATCAAACGCATTTCTGAAACAGAAAATGTTGAAAACTAAATCAATATTACATTGCAATCAAAATCCATCAGAGTTATCTCTGATTAAGAGACATTTTTATAGTTCTAATTCCATCTACGCATCGATCTCCGAGGCGTGGTAGTTAGCTACGCTACGAAGCCAGGGGTTCCGGGTTCGAATCCATGCTTGGGCATGGGTTGAAATGTTATCCCTGTAGCCTTTGATGCGAATGGTTCGTGGTTCGATTTCCGATAGGAGCCTTACTGGTTCTGTGTTGACCCAGTATCGTGAAGATAATTGGGGAGCTACTTGAAACTTCAGTCTTGAAATGAATCTAATCTGGTGTGGGGCACTTGCAGCTGCTCACAGTCATTATGACTAGTTGCTAAGGGCTCTAAACCTGGAGCTCCTAATCTGCAATTCTGCTTAGGTCTAATAATGCATATGTGGTTAGGTTAGGAGGGCTCTTAGCATTTAGTTTGTGCCCGTTAGCAGCTGGATGTGCCCCTCACCATACATGTTTTGAAAGCCAGGTATCAGCAACAATGGACACTATTCGAGGACCACGCATCGACCAATGAAAAGACGCTTGGCAGGCCTTGACCTTCAAACGGAGCTTAGTTTTACAGTATGCAACTGCATGATGGGAAGTGAAAGATCAGCTATCCTCGACGGGGTTCGAAATAAAATCCAGATGAGGACACGGAAGGCAGCCGAGAACAAAGTGAAGTCTGCAGGAGCAATTTACCTCTGACGCACTTTAAGTGGCTGCACCAATTCCAAGCGCGTAGCAATGATTCACAGCAACTAAAAATAAAGCTCCATTCCATACACCTGTTTTAAATTAGGAACACCTGGTCTGAAATGGTAATCAGTTTCAGCTTCGCCAAAGGACTGAGCATCAGTAGAATTATGGAAATAATGTAGTTGGCAGAAGAATGAAAGCGACCAAGTAGGATACAAGCAAGTGAACTTTCTGCGTACATTTTTAAAAGAAGAAACATGGGTGCAACTCTTTGCATCTTTTTAGTTTTTGTTTCAAGTCAACTTTATACACAGAAAGACTAATCGGGACTGGACCTACAGTTCAAAGTGGGCTCCCAACCACCACCACCGGGTATCGGACCCGGGATTCCGCCAATACAGTTTTTCAACAAAACGTTTACAATAAATAAAAGTTAAAGATAAAATTTAAAAATATCTGTACGGACAGTATTCCTAAAGAGTAGACTATGACTAAATAAATCAAACACCACACAATTGACAATACCTTATGGAAGTTCCTTGTAGGAACTAGAGAAACAGCTTGTCCAACGACAGAAACAAGAAATGTCCAGTCCTACATTGGACAACAAACGATGAAGATGCTCGCACGCCGATTACATACAAGAACCACACCAAGCAACAAGATTTTCTCGCGAATGGAGAAGGTACACTCCACCATTCACCCGAGGATGCCTTTGTCGGATACTACGGCAGACGCTTCTTCACGAATTAACATGTCGTAGAGGAGATATTTGCTGCGCAAACACTAACCTTGCGGCTGATCAAACAAGTGTGCTGACGCTGTGAATTACGGTGCTTTGTGTTCAGTTCTTATCCACTCTTTAAGGTTGCCTTCCAAACTCCTTCCCTTAACAAAGAGGTTACGAGCTTACGTTTCCAATATGCAGACCGCCATAAAGATTTTTTTTTTCGAAAACCTGCCGAACGTTATGTCCTATGAAACATTCCATTTCATTTCTCTCTGGTAGTGAAGTAAAGATAAGAAAATAGTAAATAAATGTTTAGGCTATAGTAATTGGGATTAGATATTAAGAAAATCATATAAATAGAGTCTGCATACCAGTACATATAAAAATGTGCATAAAATGGACAATAAATTTACAGTTCCATTTTCCGATGTTGTGATTTCTTGTTATTGTTTAGTCAAGCTCGATTGTACATATTCGTATCTTAATCTTGAAAGGGCGATTCAATGAGACGCGAATTTCTTAGTTGATGAATTAAGTAGAAATCATTAAGATTTACATTAGCTTCTTTTCATTATGAAGCATGGTAAGTCGTTAAAGGCTAAAAGTGTAGGATGACTTAGCAAGATTTGGTGATCTAGTTATTTTTAGCCGGTGCAGCATTTTATCTATTATCGGTTTGTTAAAACACGCACTTGCAATTATATAATGAATTTAATTTATTTCTCTAATTTTCCTGTAAACATTAAAGCTTCAATTGCTCAAACACAGTTGCATTTCTTCTAGCATTTTGATCATTTTCACATACTTTGTAAACTTCCTTTAGATGGTAAACTAAAACGTGATGCACTGTAACATGTTAGAAGCAATAGCTCAAACAATTTGGCATCAGGCACGTATATTTTGAAAGGGGTACTCTCGGGCCAACCAATCGCGCATCTAATATTAATACTATTATATATAATCATTAACATTATTAATAATTTTACTATTGATACAATTTTAGTGTTGTATGAATAGTTAAGATGATGATGTAGGAATGTAGACAAAACAGCACCCATTCATTATCTAGTTTATTCCTCGTTAAGATCACTAAAATATGTATAAAAACAGGTGCTCTACAGTCACGGACACTTCTGCGTTGTAGCGATTCCATTGAAAGTAAATTAGGGTATTAGAACCCAGACGTTTCCGTGACTGTACAAGGAAATTAATATTAAAATAGAAAATTAAATGTTAATAACCAAACCTTTGTCAGTGTCAGATGTCGAAAAATGAAGTCCTCTATTATTTCTTGATGCATATTATTATTATTATGCACTCATTTTTCATATACTGTCCATACAAAAATGATTCATCTCAGCAGTCGAATCCTTACTTTCGTTGGAAATAAGTAAATTCATACAACAGTAAACAAGTATTTACTTATTTTACTTTAGTACTGACAATATTTTATGGAGGAATCAGGAACACCTGAACCCACCCCCCTTCCTCTAAGTACAGTCTGATACAGTTGTAGTCACCGGTAATAAAAATGGGACGCCTAGACCCTGAGCTACTAACTTCACAGCAATGAGTTGTGGGTTGTCTAACTCTACGGCGAGGTTGGAACTTTATGTTGTGAAGTTCGCTCATCGCTGTAGTTAGTCCTTCTATATATCGTTCTGGGTACAATGAGTCACTTCACAGTTCAAATGCCACGTCTCTGTCCAACGCATCATTTTCCCAGTTGTCGCTCAACATCCCTCGCTCTGGCGAGTTTCCTGCTCTTGCGACCACCGGACATAGCATGTGACGTCAGAGGCAAAAAAATCGCAAGAGTGGGCGAAACAGATCGCTCTCCCACGGGGACTGCAGCTGCTGCTTCCTCCGGGAACCGGGAATTGCGGTTCATTTTCGAGAAACGTTCTTGTTGAACTGGTTCATACAATGCCACCATCAGAAACAAGAACGCGTTCACGAAGGGGTGCGTTATAGGCGTAGAAATGTACAGTCTCGGACAGAAGTGGGCAGGAGATCAGATCTAAAACTAATTGGAAAGCGATGTTTGGATCGACGGTACAACCTCTTAGAGGCAGGCAACCCAAAATGCACATCGACTTGGCACTTTACATATCATTGCAGTGTGGCGCCAAAAGGATCATTATACCACCATATTCCATTCTTAATAGGGTTTGTACCGAGACGAGATTTAGCACAGTCTCGTCTCACATATGCATGCACGCCACGTTCTCCAGGTGCAATGTGCCTCCACCGGTTAACGAACCCGGAGCCCCTTAATTACAAAGCGACTACGCCACTAAGGAGGGCCCCGTCTCACAGAGGATTATACTGCAAGTGGGTACATACGCCAGAGCGTGGTTACTCTGCAAAACGCAGCCCAGGATGCAGAGGTTGGCATTGGGGTGCCTTCCGAAAGTGCCACCCTTGGGGGTGGGGGCAGAGTAAGATTTAATATCTTACCCTTTCGTCATAGGAACTTGCATTTTGCTTAATGTTGTTGTTGATGATGGTGATATTATTATTATTATTATTTATACATAAGAAAATCGAAATTGAATTCAAAATACTTTGGCATTGTTGACAAGTTCATACTTAAGACTACACGTATTTAAATAGCAAGTGGCTTCGCCTTCATTCTTTTCCATAAACATCTACATTTTATTGATGAACAGTTATTTGTCTTTTTGTACTTTTTCACGATGCACAGACATGAAACAGAACACTTAATCTGCTCTCCTTCATGGCACTTCTGGTGAAAACGTTCTCTCGTTATTTTGTTGTACATAGCAGTTAACTGCTGTAATTTAGAGCCTGCAAATTACAGAAAAAGAATGTTATTTGCAATAAAATATCAATACGATCTCAGCATTAGAATTTCATGAAATTTTCAAGATAAATCCTTCTGCGGGCGTCCTTTACCCTTACCCCCGAAGGTCTCCCTTACAACGATAGGACAACCTTGAGTTCTGACGTCATCAGGCAATGCTTTTATTGTCAAGCTAGGTTTAGTTCTCTTAGCATAAATAATACATTTGCAGTGTATTTATACTAAAAGAGCCAACCTAACATTCCACGTCTGACGTCAGAACGCAAGGTTATCCTAGCGTTGTGCGATAAGGGAGACCCTACCCCCGAACTACAGCGCCTTGAATAACGTAGTGTGGAAAACGGCACAGTTCTGCGCGCTCTGGCTGATTCCACTCGAAAATGATCCGCTAGAGGCGATGGTGTTGAACCCGGTGATTGGTATTCGTCTGCTTATAATGGAAGTAAATGGAGTTTTCGCTGTAACGTCTGATTCTTTTACATGAAGCATTTCTATGAATATGATAATTGCTATGATATTTGGTACAGTGGTTGCGAATATATTAACGAACATTCTAGACAGTCGACCACGTCCTGTTATCGTCATACTTTCGTTAATAATACGGGAGAAAAAATACGCGTGGAATGTTCTTGGCAACTAAATTTTTGTGTATGAATTAGGTTCATTATTATCATCATCATCATCATTTCTTTTAAAGATATACACACTGAAGCATTTGTATTTTGGATATTTACTGTCGCTTTTTTTCCGCTTTAAACACTGTTCACACTGTCACACTAGTGACACACACTTCCAGACTGTAAAATAGCATTCATTGCACATGAGGGTCCAAACAGCAAACGACACGTTCATATGGCGTATTCGCGTGCTACTTGTTACTTCGGTCGGAAAGCTCCTTAAAGGCAGGGTGCTCAGACCGAAGCGACGCGCTACAGGGAGAGTTTCCAACTAAGTAACAAGCGACATGGTACCTTCAGTCTATTGGCAAGCGTTCTAAGCTAATTGTGCGAACAACAGATAAGCGACACGAAAAACCACACATTACAACAACAGATCTAGGCGACACGATAAGTCACACGTGTCGCTTTGTCGCTTGTGCGTCGCTCAAACTGGGCCATTTCCTCAATAGCTTGCAACATGTTGCCGTGGTTTGTTGTTCGCGCATGCGCGATGCAATGAGTGTCTTGCTTTAGGGAGATTGCGCACGAAAGCGACAAGGAGCACGCGACACTTATCACTTGAGGATTTCACCAACCGAACGCCGGACTGTGCTTCCCGTCATGCCGCTACGATGTGAAATGTTGCTCTTGGATGGCTCGTTTCCAAGCAACATGTGTCGCTTCGGTGTGAAAGTTGCCTTGGACCGAAGGACCCGTGTAGCTTTGGTGTGAAATCCTCGTATCGTTTGTCGCGTGTCGCTTTGGTGTAAAATCTCCTTGAGGAAACGGTGCAGTCAGAGCTTGTGTCCCTACGGTTCGAAAGGCTGCATTGATTACGGACTGCTCGCTTCCAAGCGACACTTGTGGTTTGTCGCCTCGGTATGAAATATCTCTCAGGATACTATTTATATTCTAATAACATAGAAAAATAAAACTCTAGTACACAATCCAACACCTGACGTCCGGAATCACTTTGCGATGTTTCTTCTTGTGTTACGCATGCTATTTATTTATTAATTTTATTTTACTTTTCTTTCCAAATTAATGTCATTTCGTGACTGCAAATCACTCCACAAATATAACTGTTTCCATCAATTCACGTACCGCCTTTCAAGACAAACAAATCTACATAATATATTCCAAAAACTAACAAAGCCGCATTACTGTCATAAGAAAATTAGCACCGGGATTGATCGCACTGCCATCTATGTTTCTCATCCGTCTGGGGAACCAGTTTCTTGGGTCGTTTTCCACACTACGTTATTCAATGCGCTGTACCCGAACTGTTTCAATTGGACAATTGAAATCGCCAAGGCACTTCAGCGTAACTAAAGGGAATCCGATGCAAAACATCTTTCGAATTCCCCGCGCGCTTGCCTCTAGATCTTTCGGCAAACGAGGCCGCACGTACACACGCTGTACGCACGCCGCTAGACAACCGCACCGTACACCTCTCTCGAACGGGAGTGAATGAATTACGTGGCATCGGGTTCTCGCACAGCAGCCATTTTAGGAATGCCCTGGCGGCAAACGCCAAGATACCATCACTCAAACGAAATGCGGATCGGGAAGTGCAATTTGGAAGGGGAAACCTGGCAGCCTGAAGGAAACGCTACGTCACGACCCTGCGTTTGTGTTTTTGGGTCCTTTGGCCACCGTCCGTCTGCGCTACAGCAGCTGCACTTGAACCAAAATACTCGCACACTATAATCAGCTGGCAAGGTTAACTTCCCGTACGGCTGCCAGAAGAATGCCCGCAGAGAATTCTTTGTGGGGAAGTGGGTTGGGGAATTCTCACTCGGAGAAGTAGGCTGGAGGGTCTTGTAAGACTTCTAGTTTTTCTCGCGTACGTCCCGCACCGGAATAAAATATATGTATGGTTTTGTCAAGACTATATAAGTGCAATTTCATCATAAGCGGCAGACGTGACTGTGCATCCTAATCATAGACGGACGAAGCGAATGTGAAACCTACAATCGCAGACGGACGAAGCGAATGTGAAACCTACAATCGCAGACGGACGAAGCGAAAGTGCAACCTACAATCACAGGCGGACAAAGCGAAAGTGCAACCTACAGCAGCAGACGGACGACGTGAAAGAGCAACCTACAATCCCAGACGGACGAAGTGAAAGTGCAACCTACAATCAGAGACGGACGAAGTGAAAGTGCAACCTACAATCAGAGACGGACGAAGTGAAAGTGCAACCTACAACCGCAGACGGACGAAGTGAAAGTGCAACCTACAACCGCAGACGGACGAAGTGAAAGTGCAACCTACAATCACAGACGGACGAAGTGAAAGTGCAACCTACAATCGCAGACGGACGAAGTGAAAGTGCAACCTACAATCACAGACGGACGAAGTGAAAGTGCAACCTACAATTACAGACAGAAGAAGTGAAAGCGCATTCTACAATCAAAGCAGACGAAGTGAAAGTGCAACCTACAATCACAGACGGACGAAGCGACGGTGCATCCTACAATCACGGACGGACGAAGCGACGGTGCATCCTACAATCACAGAAGGACGAGGTGAAAGTGCAACCTACAATAACAGACGGATGAAGTGAAAGTGCAACCTACAATCACAAACGGACGAAGTCAAAGCGCAACCTACAATCACAAGCAGACGAAGTGAAACTGCAACCAACAATCATAGACAGACGAAGTGACAGTCTCTGTAATCAAATTAATGAATCCCACACTGGTCCTGAATCTCTCTAACATTTTATTAATATATCACCACAGATCATCCGAACCTATGCACTGGGCTGTAAAAAATAATAATATTGTTTTATGTTGGACTAACTAAAATAACTTTGTTGAATAGAGTAAAAGTTAATCTAAGCAGTATAGAGTCCTGTACAGAATAGATATGTAAAATAAATAAATAAATAAATACAAATTGACACTCGCCACTTGTAGCACTATATATATATAACTCAGCATAAAGTTCAACAAGGCATTAATCGGCAGGACGTTATTTATATCAGCAAATAAAGTTGTCCACGGATTCGTTTCTTAGTTCACCAAAAACAGACAAAAAAGCGAACGATAACATGGATCCACATAGATTATGATTACGAATCTGGTACTCATTATCGCCAAAATAATTTCACGAAAGTCTACAGCGCGAGCACATTCAGGAAACTCTGATAGAATACCTACAATGAAAACAAAATCCGTGCCATTGTACTACACCAAAATAATAAGGTATTCTCTGTCCTGGTGATCTCTGGAGCGAGCGAACGAGAATTGTTGTTTCAAGTCCACTTTGTGCACAGATAGGCTAATCGGGCCTGGACCTACAGTTTAAAGTGGGATCCGAACCACTTGTCTCCACCGGGTTTCGAAGACGGGACCCCTTTATTACAAGGCGACGACGTTACCACTCCGCCACCGGGGAGTGCCGCAAGCGAACGAAAACAAGTCGTATGGGCAAGTAGAGCTAAAAAAAACTCGTGTGAGAGAGGGCGTGAATGCATGGAGGGGAAAACGCGGCTGCAGCTCCGAGCACTGCTTTGGTCGACCTGCTAGTTTTCTCCCCTTCTCTGCCGTTATGCGCGACCTTGCTCCACATACTTCCGAGACAGGGGCTATACTGGCTATACAAAGTGAACTGCTCTCCGAAATGCTAATATAGACAATGTGATACTTGTTTGTTTACATAATATACTTGAGAAATGTGCAATTATTGGATTGTTTTAAGACGAATAAACTATTCATTTCGTACATCGGTTTGTGTTCATTCTCCGTGCACATGCAAAGTCTTAATTTACACATTTTCAGGACTCGATAAGTGGTACTGCTCAAATGATTGACTGTACGTAAATGGAAAGTACTCATTTTTAGCTCTGAACATCTTCCCTCCTTAGTAAAACTGGCAATGGCCAGACCTCCAATTCCTTCTTATATGCACCATTAACCATAACCTCACAGGTGCAAATGTTGAATTCGCTACTCACTGCTGTCACAGCCGGAAGAAAACAAAGAAGCAGCGACGGCGGGAATTTGGAGCTTCCCTCTCCAAGAATCTAAATTTAGAATCGCCCGTTCGTCAACCTCTTACATACACCTTGGATTTGGATCCCTTCGCTAGAGAGATAGGAGATCCTACTCTGTGTTAACTTGGAACATGCAGCATTTCGTTACCCCTGAATTAACACCAAATCAGTGTGTTTAAAACCACTTTCTATCAGTGGTTAAAGTTTTAACGATTTATTTCATGCCTGCTTTATGCACAGAAGTCTATGGAAAAAATACCTTTTAAAAAGTAACGTAGTAACAGTTACTCATTTCGGAACGCAACCCAGTTGAAGTTACTACTAATTTCAGAACGCAACCCGGTTGCAGTTACTCATTTCGGAACGCAACCCGGTTGCAGTTACTCATTTCGGAACGCAACCCGGTTGCAGTTACTCATTTCGGAACGCAACCCGGTTGCAGTTACTCATTTCGGAACGCAACCCGGTTGCAGTTACTCATTTCGGAACGCAACCCGGTTGCAGTTACTCATTTCGGACGTCACTCAGTTATAGTTACTCATTTGAAACCACTCAGTTCTAGTTAGGCTACTCTCATTTGAAACGTCACTCAGTTCTAGTTAGGCTACTCATTTGAAACGTCACTCAGATATAGTTACTCATTTGAAACGTCACTCAGATATAGTTACTCATTTGAAACGTCACCCAGTTAGTGTTATTCATTTGAAACGTCACACAGTTAGTGTTATTCATTTGAAACGTCACCCAGTTAGTGTTATTCATTTGAAACGTCACCCAGTAAGTGTTATTCATTTGAAACGTCACCCAGTAAGTGTTATTCATTTGAAACGTCACCCAGTAAGTGTTATTCATTTGAAACGTCACCCAGTAAGTGTTATTCATTTGAAACGTCGCCCAGTAAGTGTTATTCATTTGAAACGTCACCCAGTTTACAGCCACTTGACATCTCACTCAGTTGCAGTTACTAATTTTGTTATCTAACTTAGTTAAAATTGCTGAGTTTGAAATAACTGAATTATAGTTACAGTTACTTTTACAGTTTCTTTATTGTAGATAAGAACGAACTGTAGCGGACAATTATTTTTTTACTGATGATATAAAAGTAACATTTTCAGTTTAAAAGCGAAAAGAGAGATTCGAGTAAACCATTGTAGAGCCACAGACAGACACTTCTGGGTTGTGACAAACCCATTTACTTTCAATGGGTTCGTTGCAACCCAGAACTGTCAGTGACTGTACTTGAAAAAAATATTTTTCTTATTTTGATTGACATAAGTGCTCGATCAAAACACCATGCACTTCTGTTGTGTTATAGTACAGTCACTGTACAGTCATCCGCAATAAAAAAAAATGTGAACACACAGATCCTGCAATATCAAATTCCATGAATGGCGTTTTAAACGTTGGGCGGCGGTGGCCGAACTTACCACTGAAAATGTACTACTGACGTTCGCTTATCGCTGTTAAGTTAGGCAACACGCATAAAGCTATTCAGAGAAGCGAGGAGGATTTCAAGATGTACACTGTCTCGGGAGTCTGTGATGCAAGTCCGCGCATAACGGTAGAGAAGGGGAGATAGCGAGTGGGTGGAGCAAGGCACTGCGCGCTGCTGCAAACGGCTGGTATCTGCAGCCGCGTTTTCCCCTACATGCACTCAGTTCCCCTCTCACGCTTTCATCGGTCGAGCCCTCTCATGTCCTTCTTGAGCAGAGGACTTGTTTTCGTTCTTTTGCTCCATTTTCATTGATGGTGACTGTACATGCCGGTAAAGAGTCAACACACGCACTACTTGTGAATATTCCCAATTCATTCCTCCAGTAATAGTAAGATTCAAATCCCACACGAGTGGAACGCGTTGCGAACTGCATATTATGCATGAAAATAACTCCTTGCTGCTTCGGTGTAATCTGCATCGCGAACTTGACCGCATGTTTGCGCGAACACTTATTCCCGTATTAGCAATTCGCAAGCAATGCGACAAGTCTGCGACGGTCCCCGTACCCTCTCATCGATTGTGCTTCAGAACAGCGCACAACCTCGGTCGTTACTGCTGCTACAAGGGGGGCGGGGGGGGGGTAATTAAAGTCATATCTTACACTGATTTTAAAATTACTCCTAACGACACTCTTTCGTACTTAATGTATGCTCCACCTCCTCGTTGTGAAAATATTTTGCATTTCACATTTGATCTAATTTTCTTCAGCTTCCAGTATGACTTCCTCGATAGCTTAGCAATTGGTATGTAATAATTGCCTGTAATCTCGGATTGATTCATGCAAGGCTACTTTCATTTAACATATATTTCAAAACATTAACATTACGCACACTTCCAATTTCTATTTGGTGGTAAGTAGCATGTTTAAATATATGCAGTTGTGTTCTCAAAACTGATTGATTTAGCATATTATACTTCGCTTTTCTGCCACTTTTGGATAATCGCGAAGATGAGGATGAATGGTGATGAGATGGATGAAGGAACAATCGCCGGGAGGATCACATCTTAGCGTCTTTAGAAAGGATCACTCTTACACCCAGTGTTCTCTACGTCAAATTATATATATAACATATATTTCACAACATTAACATTACGCACACTTCCAATTATGATGTTATGATCCTGTGACAAATAAGTATCTAAACCCTAATGGCAGATGAGTAACTATTCGATACCCGGAGTTCAGATAAATAAATATTCGATATCCGGAGTGGATATAAGTAAATATTCGATGTCCGATATCAGATAAATAGATTTACTATGACCACATGGCAGATAAAAAATACCACTTGTCCAAATGGTGGATAAAAAATATCCCATGTGGAGATACAGAAGATAAAATATATGTTCACACGGAGGATAAAAAATATCCGATGTCTACATGGCGAAAATAAATATCTGATGTGCACATGGCGGATAAATAAATATCAACATTCAAGTGACGGATTTCTTGAATCGGGGCAAAATATAATCCGATATCAAGATACATTTTTCCCTTCAGGTTTAGTTTACGTCATCACGAATAACGCATAGACAGTAATCGCTTCCGATATCCAGCCTTTGCTATTCTTTTTAGCGTCTACTCGAGCAGGTAGCGGTTACATGTTCTTTGCAGTCTTCTTGGAGCTATCACATAACAGAATGTGAACGAAGTCAAGACAAAGAACCATATAAAATGCACTTCATCGTCGATGACAGCCAATGGCAGTCGCCCAGCAACAACGTGCTTATGCACAGATCTCTTCGGTCCTTCGTGCTTTGTGTGCGTTCTTTTAAAGACGTGCAGTATCGGTGACGTCACACGGCATGCGTAATTAATCGATGGAAACTATGCACAGAATATTGTTATTGCATTTGAACAGCGATTGCTCTTTGAGCCGAGCGAGCAAATTGCAGAAGGCCCTACGTGTGTCGACTGCTGGGTGTAGTAACAGATTGTATTGACTTGCTCCGAACAAGACTTTCACGGCTCTAGGTTTTGTCCAGCAAGATCCAGAAGGCGGACTGTGCACTTTATGGAAAAATTATCTTTCAACCTGGTCTCGTGTCACATGATCCTTGATACGTAACGCGCTTGGTAACAGTCGACAAGGCATTGTTGGTAGCATGGCAGAGCAGAGTTGTATTCTTGTATTGAAAACAAGGACCTGCCACCAGGTTCCGGGAACTATAATCCTTTGAACCACTGCAATAAGTACGAATGCTGCTTCTCTACTCCACATATAGCACAAGAGACTTATTGATATTCCTTCAGCCTGGTCATTTTAATGTCTGCATCTTTAAAAATCCTAATAAAAAAAACTCTTTTTATGTCTTACGCTAAGCACTATTATGTATTCTCAGCTCACAACTTGCAATAAAATTTCGAAACCATTTTATACGCTTGCATGCATATCTTCCAACTAAATTTCTCACGAAGACCAGACATTGTTTTACCATAACAAGCGTTCGTTATTTCTGTTGCCTGCCTGCATTTTTTTCATTAAGGAAGGGAATTCATTTTCCGCAACCAAGGTCACCTAATTGGACATGAGATTTTGACGTGCACAGCACAGTCATGATAAGTTCTACAAATTTAATATAAAACTATACTTATTTATTTTTCCGATGGTACATGTTTAAACAAGAAGGAAATGAAGATACATTTTTTAACTCGTCAATATCTTCGCGATTAGCCAAAAGTGGAAGAAAAGCAACTAAAATAAACCAAATCAATAAACTTGTCAACGTGCATGTCTTGAAAAACCTCAACATAGTCCCATTAAAAAGAATTTCGTTGTGAATGTAACATGCACATGTTAACCAACAAAATACTAATTGTAGATTAGGCACACACAGGAGTTGTACTAGTTACACGGAGAGATTCTTTTTTCATTTATATTTCTGGTTTCAAAGTTACTTCAGTTCAATAAAATGGATCTGCTATTTGAAGTTTTTACCTTTATATCCGCCAGATACAACAAAGATGATGCAAGAACTACAACTTGTCGGAAACTAATTTGGGCCTGAAGGCGAACTTTAGGCATTTGATCAAACTTCGTGCGAATACGAAAGTATTTGTTAGCTGTTTATAAATGGCTGTATCAGTGTATATTTTGTCGAATAAAGTTGCTTATATAACTGAAAAACAATATGACTGTTCTAAACAGAATAAGCTTGTGAACAAAATATTTTTGGCCAATCTGTGTATCCGAGTTTACTAAGAACAAGAGGTTTCTAGTGCGTTTCTAATGTGTCGGCAACATCAGAAACTCATACTTTTTTAATCAGTATAACGTTAACACAGTGCAGAGTAGCAACATTTGAAAAATATTCTACCTCGTAAAGTTGAAGTCCTGATTCGAACGTTATTTTACTTCACAGAAAGTTCCGAAAGATCAGCTCCCTCTGTTACAGGAGAAACAACCATCCGTCATGTCCGCGTGGAGCCCAGCATAGATGTTACCAATTCACTTTCTTTAAAGATTTCTTAACGTGAGGTTGCGGTTGCGTTATCTTTGCTAGATTGTGTTGTGCTATTTTTATGTACAGTGGAGAGACATTGGAAGTGTAACGTCGCAGTGAATGAATGGATGTCTAAACTCTGCAGCAGTGATGTGCCGTAGACTATAAGTTTACGTCTACATGCGTTGTCTACACGTAATCTACGCGTAGATTACATTGGGTTGTAGTTTACATAGACTACGTAGACAATCTAAAATGCATTAAAATTAATTTTCAAGGGTTTCATGAATGGAGAGTGAAATTTGAACTATACTGGTTTCTAACGAAATGAAAAGAATCATATTTACAACAAAATTTCTTCTCTTCTATTATCAACTATGGAAGAAGATAAATAGTATGCAAAAAACAACAACAGATGGCAGTCGTGAGCCAAGAGTGGTCTTTTTCCCATAAAACACTAGAATATTTCCTATATTAGGTTTCTTCCTAGGTGAGAAAGTGTTCGAATTTGGAAGAAAGAGTATGAAAAGTTCTTCTCACACATCAGCAACTGATACGCAGTATAATTTTGTTTTACTTCCACGGCGCCCTTTGCTAAGTTATCATCTTTCGCCATGTTGTTTACATAGATTACGTAATCTACGTGTAGAATGTAGACTATCGTTATTTACGCGTAGACGCACATCACTGCTCTGCAGTGACAACAGCGCCTTTCAGAAAAGGTGCTGGCTCGAAACCGAACAGGCGTCCGGTCTGCTTTTTTCTCGAGCTGTGTCAAAGATACCGAACTGGCGTTCGAGTCAGGACATCAACTATTCACCCGTCTCGTGCCTGTTCAACATATGTGCCAAGAACAACAATATTTCCTTGAGAACGGAACATGCCAATAAACCGGTTGTGTTATCACCAGCGACATTTTTACATAACTCGCATTGAAACGTGTTTTCTGCAGCTCTCGTCAGTAATCAATCGATAAAGTGCTCCCAAGGGTCGTGGTGGCGTGGTCTTACGTGAGGACTCGTTGGTTTTCTGACGCAGATAGACGTAAATGCTTCGGCGACGCAGAGCGACATTGTAGCCACGCAAATGAACTACTACAAACATTTGGAGCACTGTTGAATTTCGAGATTAATTCGCAACAATATTAGTGTTGTAATGGGCATGTAATGGCAGGGTGTAGTTACAACGTTTCTTAAGTTGAGCTTCGCTTTTTTGACAACTCGTCAACAAGAAAATTGAAGAGCATACCGAGTGATTCAAAGAGTAGTGAACAAACTGAATGAGCGTAAACAGAGGTCAAAATAAAACAGTTTTACTGTAGAAATCCGTGAGCTAGAAAGCAATCCTGAGTCAGTAGAGGCCTGTGAAGGTCAGGAATCACTTGTTTCGTATTTGTACTTTTGTTATTTAACATCGCACTTCTGCCAATTTTGGCTAATCACGACAATGAAGATGAGTGATGCATAGATGAACTTTACGAAGGTACACTCACGCACTCTGGGAATCGGTGGTGAGATAAAAAGTAAACCACCAAGCAGGAGGTTTAAGATCCGACAACGTGACCGCCAATAACACAACCCTAAGTTAACCACAAACCTTTGGTGGTCGTTTTCGAGGCTATGAATCTCGCCTACCCCGAACTTTAGATCGGCTGTGTAATTCCGATTGCATGACCAGTGCGCTCCTATGATTTTGGACATTTTGATTTCTGTTTCTGGGGGCATAGTTGGTTTATGAGATACCGGTGGGCGTTCCATAACACACATTAGCCAGGATATTTGCATAATTTGATGTAGTTCGGGTAGTTGGGAGAGTGTGTCAACAATGCAATACCTGTATTGAACGTGTGGTCGGCAGTTCAGACAAATTTTGGTTTAATACAACATAAATCGTTATGGGCATTTTTGCACAACTTACTATTGCGGCATTGGTATGTTGATCAAGAGGTGACTAGGGATCACTTCCTATCCCACCGATTCACAATATTAAAAACTTGACCACTCTATGCACTCCTTCAGTTTGTACCTTACCTTTGAATCACCCTGTACAAGAACGAAACTGAACTGAATTATTGTTGTTTGTTTGAATTGTTGTTTCAAGTCCACTTTATGCACCAATCTACACTCTATTCGAAAGTTGTAATCTGTTTCGCTGCTGAATCTCCTGCTGTAAATCTACGAACTGGGAAATCATGAAGCTTTGAATTAAGATACTGTAAGAAATAATACTCATTTACTGAAAGGAACCTCTGAACTGCAATTTTTTACGGCATTCTATTTAAAGCAAAAGGAATTCGATTTAATATAACGAACTACAAATTTAGTTCAGCATCTTTCATGCATCGCATGTTTTAGCTAATTAGAATCAGAATTAAGAGTATTGGCAGTGATCCTTAAAACGACAGATACGTGAGGATTCGGAGGGGAGCCCCCCTGGGCAACTCCTGTCTTTGAACTTCTCCAGTGCATCTTTCCACTTGACTAACCTTCACACTACACCTAGCCACCTTCGGCGACGACTTGTACTGAATTTCTAGTCAGTACCGCTACACTACTGCCAGACGATACTAAGAAAATGCACTCTGCTAGGAGGTATGCAGATAAGAAACACGCGCATCCTGTGGATGTAACAATGGACGTTAATTATCAAGAAAACGACTTGCAGATAAGAAAACGATACAGAAGCAAACTTGCGAGTCGCTTTAAATGGTGCCGTTGGACGAGTTTAAAAAGCAGCTGGTGTCCCTAGCCTCAGCATTTCACTCAGCTGATTGTATGCCGGTGTCGGACCCGTTCTCTGCCATCTGCTTTCAGCACCTCACCAAACCTGTTCAACACCTTCCTTCCCCATTCTATCCAATTTGTCGATTTCGTTGTTTTTTCTTAGCCATGGTCTTGTAGTAATCTGAGAAACACTACGCTATAAGTGTAACAGTATTTTCCGAATTAGGAAGGAGACAACCGATTAAATAGCATGCATACACATGCTCCTCCCCAAGAAAATCCTCCGCCTCCTATACATTATGAATTTGCAGTTGTTTGATTAAATGAAGCTAAATGATTTCTCTAGGTTACACTCACAAAGTTACAAGATGGCGAATGAAATAGAATGCCAATACTAATGGTACATGACAATAATAATATACATAGTTCTTTCGGAGAACTTTATGTAAAGCCGATTTTATTGTGGATATTATATTTCTGAACCAACGCCAGTAAATTTTCTTTACTTTACATACACTTTGCCAATTTTGGCTGCCCCCGAACTTTCGAGCCGGCATATTATCGGCGTACTTATTCTAATTTGTTACGATCCACTGAGATTTTGTTAATTTGCAGTAGAAATAACACAATGCAAGTCAACGAGAGCACGCTACGAAACCCAATTTCAGCAGCAAAACCACCGAAGATCATTGAAGTTTATTGTTAATGAAAATTTATCCAAATATGCCTAGTAGTAAGTTAACACCACTGCGAAAGTGATGCAAGTGTGAAGCACCGTTGTAGACATGGCAACCGCACTTTATTCTGGATATCGAATCGATCTGATAAGGAGCCTTCTCATATTTACAAACGGGTTATCTCGTGAGTAGAAATTAGAACAGGTTATTTTCATTTGCATATGCATTCTACCAGAATGATGCATATTCCTAAAACTGTGTGCTAACAGTTCAATGGTGCAATTAATCGCAAATAGCAATATAATAACAAAAGGAGTACAGCATTATTGTTGCCATAATACAATTCGATCATTTTCCTTTTACATACTGTTGGGAATATTTAAACAACCAATACCTGACAAAAGATGCTTACAAAACGGTTGAAACATTTAAAAGGCACCAGTTTGAAAATAACATTCGACCATCTGTAACTTAACAAAACCTAATTGAATAGCAAACTATTCCAATTTCACGATTTCTGGTTAAAAGGTGCTCAGATATTCAGTTGTTTTATGAATCATTTAAACAGGTAAGAGATCGTGGTTGCTTGTCCGAGTTGGTCTGGTCCAATTTGGGGGGGGGGGGAAGTAAATACAGCTATTAATACAGAAGCACTAACCGCGATTTAAGCACTTTTCTTGGGAAGGCTTTAAAAGAGCATTTACAGAGATGAATAAGATTTTTCAGGTGTGAAATATTTGAAATCTGAATTATTACTAGAACTATTGCAGTTACCCTTTGGCTCCTCCCAAATACAACCTACAACAGAAGTAAACTAAGTCAGGATGGGGGTTAATCACTATAACTAGAACAATCTCATTTCTACATGAATGAGCAATCCATTGGTTTTCTAAAAGCAACACTGCTCAGTAAATTTACGACATATCCCTCGCCTGTTGAGAGAAAAATACTGACAGTACAGGATAACTAATGACATGGGCATCGACATTTTTTGGAGGTGGGGGGATATACACAGAGTACATGCTGACAGACAGTCACGTTTTGCCAGGAGGACGACTAAACCTAGTTGTCATGGACCAAGACTTAACAGAAGCATTCCCACCCCATGTTTTGGAAGTAAATAAACCGGTTGTAATCTAGGACAAAGCCTTAATGTTTGTAATTTCATCAATAGCAATAATAAGATTTACCAGAACCACAATTATATAATGTGCCATAACTAAGATATACAGCAGCGTGTCCAGGATTTTTGTAAGAGAGGTTCATGTCTCCTTTTTTTATTCACTCAGTTCAATATTTTGTAATCCTTCTCCTGCGTTTGACGTTCTTTTTTGGGAAGGTTGCCACAAAGGAGGGAGGGGGTATGACCCCTACAAACCCACCCATTTGCACACCAATGATCATAGGTAACTGAGAGGTTGCTGTGTTAATTTGTCTGATTCAATCCAATTAATGACTTGCACATTAAAAGTGATAAAGCGTTATACGTTACTGTGTAAAACCGATGGAAATTACTAGAGCGAATACCATATTACGTGGATTGTAAGGTGTACCGTATACTCTGCAATCGTTTGGCGTTACAATCATGATGAATAGAGGTGTCAGAATCCGCTTTGCATGGAAAATGCACGATTTCTTACTAAATGACGGGAGACTTCCGCAATACGGCACCCAGAGAGGCGGAAGAAAAAAAATTCTGAGACAGTCATGCAACGATACAGCACGAACACAGTACGCTGCTTCCTGAATTTACAACGGCAACAGCTGATTCGGTGGACGGGAAAAAAATCACCGAGAAATCTAGACACAAAAGCGACATACCCTCGTCTGAAGAAGGGGGTGAGAGAAAAAGAGCCAATATGGTGGCTCAGCGCACCGGTTCTCACCCCCTAAGCTTCTTCCCAACACAGCACATTCACACGCACATGCACGCACCAACTTTTTCCCAGCTGTTTTCTAGCACCAGCTGGCACTCTCGGGGAACACACCACTGACCTGACAGACGCTGACCCGTTGAAGATGACCCTGCTACGGGCTTCTCAACTTGAGCTAGCGATCGGCGTCCGCTTTCCCGCTACTTGCGGCGAGTGAAGGGAGTTCTTCGGCTTGCTCTTCCATCCAACACGACCTGTGGACGCCGGAATCCGGCAACGAACACACTTCCTTCGGACTTGGGACTTGCTGGAAGAAGCGAAGAGGGGAGAAGTTCTTCCCTTGCCAGAGGCCAAAGCTTCACTGGAGAAGAAAAGACGACCCCGGCTGATGCGAGCCCAGCCAGTATCGATTCCTACATTGTTCAGTGTCGCCAACTGGTGGCGACGGGAGATCCTAAACTGGAACGTCAAGGTGGCGAGCAAATACTGTGCACGAACATTCTTGCATTCTAATTCGTTATTTAAATTTTAACAAAAAGCTTACAAGTTGCAACTTCGACATTTTTATGATCCTTTTTGCTTTCCGATGCTGTTTATTTCGATAAAAAAAATCTAGGTGCTGAAAATCGTCCGCTGCAAGCGTGTTTTAAAACTTCTCTACTAAATCCATAACTTTAGTAACACGCTTTATATGCCCCTTCACAAAAATCAACAAGTTTAAGTTGCAAATAGTGTGTATCTGCAATATGTTCGATAGGTTCTAATTAAACCGGCAAATTGATAGTACTTGGTATTATGAAAGTACATTAATTTTGTGTTTGTATGCGTAATACAGTTACATCACGGAGTAGTCAGCGTAATGCGCTACGAAGCCAGAGGTCGCGGGTTCGAGCCCTGGGTATGGCATGAATGTACCATTGTCTTTGTCTCAACATCTATTTCATCAATGCATCATTCCTCATAGTCACGATTAACCCAGGAGGTAGCAAAGCGACGTAGAATGAGAAACGGAATACAAACACGTGGTATAACCAGAAATATTGCTTAGAAAGGGGAAGAAGGGTGGGGGGCTCCATGCGGCCAAATATTTAGCTTGCAAACTATTTTCTTAGCTTTGTAGTTCAATCTACATGTATGCAGACATAATTTCTTTGACGCGGTGAGCTCGCTGGTGAGGGGTGCCGAGTGAAGAGCTCTTGTCTCCTAAGGATGTTGGTTGTCACGTTGATGCGGCGGAATTTGATTATGCTTGGGTAGAAAGATAGTGAAACAGCATCCTTGCTACTATTGCGAGAAGGAATCCTGTGGTCACGGACCTTTTCGCTAATATCCAGATCTTCCCCTGAGTGACAGAAACAACTAATTGGTTGAGTGTGTGACGTCACTCATCCGTTGTATATATTTGCTTATTTAAACGAAACTGGGATTAAAAATTTCAAGAGAATCAACCTTTTATTTAGGACAAAAGCTTTACCACCAGCGTTATAGAACAAAACTGTACAGAAGTAATTCAATCTAGATAATAAGTCGAAGTTACAATATTCAAAAGTGTCCATTAACTACGTTCGTATCGAACCCTTGATCCCAGCATAGGAAAACCTAATGTACAACTAGCTGTGGTTTGATATAATTCAATGGAATTTGGATGTTTGGTCTAGTCTGAAGGATGGCCTGAACTTGGGAGCCCCCAACTAATAAACCACATCTAAGATATCTAGAGAGAAAAACATATTTTCTTGAAGAGAGAGGCGTATGTCCTTTCATAAGAGAAGTGTGTTCGTATATTATTTGAAATAACTATCTTGTTTATAGCGTGTTGGTGTACTACACGATCATTTTAACAACTTGAAGAAAGGAGTTTATATGAAACTAGGGCTGAGCCGATGCCGATGTATCTGTATCGGCCGATACCAGTGGAATTTATCTACCGATACCAGCAGATACTTTTCCGGCATTTAGGTCTTTCACGGGGTCCGCAAAAATGGCGCACGACACTTTCGTGGTTTAATTATCCTGGAAATTATACAAAATTCAAATTTTGCACCAATTTTGCACGAAAAACTATGTTTTGTGGTTATATCATACCTATTTTAATATTCTGATGCAAGTCTTGAATATTATAAAGCAAATTTGTAGGTACATTGAGGCATATAAGTGGAGAAGAATATTTACACAGCAATATTGATCAATTATTTTGAACAAATTTTAATTATTGCAAGTTTAAAGTATCGATATCGATGGGTATCGGTAAGAGTATCGGTATCGGTTCAAAGTGGTATCAGCCCTACATGAAACTAATCAACATGACAGAACAGTATAAAGATAATCAAGTAACACATGCAATTAAAACATAATAAATATCCTTTAAACTACCATTCGTATTGGGATTTCCAATTTGTAATACAACACTCATTTATTCTCAAAATAAAAGTTGAAGATCATATATCATAGATTTCCCCGCCTAACACACAGTATTACAATCCTCTTCTGGTCTTTGAGTGGGGGCATTAGCCGCAGAAGCCACACCCTTGGTTGCGCCTATAATCGTGGAACACTGTGTAGAGCAGTGTCTCTGTCGCCCCCCTGGTACCCAGCCCCGGCGTCAATTAAACCGGGCCGCGAGAGGTTCTGAAGTTTGAGACTTGCAGCCCGATCTGGCAAACACCTAGAGGCTGGACAGATGGCCATTCGTTCGGAGTTCACTAGCGACAAAGAGGAAATTCCTTCTCGCCAGTCATGATGATAAATCAAAGCCACTCAGAGGAGGTTGTCACACGTGTCGTGTAGCCTCTAAACTAGTTTATTTCGTTCTAATACAGTATAACATCGAAAGTTAAATAGATTTACATAGTTTTACTCTCACAGACAGCGGAATCGGAAACTTTCGAAGGAATCAACTGCGGTCGAGTGTTGATTAAAACAGACAAGTGGAAGAAAGGCCATGAAAATGCATCACAGATCAACTCTCGCATCTGCAGCCTGAAAAGTTGAGAGTATAACAACATTAAAAAATTATCCATTGCTGATATTCGATTATGGGGGCATTCCATTTGAAATCAACAAGTGAAGAGGCACTTTTCAACCTCACATATTTTCATTAATTTGAAATTTGGCATACTGAAAGGGCCACTTGAGGTAGGAAAATATGCAACTTTGCAGACCCATTTCCTTTGTAGTTCCGAAATTACAGTGTTGCAAACTGTGCTATTTTGACCACTTTTTCCATCTTAACTTTGAATGGCAATATTTCGGCAACCAGGGCACCTATAGAAGTGATTTGGACGGTGTTGGAAAGGTCTTGAAGGGCTCTTTCACACGAGATATAGCATGTCTATTCCAGGGTAAAAAAACAATTGAAGGTGGTGTAGCCATTTTCTCAAAAATGGGTCTTCTAATTTTTCTCAAAAACTTACATGTCATACATACACTATTACTCAAGAAGTATACAAAATATAAAAATGGGACGCGACTGGAATCCAGAGTTATCTTACATTTAGGTTAGGTTAGGGTAGGGTAGGGTAGGGTATGGTATTATAGGTGATAGATGTTAACAGATTTTGATAGACAAATTCCTAATATTCAAAAGTAAAAGTCTAACAGAAATCAAATACAATATTGTTTTAATTAACGTACATGAATATGATGTTAAAATTCCCGTTTATTAGAAATACAGGGTGACTCAAAAGTCCGGTTCCATATTTTACGTCGCTTTTCTGGAATTTTTACCAATCGCTACGATGAGGAGTAATGATGACATGAAACTGATGAAGTTAACACAAAGAACACGGGTCACCACTGAAATCCGGGAACGTCTGTGGCAAGATCGAAAGTAGACCACCTAACGCTTAGTCACCGCCACGATAGGATCCTTATCTGTGATATAAGGGAGGTTGGTGTATAGTGCTGATCAAGACTCATCTACAGAAGATGTGCTACAGCACTCGTAGAAGTTATTTGCCAGTAAGCACAATAACAACTCCTTACCATCTAACAATTATTGACCCCTTAAGAAGTTATTTGCCGTTAAAGATGTCAACGCATGCACTCAAAATGCAATAATCCACAATTTTGTATAAGCCTTTTTACACACATCTTGCTGAAACGAGTCTGGCAATAACTGTAATATTACAGGGTGCGAAATCACCATGAAAGCAAACGTTTTGCATGTCAATGTGCTAAGTAGTGATTACAGCTGCCAGCTTTGTGTTTCGTTTTGTTAGTGTGTTAGGATGGTAAACCTAATTGTTGGGGGTAAGATTTCGTTTTAGTATTCGCTTGGAAAAGTAGATTTGATTCTGGTGATAAGCAAGGGATATTTGAAGGGGGGAGGGGGTGAAGTGAACGAGACAATACAGGCCAAGTCACGCATCGCCTCTGTACCATCACTACAGATGTCACTAGCATCGTGTTCTGGCGGTTATTTTCCTCAAACCCATTTGATATGAACGTGTTTGCTCCTGTCACGTATGCAACCAAACTGACGTTCGAATGAAGAAGGGTCACATGCACACCACTACCACCCAGTTCACTGTCTATTTCCATGGTAATTGTCACCATGAATAGTGCTGCATATGAGCATACTGTGGGTGCGTACTCTAAAAAATATATGGATCTAACGCTTTAATGATAGCTTGATAGTTGCACATAATGTTAATACTCCAGTGTTACCGATCCCACTTGAAGAATAAAACTTCAGGATGAAAACACTGTAAGTGGAGCAAGTGCGTACGATGCAAGTTTACACAAAAAGCTGTTAAATATGAATGATTTAGATTTTGGGTTGATAAACTGCAATCGTAAAGTAAAAGTACAGACTGCAGCCAGTACGGAAGAGTATTCATTGCTAGACAAAACGAAATTGAAAAACTTAACAGCTTCAAATAGGTCTGTATGGCTATGACTTTATAAATTATTTTTGGCGCCCAAACTAAAGCTACTGTTGTGCCACTCCACCCACAGCTCATAAAATAACAACATATCCGAAACTAGAGTTAATTAGGTATACTGTTGAATCTATTACATGGTATCCTAAGGTCGGTAAAACAACGTTTGGGTGCTGGTAGATATCATAAAACCAGTAACATTTCCTTGTCAACATTACCTCGAAAGAGCTTGGTTTCTGCGCTTAAGCGCTGATCTAACCTGTTATGTATGGAATCCAACACAGCAAACGATCGCTCTGACGTAACTTCCAGTGACGCGTGGCAGGGTTGCCACTAGCGTTTCTTGTTAAGAGAGAGGACTTGAAAACAACTCGGGAGTTTTACCTGGGTAAAATATAAAAGAATAATGATACTTGAGATGTTATAAGAAGTATTTACAGTATTTACAAACTGACCAAGTCAAAGAATTTGCAATAAATGCGGACTGAAATGAGACTTCATTCTAAAATGTTTCATGGTATTTCGAGTGTCATACATTATCGATAATAGCACCAGACACGTGGGACAGATGTTGATGAAATCGACGAACGAACATATGCAAACATAATGTGTTCGCCACCTTGTTTCGAACACGGTTTCTGTAATGTTGTAACAATTTATTTATTTGGAAAATATACCTAGATATTTTAGCGCAATTGCTAATCGAGTCCCTCACATAATAGGAGCAATCCGGGGGTGGGGGGCAAGGTGTCAAAACTGGGAGTGGGGGGCAAAGACGGTATATTTCCCTTTGTAGATAAGGTTTAGCATAGTGCGGGGGCAAAAAATGGCGAAAAGTGAAGGAGCAACTGCCCCCTCGCCCCCCCCCCTTAATCGCCGCCACTGGTAAGGGCTCTAGTAATAAAATGAAAAATCTAATTTAAACATTAATTAATTTACACATTAAAACTAATACAGGGATTAACTCCCTATTGAGCACTAAAACCAAATAATGCATATTTATGTCAAGTGGTGACCTGTATACACATGCACACATGATGCAGTGAAAACTTTTTTCAAGGCCGGATCTCGAATCCAGAACCTTCGATAACGAGACCGTACGGCGATCACTAAATGTACTTGGTCACCGAGGCGGCTCGAGAATATTCCTTTGTGGGGTTTTGTGTTGTCTTCAGTTTTGTCATTGTGTATTCCGAGAGTCATTTAAAGCTCCGAGCCTGACATAGTACGGGTTATTTGGTTGTACAGGGTGGCTCAAAAAGTCACTTAACACCCTCGGTACAAGGCCACTGCAGCGCGCAACATGGAAATGGTGATGACCAATCGTTATCAGGCCAAGGGGGAACCACATTGACGCCACCCGCACGGTCGGCGGCCATCTTGATGTCCGCCATCTTGAATCCAACTTTAGAATTTTAAATGGGAAGGGGGTAATATGATATATCAAATCAGGCTAGAATTTCACGAGAAATGCAATGGTGAAGGTTTTTTCGACGTATCTTTAACCAGTAAAAAGTTATGACTGAATTCTTGTACCAATTTGCTCCTTTTCGAGGTGTTACAAAAGTGCCTTAAAATTTGTTTAGCGCATCGGTAATGCATCGAGATCAAAGTGATGTCTAGGGAGAGAAGTTCGGATGCCATTGCACACGATTTTAATCGGATACATCCACGAAGAGCTGCTTATTATGAATGGTCGTCGCGAACAATTTAAAGTGTTACGCTTCCATTGAATTAAAATTCCTTCAAAGTGACAAGGCTAATGTTTATGTTCAGAAGGAAGTTCATAAACAGAATATTCGATGCTTTTTATCTGATAACCCATTTTTTCGACAGATCAAAGCTGAATAGTTAGTGCTGGTAAGTTAATGGTGTGGCGTGCTGTGTGGAACACGATTGGTTAGTCAATTTTCCATCAACGAAACCTTAAATGCTTAGGGCTACTTGGATTTGTTAAATAAACAGGTTTTTTCATCCTTCCTTATGAAAGAAGGTACTTTTTACAGAGTTTTTTTCAATAGGGAGGAACACCAGAACACTATGGGAACGTTGTGAAGCAGTTTCTGTCCAAAGTTAGTTATCAGATGACAAGGGTCGCATATTCTGTTTATGAACTTCCTTATGAACATAAACATTAGCCTTGTCACTGTGAAGGACTTTTAATTCATTGGAAGCGTAACACTGTAAATTGTTCGCGACGACCATTCATAATAAGCAGCTCTTCGTGGATGTATCCGATTAAAATCGTGTGCAATGGTATGCGAACTTCTCTCCCTAGACATCACTTTGATCTCGATGCATTACCGATGCGCTAAACAAATTTTAAGGCATTTTTGTAACACCTCGAAAAGGAGCAAATTGGTACAAGAATTCAGTCATAACTTTTTACTGGTTAAAGATACGTCGAAAAAACCTTCACCATTGCATTTCTCGTGAAATTCTAGCCTGATTTGATATATCATATCACTCCCTTCCCATTTAAAATTCTGAAGTTGAATTCAAGATGGCGAACATCAAGATGGCCGCCGACCGCGCGGGTGGCGTCAATGTGGTTACCCCTTGGCCTGATAACGATTGGTCATCACCATTTCCATGTTGCGCGCTGCAGTGGCCTTGTACCGAGGGTGTTAAGTGACTTTTTGAGCCACCCTGTAGTTGATCCTTGAAATAGTGATTTTGCGTCATAGATTCATTCATTTCGCCTATTGGTTAATATGACACTGATACAGATAGGTAAGGTTAAAAAAAAAATTAAAGCATAAATGCCCAACATTAGAAAGACGTAGATAGATAGAAACGCTCATAGTGACGTCATAGACTGAAGAACCTCATGTAAGCGCTCATTACTACGTCAAGACCAGGTTGTAATCGCCCCCATATGCGCAACTCCACGAACTAACCTTTCCTCTTTTGAAGATGGAACACAGTCGACATGAAATAGGAATTATTTGTTAACGTGTCTGAAGATAAGCCTTACAAATTTTCATTATTCAAATATTGTCATTGATTTCTTTTTCTGAAAATTTGTATCCATCAGCTGGTAAATGGCGAGTGGAGTTCGCAACACTGTGCTACATTGGCGACATCCAATGTCGAAATACCAAACTAAAGCGTGGGTGGTAAGAATGGAATAAAAGGCGTGCGTCAAGAAATTTCCTTGTGGCTAAGGGCCAGCTGACGTCACGCACCTTCAAAAATAAAAGGGAACGCGTGAAATGTCTGCCTCTGAAGTTACTCCACGGGAGCCCAGATTGAGTTCCCGCGCGTCCTGCAATGGGCTCAGGCGGGAATTTATCATTCTTCGGTGTTTGCGTTAATTCCCACCAGTGCGTCATTCCTTGTTGAACCTGCGCTGCTATGGTAACACACAGAGCGAGCTGGAAAACTCAATTCCCAAATCTCACCTTTTTTCAGTATTATTTTAGCATTGTCAGCTACTCCCTTACATGTCTCGGCGCTTTTACGTAAAGCACTTACGTCTTTACCCGCTGGAGATAAGACTGACGTAACGAACAAAACAGAGTTCTAGGTTCACGCAACAGGGTTGTATGTCAACTGGAAATAAATCCAGAACATAATTTCCTTTACGGGGTGTACCGGGACAAGAACGAGACCCTTCGAGACTTCTCACAAGCGATCTATGTAAAAATGGAGGCAAGATTATGCATCCGAGACTCCCCATTTCGGTAAACTATTATGGCATATTACTAGAGCCACTATTTATGGCGAATAACGATTTCGGTACAAAAAATTGCCATATTTCAGGATCAAATACGGTATATAAAATGGCATTTCGGTGTTAAAAATGGTGAAGAAACACCTTGCTTATTACACAAAATTAACATTTCACTTCTAATAGCACATTTATATAGTTAACAAAGTATTAAGCTTATTCTTGTGCAAAGGAGTTCATTTTTGCTTCTCAAATATTTACAGCAGAATTAATCAGTTTTTCATGATTTTCATATCTCGCAGGATAATTGGAGTTGTCGTGTCCATAAATAAACTCTCAATTCCGTGTTTAAGATTTTATTTCGCATTTTGCAGTTCATTTCGTGACAAAACATGGTAGCAAAGTGCACCTCAGACTTTTCAAAACCACGAAAAAATAACACTACAATGTGTTATTTCACATTTCGTGTTTTCGTGAAAAGCATGCATGCCCCTACATAATACATATGGACACACATCTAATCCTATAGAGCATTATACTGGCTGCAGGTCCAGGTGACAGAGCCTCGTTAACGAAACAATCAGAATTACATATAGTCTAATCACTATGTACATTTCTCGGGCAGGCCTATTTCAAGTTTAGAAATTAACTACAATTAGATTATATATTTATCTATGGAAACATAAAATATCCTGTGCAAGAGTCGACAAACTTTCAAAATCATCTTGATTTACGCGGAATAGATTAAAAGCAGTGGCGACAATTGGGTTCCAAAACTGAGGGGGGAGGCAAAGACAGTTAGTTTAGTTTCCCTTGGTAGATAAGGTTTAGCGTAGTGCGGGGGCAACATTGGCAAAACGTGAGAGGGAACTAACTGCCTCCCCCCTAATCACCTAAACTGATAAAAGAAATCCAGACGAACGATGAATCTGATTCATAAGTAAATACTGTTATGTCACTTCCTACTAACTGGTGACCTAATCACACACATTTCAAGTAATGTAACACGTCAGTGTTTACAGTAGAAAGATAACACTACGAGTAGTTCAAGGGTAAAATAAAGGGTGGAGCAATAATAATAACAGTAATCAAAACGGAAGAAACTTCTCGAAAAAGCGAGATGCCAATCCAACTATCTATTTTTCATTACTAATCAATCAAGTTCTACTTAACACACTCTTTTCACACTTATTTTTATATTCACGTGAAGTAAGTATGGAGCATGACTGTCAATTTTTTCTATCAAGCGCATTGACATATGTAAATCTTCGTGAGAACCATTTACGTCACAGATTTTCCACATTAAATTCTCGTACTAGAAAAGAACTTTCAGTAATGTAAATATGAATAATGTATCGGCAAATTGTGCTGAAAACGCACAGATTCCCCAGGGGCGCCATCTTTTGAAAACATTTCGAGTGGGTTGAAATACTTGAGTTGTAAGTTCACAGAAAAGAATCCTCATAAATCCTTCCTTCTGTGTATCATGAAATTACTGCACAATCCATCCTTAGTTACTTTTTTCTAAATCTGTTATTTATTGATTTCAGTAAACAATCCATACGATAACAAATGTAATAAAGTGACAAATTATTGGGTGGGCTTGGTGTCACTGCTCTGGACGCTGTTATTGTGCTAATTATTCCGGTAATACAGTTTACTTCTTAATTCTCTTATTTATTACGTCAGTTTATGATCATCATAATCGTCGGATTAATTTAGAGTAGTAGACGAGGTAGAGGGATTAATATAGGCTAAATGCAAATGCATGACGTGGGCGAGTAATCTGCACTTGTGACTTACCCCTTACAAAGATTCAAACCACCAACATTCATCCATGAGTAGACGTGTTGAAAGTAATGGATCTAATTCACCTATCGATCTTGCAATATGATGGAATCATTGTCCTTTTAAGGAATAAATGACTTTGGTGTTTTGCTGAATACGCTTTTTTTTATTACACCCCTATATACGGTCTACATAGTCTACATATAAACTGTACCGGTATATATACACTATAGTGTCTCCCGATGGCGTAGTGGTAACGTCGTCGTCTTGTAATCAAGGGGTCCCGGGTTCGATATCCAGTGGAGACACGGTGGTTCCAATCCAGATTAGCTTATATGTGCATAAACATATGCACATAAACATAGAGATTGAAAACGCTACGACATCCAGGTTCGAATCCCGGCCTGGGAATGGGTGTTCTATCGCCCGTCCTCATCTTCGCGATTAGCCAAAAGTAGCAGAAAAGCGAAGCAAAATAAGCCAAATCAATCAATAATGATATTGCGGAAATGAACCTTCGGGTTTGGGTATACCAGAGTAAGCGACTTGTCAGTTCTACTCCACTATTTCCTCCGTAAAAGAATGCAGTGCTTGCTATCAGCTCAATGTGAATGTCGGCGCTTCTTTGAGGAAACCATTCACTAGTAAATACTTACACTTACATGTACGCCTCAATGTTCCACAGTTTCTGCTTTTACCTTTATGTAAGAATGCGCATCATGTAGTGTGCGTTCATTAGACTCGCCCACAACCCATCGCGTGTTTCTATTCAACTCTTGCCGTTCAGCGCAAGCATTTACTAGATTACAAATCGCCACAGGTTTTCAGCAGGTTGCACGCCAGTTCCACTGACACATTTTAACTGCTGGAAGTTATCATTTCACGATCTGTTCCTTCGTTTTGCCTCCCCTCAAATCGATGAAACCCTTCGTAGCTTGCTCGATCCCCTAGGAAGGGAAATGTTGTTGTTGGCATAAGCAGTTGGCGTGGGTATCCAATAATATTAGCTTCCGTTCGGTGTTCATCAAAGCCGGTGTTCAAAATTAGCACAGATTCTAGCCGCAGTTCCAAAAATAATCGACATGGCATTCCTAATGAAAGTGAGGGGGATGATCTCATTTTCGGATTACAGATGCTTTCCAGACGACGTATATAAGGAGGTCTGTCTCGTTTTCGGTCTCGTCTCGACATATATCTAACCTCATCGCATTCTCGTCTACAAGGGCAAATCTCGATCTCCAGTCTCGATACATACAGTATAAGGAACGCATACAACATGTCACTGTACAAATTTCATTGCGTATAGAGGCCATTAACGGAAACGTATTTTCTCAATATGTTTTTGTTTTCTGATTAAGTTTTTGTTTGACGCCTAGTTTCGACGCAACGAATCCTCGAAAAGCGGAATTTAATCCTGAATATATACAACCATGCTGCACATATGCACAGTTACCGCCAAGGGATTACGATAAGCAAAATAAATGATGTTGGTGATCCGCTTGAATAAGTTTTATGGTAAAGTAAAGTGACTTTGGTTTAGGCAAAAATATTCGATTACCATTATAGTTTAACACAATTTCGAACCAAAACCGAGAGTTTTTAAGTCTTGCACTAAGTCTTGTCTCGATTTTTCAGATATCTGCATTGTTCTAGGCCTCGAACGGTTCGGGCTCGTTATAGTCTTGATTTTAAAAAAAATCGTCTCGGCACCATCCTAAGAGTTCAATCGCTTTATCTTTCTGTGAGGGCAACAGGCTGTAGGGACGGGTAAATTACGTGCTTCGTACCCAGTAAAACGTGCATACGAGGTCATTTTTGACAGAAGTTAAACTCAAAAATCGTTGTTGCAGTTTGTAAACTATTAACTTGAAAATTTATTTTTTCCAGTTCACTTTAATGTTTTCAATTTGTTATGATTAGAGCTAGGATTTTGGTGACCTTAAAATTGTCAAGAAATGACCTTTAAAAATGCATTTATGACCTAATACATGCAAGAAAATGCCCTATGAACTTAAAAAAGGGCCTAAAAATTCTGAAAGATTTGTAAAACAAATTTATAAACTACCAAGAGAAATTCAAACTTCAAATTAACGTTACAGTATCTATCACATGTTCATTATGTTTGGTAGTACAAGTAAGAAAGTTCACTTTTTGTCATCTTTTACACTTTAAGTATAGAGTTGCAGTACACAAAGGAAAACATATGCAAATTTTCAAAAGTGAATGATGTTGGTTGTCGGACAAGAGAGCCTTGTACATGGAAAAACTTCTCTCGACTACCACCGACACAAGAGGAGCAGAATTTCTTTGTCTCTTCAAACACAGTCATTGAGAACTGCGCTGAAGGCAGGCAATGAGACGAGAGTCGAGAACCTCTCTCCTTCAAAGGGTTACATTTGCATGTAAAATGCCCCTTCTTTCACCAAAATGTAGAAAAATGCATAATATGACTTTCAAAAGGCCAAAAAATCACTTAAATGGTTTAAAAAGTTTAAAAAATGACCTTTCATCCAAAAAAGGTCAAACAATGCAAAATAATGTCCTAACAAAGACATCCCAATATATTCACTTACGTGTAAAACCAGTTACTATCTACTTATGCAATGTTCATGCCTTACCAAAAAAAAAAAAAAAGATGCATTTGCATCAAAATCCTAGCCCTAGATATGATGCTCGAGCTAAAGAAAATATCAATATTAAAATAAAATAAAAACATGTCCCCCTTTCTGCACCCTGTCTGAAGAACGAAATTTAAATAAAAACTAGTCCTACTTAGAAAGACAAGAATATGGGACAGGGTTACCCAACTAGAGTTCTTCTGTCTTGCTTTGACGTAGAATTGGACGGCACAAGAATTGCAAAGATTGTACTAGGTCGTTTGCTATGCTACAGTTGTACTATCGACATACAACTGCATTAGCAACAGTGGGGTTAAAGATTTGCTGCGGATTATATAATAGAGAATGAGGTTGCTTTGTATGTAGATCTCTTCCCACTAAACAGAGCGTCAGGTTATGGATGCAAGATAATTGCTTCTGGCATTGTTTTACTCAAGGTCATCTCTCAGATTTCGCTATGGAAAGATTGAGATTTGCCACTCTTCCAATTGCTTACATCACCACAACTCAATTTCACAAGCTTTTACGCCAAGCAATAAACACTCGCTATTATTACTTACGATTTGCAGAATTTACAAGGACAGCAAGAGATTTCTTCTGGAAGTGGATGCAAACTCGAAAATTGCTAATTCTATTTAGTCGTATGCAGGGGCGCAACCACGATTTTCTGTCTACGGGCCAAGTACCAGGAGAAACGTACCAATAATAATAATAATGGCATTAGTATTATCATTATTGGCATTTTGTCCTGTTTTTTTTCCAACACCTTCAATTTCACGTTAGCTAATAATGGAAAACAAGCACACAAATTGTATTTTTGAAAAATAAAAATTACGAATATAATCCTTTTTGTACATCTGACGTGTAACCTTCATGTAGAACATGTGTTTTACACATATGCAATATGGACCGACGTAAAATAAGAAAATACATGTGCAACATGTTAGCACTAAAATTGTGAAATGTGCACGCATTCAATGCTTTTTCCTATATGTATATAAAATTTAAATGCCTTACATAATCAATTCATCCACCTCTCATAACAAAGCAACAGCAAAAACGATATAAATTGTCTCTCAAGCGAAGTGAAGAAAAGTTTTAGACCCAATTCTTGCAAACTGAAAACAATATTGATTTAATATGTAGCAAATAATTTGACGGGGCGCCATGGCATTCTCTGTTTCACAACTTTTATCAATTAGATCGTTCGGTGCCCAGGCACGACTCCTGCCGCCCCGAGTTACGGCTCTGAACTTGATGAGACTGTAAGAAAAGCAGATATTGTGAGCGAAGCGATCAAGAAAATTTTACGAAAGGTATTTTTATTTGCATAAAATTTGAAATCGAGGGGGATAAATGCCCCTCTGTGCCCCACCCCTGCATATGCTCTTGGCCGTCTGGAAGAAAAATGCAATAAATATATGAAAACTAATTCCATCTTGAGTATTATTTTGTCCTGATACTCTTAGATTCTGCTAGCCTTGCATTTCTTTACTTCAATGTTTACCCCCCCTTGAATTGGTTCCCGTCCAAGGTTGGGGGTTGCGCCACTGGTCGTATGATTTCAAGAGGAAAATAAGGGAGAAATTATGTGGCAAACTGCTTCGATTCAGTCTTTATTTCCGTACAAGGGCATATAACGTTAATATTGAAGTTTTCCATGTGTCGCCACCTTAATTTTTGTTTTTGCATAAGAATTCCAGGTTAATTGATAACTTTTCATTTTTTTTTTTTTTTTCAAATTGAAAGAGCTCGTACACAGTTTGCTGATTAAGAATTAAAAGTCCCCATTTGTGCCACCTGTCTGAATACCATGCGATCCCTGCCGGGGGAGAACCGGGATATTTCCATCCACCTGTTCAAGCGGCTCCAGCGCCCACTTAGCGTCGTATATACATGTAAAGTGGGTACCTGGAGGAAAGTCAGGGGTAGGGGTAAAGGCAGCCAGGGGCGTGGTGCTGATCACATCACCCCCACCTTCGGCCGTGATCAAGAAAGTGTGGTGACGTAACTCCACACCCCCTATACATCTCCATGGCGTGGTGCAAAGCACAGGGGAGCATTTTACTTTATATTTGTGCCACCATGCGTACTGCGCGTACAAAATAAGGTGGAATATATGTACAGACGTTCCGTCCGAAATATTCAACCAATACCTAAAATGTCACCCTCCGCAGCAGAGTGACATAACTAATGGTACCTGTGTTTGTTTCCAATTCAAACATTACCCTTAGAGTGTCTTGATCGAAAAAGTCAAGAATAGTTGTTTTGCGTATAATTATGTAGTTCTCCAACCAGCCACAAGAAAATTCCCAACACAAAAAAAGTATCCAACGGACCCACCTCTGTGCACTCCACTTTAATTCGAAATACAGACTTATGAAACCAATTGATTATGGAACATTCCCGCCGATATCTGCATGACAAACAGCTTCGCGCATGCGCCACTTGTTTTTGCGTAGAGTTAAAATGTGCTGCTGCAAGTGTTTTTGCGTACACGTTCATTCCAGTATTTATTGCTGACGTGAATCACCGAATATACGTAGTTAGTTTCAACGATACTGAAAACTGTCCGAAAGAAAATTGAAAGAGTACATACAGATCGGATCAATGGATGTGGCTTCCAAAATTAGATGAAGTACGGCGGAATTCAATTTTTGATTTCCGATGCTAGTTTTCAGTCTTCACTTATTGGTGTCAACAAGATTACTCTAGTTCCCTACCGTGCGAGCGCATAGTGTTTTAAATCATGAAAATTAATGCAGGCTTCACGGCACCGTGTTAGCATGATTATTTTATTAAAAAATAGTCATCTGTGTGACATTTCTCTGATAAACTTTAAGGCTAAAGTAAAAGCAGATAAGGTTGGAGATACTATACACCTGCAAAAAAACAGGCATTCATTATTGGTTTTCTTCTCTAGCGTGAGAGCAAAGGGTTTAGAATGAATTGTGAAAAACAACTCTTCAGCACTGGCGAAGATGGTGAAAACAATAGTGTGAAATGGAAAAATTAATAAAAATTCGTTCGAAACTATACTGTCGCCAATATATTTCATATTTGCCTAATCCACGATCTATCATTGCATAATGTTTAATCGAAAGATTATGCCTTTACCCTCCCAGAGATGTAGACAATGTTATTCTTGAAATCCACCGAGGTCCGGGGTTAATCACAGACACCGCTAAAATTTAAGATGCATTGAGTTTGGTTCGTATAGGCTTGGGAAAGACTTCGACAAGAGTACAAATCAATGACAATTAAGACTTGACAGGCAAAGTGTCCATAAACGGAACACGGCGGTTAGTAACATGGCCCATGCATTTGCCACAGACGACAGCAGTTACAAACAGGCACACACACACACCAACGTGTCTCGGCTCACCCGAAGAAGAAAGAGACGTGCTCCGGGTTTCTGCGAGGCCCACCGCGGCCCCTAACGATGGGCCTTTCCATGGGCTCGTCGTCATCCACGCAAGTTCTTAACATCTTTCAATTCGCTGCCGAAGAGACGCGCATTGCCCGTTCCACGGAACGCCCAAAATGAAACTGCGCGATCGCCCCAGAGGCACTGCACAGTGACGCGTGCGCAATTGAGAAGTTACCGTTGCAGTGTAGCCAAACCAGAGAACAGATACGAAAAAGTTGCTCCGTACGCTCGAACGAGACCACTTTCAAGATGCAAGTGACACTCGTTTTTCAAAATATATCAAGGTTGACAAGATCACTGGGACAACTTGCAGCGCCAGATGTTGCCATAAACTCGGTCAAAGAACTGCCCAGATGTGTTTAATGGTTGTCTTTGTGGTTAACCGAACATTACACAATCAAAGACGAAGGACCTTAAATGTAGCATTAACCTGAATATACTATTATGGCAGAGTAAATAAAACAGTGCAATGTAAGAAGTCTGCATGCTATTTACACCTAATCACAACAATATGAAGGAAAACAAAACACCATTAAGACATTACAAAGAAAGAAAAATATTAATAAATGATACGGACATAAATTAATATTAAAGGAAGAGAAGCAAGATGTTAATACATAGTCTGCGAGACACTACAGCCGACCTGCGTGGCGGAGTGGTAAGCACAGATCATCAAATTCATCGCATCATTATTAATAATCATCTTCGCGATTAGCCAAAAGTGGCAGAAAGGCGAAGTGAAATAAAATCACGAGACACTACAGTAATGGTAGACAAAAAAGAATCGAGAGATGAAACTGAACAATTTGGAAAACATATATTGCTATTATTGAATACACGTGTGTGGAGAGGTGGTGGTTGTGTGTTATTGTGTAAAATATCTGTTGTTACTATGGAATACAAATACTGGATATTTTGGAACTATTGTCAGCATATTTATATTTCAACGCTTAATACATATTACATGCATACCTGCTGGGTCTAATGAAGCTCTCAGACAAATTATTTAATTAGATTAACCTATTAAGTCTTAAAATCACACAATAAGGAAAATATATGATCCGAATCGTTATCTGGTGAAGCCGAACGTAATGAAAGCGACAGTGTAGGCCTGGTATAAGTCTCCAACATAAATACAAGAGTGTCACCCCAATAATCCTGAACCATAAAGTCCTTGTATATCTTGGAACATTAATCTGTGTTCATTGTTGAAATATGGCTCTGGTAATTCTGACGACTTAATAATTTCAGATGAATTTTGTTCCAATATAAGTGGAACACAAAAGAGACTTGGCCCATGGAGTTATACCGCTACCCTTAATTTTCAAAGATTCTTATTTTAAATAAGAACGTTCATGCTTGGACATCTTTAATGAAATTCCTGCTATTGACCAGACTTGTGAATTCTAACAGTAGTAAATAGTCGGTGATATGTATTGTATACCTGTGTGTGGGATTCGAACCCGGGATCCCTGTTAAATTGATATTAACATGTGGAATGAATGAACGGATCGATTATAGCTGAATGGATATCGTTGAAAAAATGATATGCAAAGAAACAACACAACTAGAGCACAGAATATTTTTACAGTGGAGACATGCAGAAGGCAAATATTAAGTTCTTTTAGAAATTAAACAAGCACTGCGGACAATAAGAAATATGCATCTGCGAGTGTTGTGTCTCCTTCTCGCATGGGCAGTTGGCAACACAGGAAATTAAGTTTCGCATGATGGCAATCGTCCAATGTGGAAATGACCCAAGAAGCGGCAAAATAGCACCCACTACAAAAGGGCAGGGGTGTGGTGCATTGTCTTCGGTACGCAGCATGCTTTTTTTCTTTCATTTTTGTGACGCGGAGACATCAGTTTGGTCCGAGTGGAATTTTGTCTCCACGATTACGATCAATTGAAGCTTTTGACCCACAAACCGTAATTCACGTTTCACAGAGTGTAAGAGTCAAGCTTGTGCAGATGTTCCGATATCCAAAGACAATGATAGTTGCGTGTTTTACTCATAACAGACCAGCAGTACCTATTAAGTACGAATACGACTACATTTGATTGATTGATTGAGTTGGTGTTTTATGTCCACTTTCTGCACAGTAAGGCTAATCGGGACTGAACCTACAGTTTAAAGTGGGATCCGAACCACTATGAGCCTCCACCACATATCGAACTCGGGACCCCTTGATTACAAGGCGACGACGACGACTACAGCAATCTCATTACTCATTGAGTCACTTCCGTTACAGGACTTGCGCTTATGCACACGGTTGCAACACATTGTCCTGTACAAAATAATACCGTGCGTTCATTTTCATTTCGATCTTCAGCCGAGAGATCTGGAGAAGCGTGGCGGGCGGCACTGACGGAGATGCCGACATTTGCTGCCTGTAATGCCCGCTTATTTTTATGGACATATGCAGACATTTATATAAATATTGCAAAACGAGCACTAACCTGTGTTATAAGACTACAGTTTTAATTTTAGTAGCTTAGTGACTGTATGTGCCGATGATTTTGACACACCCATCTCCTGTGAAACACGACGTAGAGGTTTGTTTGGAGAACGTTCTAACGCTGCACCAATTTCATCGAGTTTTGCTTCGGTTAGAATCCGTCGTTTTTGCTTAGGTGTTTTACAATTTAACGATCCAGTTTATCGTAATTTAAGGACAAGATGTCTAACCGTATCTCTATGTGGAGGTGAAACGCCTGGGAATTTCTGTACAAATTGCCTACACACGTCTCGACACGAGTCTGTTTTCACGTAAGTGTCATACATAAAAATTCTTTGTTCTAACGTGAACCTTGCGGCTGGCATTCCAATCGTCTCACTGACACAACACACATACACACTGCAATAACACAAACAAGTAACGGCAAGTAACCAAGAATAACACTCTTGCGCACAGTACGAAATTAACACGCTCTTGGTTTACATCTGCTCGCCACTATATTCACAGCTCTTGTCTTCATCTAGTCGCGAAGGAACAAAAAACTCGAGCTCGGAGATTTCGGATTGCAAGGAAGCTCACGAAAACCATTGACTTTTAACGGTTTCGTCTGCAGCGTAATCTTGATACAGTGTTGCACATTCGAAACCTCCAAACGATCCCCATCGACACAAAACTCTTTCAAGGATATAAACTTAAGCAGGACGTTACTGGTCAAAACTATGATTAAAATGTTTTATTATCTGTGGCTCTTAACATCGTTTCTAAAGCGTATTTATATAAGGGCAGAACTTGGATGAATTACAGAAGAACTTTTGCGTGTTATAACACAGGTTAGTGCTCGTTTTGCAATATTTATATAAATGTCTGCATATGTCCATAAAAATAAGCGGGCATTACAGGCCGCAAATGTCGGCATCTCCACCAGCGCCGCCCGCCACGCTTCTCCCGATCTCTCGGCTGAAGATCGAAATGAACGCACGGTAGAACGGAAACACTGTACAGGTTTATGTGAAAAGAGATAGAACTATTATAAAAAACCGTCTCCCTACTCCATTCTATTCAAAGAAGCATTCGCCCAAGGCCCCGCGCTTCAGGGGGCCACACACCAAAGAAAAATAATTGTTTGTGTGCGGTTTATTACGATTTTATAGGACGGTGGTGCTTCTAATTAAGGAACTAATTTGATTTTTCCTGACTTCATGGATTGTTGGGACACAGTTACAAATAGTCAAATTACTAAATAATATTACAAACAAAGTAGGGGAGACTGGGGTACATTTGAACATCGTGAATTTCCCGGCAAAGCCAAGAAATTGTGCGGAGTTGACAGCAGTGATAATAGATGACAGCACTGCAGATGCGCTGTCACCATTAAGCAGTTCGTAAACATTTAGGGTGAGATCATGTGTCAAAAGTTTCAAGATAACCACGTGAAAGGCCAACAGGAGAGTTTAATTATACGGTAGAATATGATTGCTTATGTGCTACTATTGTGAAACGTATATGTCTATTAGCTTTTCCCTATGATGCGTGGATTTGTCTGTCATATTCCTGTGGAGCAGATTTGAACAGCCTTATCGGACGACATGCGTCTCAATGAAAATGATTCAGCAAGGAACGTTCTTGTATCAGCTGGTGGTAGACGACCTAAAGGAAGACCGAAGTTGAGATGGGGGGAGCAAGTTAAGAGGATGCAGCATGAGCTGGGTGTAGGAACTGGAGAGCTGTTGCCGCCAGACGAGATGAATGGCAGACTCTCTTCAGGAAGGCCAAGGCCCATCCTGGGCTGTAGCGCCACGGAAGTAAGTATCGGATCGCATTTGAACAGCACTTTCGGTGCACATTTGAACAGTGATCGAAGTTTCCGTAAGTTCATCATAAAAATATTAACTAATGTATTTCACAAGATTTCAAATGGTAAACAGTCCATGTAGTTCATGCATGACAGAAACTTTCTTTACAAAATTGCTTGAACATGTTAAGAAATTTGCTCAAAATATTTTACTAATGGATAGCCACGAAAGCCATTGCCCTCTTGACGCTATTCTGTTTGCAAAAGATAATGCAATAGTTCTAGTAACATTTCCCCCTCAGTGAACGCATCGAATCCAGCCACAAGATATTGGCTTGATAGGACTTAAGGGGGAAAGTACTCTCGTGCCACAAAACGACCGGATGGCCAACTTTAGAAAATATTGTCGAGACTTCTAAGCTTTGTGATAAAATACAATATTTGAGCCTTCAAAAATATTAGGCATTATGTTAAAAAACCTGGCAGTTGGGAGGGGCCATCACCCCTATCGTCCTTCCCGTGGATCCGTGCCTGCGCCAGAGTCGCATGTTGCCTGAAGGTTGCCTCAGTTCAGTTTAACCTTAATCGTTCAACGTACCAGTTATGAAAAGTTATGAGTCATAAAACGCTATTTACTTTGCAACGAGCTCTCTATCGTTCATTCTACCTTACCCCTCCTCTCTCTCTCTCTCTCTCTCTCTCTCTCTCTCTCTCTCTCTCTCTCTCTCTCTCTCTGAAGAAGGGTTTATCTTATTCCTTCTTTCTATATCACTAAGACAGAGACAACCAGAGGGTAAGGGGGAGAAGAGAAAGTGAGAGAAAGAAAGAAAGCAGCAAAAATTGTCAATTCTTTCATTAGTTCTACTTCCTACATTTCTACTTTCTTTTTCCTCCTACCTTTCCTCTCGCTACTTCTAGCAGACAACTCGTCGCTGCCCTACAAATTAACCCAGTGCATAAGAAACACCTTAAATATATATTTTATCTCTTTCCTTAACATTCGCTTTCGAAGGTTGGCAACACTGTGACAGATACTCTCAGCAGTGCAAAAAGCCCCGAATGCACATTACGTCAATGCTGCACACGTTGAAATTTCATGTTGCCGTAGAAACAAGTTTTTTTTTCAACGCGTCGAAGGCCGAGTGACCAAAGCCAATGGAATTCCACAGACGTAAAAGTAAAAGGGCGGGGGAAACGACAGACCGCTATAAAAAGCGCGGGAATAGCTCCGGCTTGTTACCATAACTCACGGACCTTGCCTTTTATTATTATCATTATGATTATATTTTTATTAGGTCACATATACGGATGATACGTTAATCTATAATAAAAGGAGAGTAATGGTGCGACGTGGGAAGTAATTAACGTTCGTCCCAGTCGGCCAAGTTCACCCGCGAGTCCATTGGTGTCATGAGCCACCCCCGCTCAATGGCCGAGTCAACTGTTGCGTTTGCAAGATCAACAGTGATGGCGTCGCCACCGGGGACAATGGTTGGCACGAGGCCCTCAATAAGCAATCCGAATCATTGCAACTAATTTGAATGATTTCCAAGTAAGTTTAACAATTTCATTAGGTATTTTTAAAAAAAATAAGAAAATGTAGTCATATTATTTCCATAACATCTCCAGCAATCTGGGTAAATCTAGACAGCAAGCCTAGCAACTGCGTAGAGCGTGAGCAAAAAGGTTAACGATTGGTGCTGGGTTGAGATGACGTCAGCCTTGGGAGTTATGACTCGCTCCCAAGTTGCAAATGCGGAACAGCCAGAGATGTTACGAAAGTAACCACACACTATCCATGAATACAAAGGCAGTTAGCACACAACCATATTCCATTATACCTGGCAGATAAAACACATGTTGAAAAATTGGAACCTCTCTTTCTGCAGTGGGAGATTGGGTGAATAACAAACACATAAAATGGTGAAGCGCACACAGAGAGAGAGAGAGGGGGGGGGGGTGAATACAAACAGAAAGGAAGTGGGTGGTGAATAAAAGCATATAGAAGATAAAAGACGTATGAATCAGAAGGTATTAAGACAACCAAAGGAGTGATCGAAGACGGGAGCGATAGGTTAAAAAAACACAGGAGAGAGGGTGGATGCATAAAACGCACAAGAACACAAAATATTATACAAATAGGAAGGAAAAGGGTGAAGAAAATGAAAAAATAATAAAAATAGGAAATCTATGAATAATCGTGAAAGAGCGATACAAAGAGATAAAAAGAGTGAAAGAGAATTGAATGAATTATGTTATTTGACGTCGCTTTTCTTCCACTTTTAAAAAAAAAAAGATACCCGGTGGGTGGAGGCACATAGTAAAAAAAAAAAAAGAGCCGGACTGTCTTATAAGAAAGGGAGGGGAGATAGGCGGAAAAAGGGAAAGAGGATGAGAATAAAGAAGAAAGCCTGCGAGCGTGTTCAAAGACAAAACGAATCTCGCCCTTTATTTGAATAATCGCGACGGCAAGGATGAGAGATGATATGATGAAATTGATGAAGGCATACTCACAAAGAACACCCATGTCCAGAACGGGATTCGAACCCGGGACCCTTGGCGTCGTAGCGAAGTGAAAGACAATAATATAATACTAATACTACAAAAGGTGGAAAAACATTAAGGCCAAATTGACTTTAAAAGAGAAATATGAAGAAATTCAATACAGATTAGGAAGAAGGGGGAAAAGAACTGCATGCCAAGCTGAACTAAAGGACAAGAAGGAATAATGTTGGTAAGGATGGCGTAACTTGGGGGGAAGGGAGTAGCACTCCCTCTCCACCACAAAAAATTCCAGGTGTGTAAAAATGTACGATTTGTTTGTAACCTCCTGGGGCTTGAAGTTCAGGTTCAGCTCTCAAATTACGCTGCTGGTTGGTATCGCATGAACCTATTCGATTTGTCGACACCAGATTACGCCAACAGCAAATTTTCTTCGTCCTTCCAAGTACCAACTAATTACCTTCTTCCAGAAATGGCACACATCCTGCGGCCATCGTTCTGCTGGACAGTTTGGCGTGGCGATTATCGTCCTTGCACGCAACGCCGATAGCCCAGAATCGAGCCCTGTCGCATAATGTTAATTAGTATTTCTGCTATGTTTCGTTGTCCTGATCTTTTTTTCGTAAACCTTCAAAGAAAGCTTTACTTGTGCATGCAGTGCATATGATTACAGTAGGAGGTCACACTCTTTCTTTCTGTTTGGAAGTTTGTTTTCTAATGTACAATATTCAAATTCACCCGTCCGCAGAAAATGAATCGTTTTTTTCCTCAGGGCGAGGGGAATATTTTTCTAAATGCACTTTGCCACGGAATAATACTGCATGCATAGAACCGTCTAATGGACGGCGTAGACCAGTGCAACCCACCTAAAATTACAAAAGAAATTGCCGGCCTCGCCTATTACATATTTAACGTTTTTTGTTTTTTTGTAAATATGGGGGGAAAACGTAAAACGCAAGCTATGGGAGGCAACACTGTCTAAGTGTTCTATGCTAATTCGAAATAGTCAAAGAAAAGTGAAAATGTGTGTGACACATTTTAGGTTCCCTTTCTGAAACTAGAATGTTTAAATTAGCTGTCCATTAAATTTGTCAATTGATACAAGTAGTCATTTTCTAAAATTGCATATTTAAACAAACAAGCATTTAATTATATTGGTTGGAATCAACCTAGTATTAAGAAATACGTCACATTTTTGTCAAGTATTGCAAAAGGAACCCACATCTTCGTTGGATTACTTAAAATTTGAATAAAATAACTTCATTTTACCTGATTTCGTGTGGAAGTTCCAAAAAGGTTATGGCAACACTGCTAACCCCCTCCCCGTATTTGGAAGATACACTGTACTGTTGGGGGCAGATCAGAGCGGAAAACAACAAACACTCCTGTATGCAACCAGCCAGACACAAACCAGTCTGTAAAGGGGAGAAGGAGGTTGTTTCCTTGGACAATTGACAAAACCGTACTTTTCATCGCCAAAGTATCTTGTCCTAGAGCAGAGTCGTTAGCAGGCAAAGGACAATGGCATTTTTTTTTTCGCCAAGGCAGAAACGAAGCTGCATTCGACATCGCCTGCGCCTCAAAAAAACGTCCCGGCGTCTATTTCTGAACTCCCCGCAGTCCGACGTGGCAACTCTGCGCTACACCCACCCGTTTTTCGCTGCTTCTATGCAGCCTTGCAGCCAGTCAGTGACCTGCTGCTGGGGCAATTTTTTTGTAAACATAGGACTGTTCGCCTACATTATGTTTACGTTCGTTCTGCATGTGTGGAAGATTGATGGAATGGAACTACGACACCAAACATGCGCACTGGGATGATTTGCGCATTTTTTCCTGAACACTGAATAAGTGCGCACCACCATATCATTAAACTGGTAACAAATGGACATTAGTACTCACCAAATGCACAGCACGAAATAAAGCCATAATATGGATGTACTCACCTGAAAATGGAAAATATTATTAGCATATAATTTTTATACTGAAAACATTAAAAGTACAGAAATGTTACTCGTATGAATAAAATTTGGTAAGTGCTTAAAAAAAGTGGGTCTGTCACTAAAATTAATTGCCAGGGGCTTTAAACTTGGCTCTCCTAACCTAACTACATATGCATTTTTAGAACTAGGCGGAATTGTAGGTTAGGAATTGTTAGGTTAGAAGGGCCAACTTTAGAGTCTTGACAAGTTAGTCTTAGCGACTGTTAGAAGTAGGATGTGCCTCGCACCAGACTCGTTTGTGTCAAATTATAACAGCGCTTTCTGGGAACACCAATTGGGCGATGGAACGTCATTAGTACCAACCACGCTTCCCTGTAGCGAATAAAGGAAATGGGATGGATACTATAAACCTTTAGTTAGAAATCGGTTAGTTCATCGAACTATTGCAAGACATCTCAAAACTTGAGAACTTATCTTATGAACCCGTGGAGTTATTGTTTATTTAGAAGAAGAGTTGATTTTAAACTGAATGTGTTATCAACAAATCATGCACTCTTTAAGGGCCCAATTATAGTGTACATAATCTACACAATGACCATCGACTTTCTAGCTTTACGTCATCTTGGTATCCAACAAAAATTGATACTAGCGTAGTGCCATCTATGAACGAAAAAACACGCTTAATATTTCAGAGTGAAACAAGAGTAGATCAATGAAAATGGATAAAATAGGTATGGGCTACAATAGGCTGTTCTTGTGACAATGATCTTCTGGCTTCCTTGGGAAGGCAGGAGCTCCAGCTCTGAATTATAAGTGCCATAAAATGGATTGAGAAAAGAAATCGCAAAAAATATCTATTTAAAAGCTTGTTGACAAAGTTAGCATGAATACCGCAACAATAATTTTTATATAATTTATTTCCTAATGGAATGGAAATCTAAATTGCACACGACTGCAAATGTAATAGTGGTCAATTTGCCCACTGCCTTTTTCGTTAATTTTCTTCTATATTCAGTGGCATTTTAAGGAATGGAATTGTACTGATGCTAGAGTTTAGGCTTTTCCTCTACTGATTATCGTTCATGTATCCACACTGTGGAAAACAAAGTGAGTGAAAATGGTGGAAAATTTGCCAAATCTTGCTCCCCCTCCCCACCTCGATAGCTACCTGAGCCATTCTCAGTGAATCGAAAGAAACATTTTTTTCTTGTCCGTGATTTGTCATCATATTTCCCATACCTATCACACACTGCATAGGAGATCAGTAATCAATGTATCATTTGTAAGTTAAAATACACTGCAGGACAGTCTTCGACGACCTTCCTTACTCCTATCTCAGCAGCAACCACAGCCGTATAAGGGCTCCGAAATCACGGACAAGAAAAAAATGTTTCTTTCGATTCACTGAGAATGGCTCAGGTAGCTATCGGGAGGGGGCAAGATTTGGCAACGTGCTGCGCTGCTGTTTCTGTAGGAGAACTGGCGTAACCAGATACGGGATTACGGTCCTCGAAAACTTTCGCCAAATTGTGCAGAAATATTAATCAGTGCATTGTGGATGTTTGCAAGAAACTCAGACACACACCGTGATCTTCAAAATTATTATGCTTTGTTTACTTCAGTTTGGAAGCAACCAACAATGGAAAGAAATCGCAACTGAAGCGATCAACTAATGTGGTGAGAGAATTTCATTCGGTGATGAAAAAAATCTGATACAATGTCTATGGACTACTGCAACTATTCCTACCACCACATGGAGAGTTAAATGCGTTTCTAATAATGTAGAGACTCTTGTCATTGTAAAATGCATGATTTTGTACAACCAAAAACTTCAACTGGGGAATGTATCCAATATTGGCAAACGCAAGACGTTCTAAAAGGAGGGAAACAGATTCCGTAGCTAGAATTTCTACCCACATGCCTCGCCACCAATTTTTCACAAAAGCTCAATTTATTTATTTATATTTCTTGTTATTCCTCTAAAAAAAGTCACCCTTACAGCTTAATTTAGTAAATTCTGAATAAACCTTTGGCAATCCCCTTCTCACCATGGCTGTATCTAGTAGGGGCAAGAGGAAAATTCCTCCTCCTGGGAAACAAGAGTGCGTTTTTAATGTCGGAAATGAAATAAATGTTATTCCGTTTACAAACAATTCAATTTCTCTCGCTGCGAAAGAATTGTTTGCCTCCTGGAAAAATCTGGATATGCCCATGCTCCTCGTCCTGCTCAAGACAAATGGTATTCTCCAAGCTTACTATCATTTTTAATATTTACGTCCACACAGGAACTCCCTAACCCCACAAGGAATCCATGTCAACTTTGGCGCTCTACAACAAAACGCTTGTTTCTTAACTGTAGCAAAGCTCACCTATAAAGGCAAAACTATTCTATGACCGTTGTCACTTACATAAGTCACTGTATTCTGCAAGATTTCTTTTTACGCCACTGTTCAAACCTTCACAGCGCGTCGGTTAAATTTTCCTGCCTATTTACAGATCTGAAAGAGGAATTAAGTACTTCCTTCATTTGGTATGCATTGTTGCAAGTTTGATGAATACTCGTAGTATGAACTTCATCAAAAAAGGAAAATTCCTCTTGTTTTATCACCCACCAGCTTTCGAAATGTATTCAGAAACACTGCGACCAACTCCAGCTACTAACACCGCCTGGCGGAAGTTGGGTGAACTAACTGGACGAGTTTGTAATGTTCGACGTAATCGGCGAGCACCAGGATTATGTTCCAAACCCTACGATTCATTCGGCCACACTGATGTTTTATTGGAAGTGCACATCCTCCCTACCTACCCTGCATAACCACTGGTACTATAATTTTAATACAAAATGGATTACTGAACTGAGAATGGAACACATTAAAATAATAATAGAAAAAATGATTCACTGATTAACCGTGGCTGACAAAATGAGAAGACTGATTCGATACTTCTACACTAAAATTGATATCACAATTGTGCTTTCTATTACTGTTTTTATAACTATAAACGCATAATCCATGTGCTCTGATCTCATTAAATTAATTTCTCTTCTTTCTTCTAAAGCAAAACTTAATCTGGGTGGGTGCATGATTACGTAAGACGTGAATGAATAATTCAGATTCTTCAAGAAGTGTTCGCTATTTTATATCGGATATATATTTTATATCGGTTATCGGTATCGTTAAAATTTAAACCTATACTCGATCGGTATCGGCAAAAAAAAGCACACACATTGATCCATGCCTAGTAAAATTACTTATACAATTAATGGGAACGATAACTGGAGGTGGTAATTTAATTATTCTAGGTTCAATAACTTTTTTTATATATATATATAAGGATGATAACGAGACGATATTTGGAACAGTCTATTGTTCTTCCTTTCGATTTCGGATGGAAACAGTGGCGGCGAATAGGAGGGGCGAGGGGGGCAGTAGCCCCCTTTTTTGCCCCTTTTGTTCCATTGCACTATGCTAAACCTTATGTACCAAGGGAAAGTAAACTGTTCTTGCCCCTCCCCCCCTACTTTTTGCACCTCCCCCCCCCCTAGTTTTGGAACCCAATCGTCGCCACTAGATGGAAATTATCAGTTTGTGCACATATTACCCATATGCAAATAATCAAGACTGACATCCTCCTTCATATACACAATAGACTTCTTACACACGCCACCTCCCCATGAATTTCCCCATCCTTATGGTCTGGATATCCGTGTGGACATTGAAATGGAGTTCCTCACACGGGTTTAGTCTTATTACACGTGTTGCTACCAAATGAGAACCCCATGTGTCGAAGCCAATGGAGAGGTCACGTGCAATAGCCCCTAAGTTGTGTATAGCAAAACGATATGACTTGGGAAAATTTTTCATGCATCTTACACTAGTTTACTATAGCTCTTGTCTACTCTTACGGCGGGCGGCCCTCATGCTGGCAGGGTTAAGTGGGGAGCGGGGAAAACTCAGACCAACCAGACAACGGCGGTAGCATCGAGAGTTAGGGGAAGTACTACGCGCACCTCGTTCCACAGGCTGCTGCGTTTCTTATCGTGCTGGATTAGTCGCTTTCCCGTTCCCCTTGCCAGCATGTAGAGCGCCCGCCGTAAGATTGGACAAGAGATATAGTCTGAAACGAGAGTAGGCCCTCGTTCGTCCTTTTGTCAGCGGGGTTTATTCGTTGTGTGAGAACCAGAGGGTCGTAGCTCAGTTTATCAAATTTACAGGAGAGAGAAAACAACATATTCTTAGGAACATGTCTGATTCTTAAATTGCAGATACGTAATTCAACCTTACTGCTAACGATTACATGTGCAGATATGTCGACCTGACTCTAAATAAGGCTCTTCAGAGGAGATACGTCAAGCATAACTGAAAATCATATTTTTTGGAATTACGATCCTCTGGTTCTCATACGACGCATTGCAAGTCGCCCGTCTCGTTTCACAGGTGCTGGTCTTATTCTAGTCCCGATTATTAAACAACTGTCTCGTTGTGTCTCTGAACTAATTTACAATTTAGTAAGATTATTTCTAAGCACATCAAATACTGACTTATGTCGCGACAATTGCAAAAGTGCTACAGAAGCAAATTAATTATTCATTTCCCCATACAAACTAGTAACTACATACTATCCTAATTCCCAAGCTGCGTCACACACAAATCATAATTTGCATAGCATTGTGTATGAGCTTAAGCTTGCATTTAGCAACAGCGTGGAAGGTACACACACGCACATGCCATCAGTTCACAGGTATATAGGACAATGTACAAGGTTCGTGGACTTGAGCTCGTCGTTACAAAGGGATTTGGACCTGTTCCGCTCCTTAATTACCTTCCAAGTGACGTTTTGTCAAGAGAGGGATTACCCTTGTCACGCCACAGGGCAAGTTCCTCTGAGCAAACTGCGTGGGTGCCATGTGGGGGGAAATAATCTTCTCACTCGCCCGTTGACAGAGAGAACTTTATCTGACCAAGAAAGTATTCTGTAAATGCTATACGGGTTACCGCTTCGTTCCAGAATGAAATACGGGACATACTCGGGTTACAAAGATCAGTTTCTTAGGTAATAACTAGAGTTGGGTGTTATATCATCTACCAGTACGTACTGAGGTTATCTTTATATATACACACACATACATACATATACACACACATAAGGGGTAGAAAAAACTACAATTAATTCAGGAGCCAGCCCCTCTTCCTCAGGATCCAACCTTTTTTTCGTTTTGGGCAAATATGGTCTAAGAAGGACATAAATCCAACTACGATAAAGCTACACATTTTGAAATATGATCTTAAAATATCTAATTTTTTAATTAATACAAAATTATATTAAAAGTAATTAATTCTTGTTCGAGAGTGGCCTTCCTAAAGAAGGCTCAACTGGTAACAGCCTGAATAACTGTCCAATACATTCTAATATATGGCCTACTCTACCATATCGTCGCAGATCTTAAAATTCGGCTAGCGACAGTGAAAAGATTTATAATGGCGTGCTTATTATTCCGATTTAATGATACGCGTGACACAGGAAAACACAAACATTAAAAAACTCGTTATTTTTAAAAAGATAATGAAAATTTGCATAAGCAAACTCGAAATATTAAAAAAAAATATTTTTTAGCATTGAAATTGAAAATTCAGGCGCCGTGCCGACCGGGCACCCTGTATTGTTTTACCCCTGTGTGTGTATACACACAGACAATGTAACGGACAAGTTTTTGCATGTTCTTGACTTTATTTCTACATTGGCTTTTTGAGTGCGATTTTCGACGGAGAGAACTCGATGAGATGCCTTCACTGACCTCATGTCCTCTAAAACCCTTATTTGGGAAAGATCAAAACTATTAAGGAATGTGGATTGTTTACTTCTTAGCCATGACATAAGAAGCATCCTCAAATATGGGACTTCCTGCGTTTGACACGAGGCAACAAAAATAACCCTGTCGAAGGCCACCCCCTAAGTATACAAACCCCAGTAAAAGGGTTGCAGATCTGAGGTGCGGCCGGAGGCGCTGTCCAGTCTCCGACCCAAGATGACCATCCACCCAGCCAAGTCCAGGCTGTCTCCGGACACTTAGAAGATGGACAAGGGCCTACGCTTACAGCTCGCAAAGTATCGCTAATCTACCTTTCTTTCCAAGGAGCTCCCTTACCTTAACACTGAGGCAGAGATACTCTTCGTATATCAATCACTATTGTTCTTATAATAAATCTTGTTATTACTTATGTGTCTAATTGTGTCTATACCCTACAGGTTCTCCCATTTAGTATTAAGGCTCTACCAAAATAATAAAGGTGTTCCAGTACAGCTCAAACCACATCAATCCGAGTTACGTTCTCTAGCGGTAATTCGGGGTCACCCGTCTACCGCTACAACTCACACTCAGACATGTGGTTCAGGAGTTTCTCTATGGAGGGTCAAAATAAAAAAATTAAAAAATGTGTCTGAGGTGATACTGCACGCTAAATCTCCCCAGTGCAAAAGCTCTTTGAGGTTCATGGCATGCCAAGCGGATCTTCAATACATAGAGTCCTATCGTCGCTGTTATTGCCTTTCGAAAGAGGAGTCCGAAACGGTAGAATATTGTAAAATTTACGGTGACATCTAACAGTGCTATCACTTTGGAAGACAAGGTTTTAAGTTTTTGTTTTAAGTCCAGTTTATACACAGATAGGCTAGTCGATATATATAACTAACCCTATAAAAATTAAAGATATTCAATCAACAAAATAATTGAACTTACAACCGTAATAGAAAAAGTAAAAACCATTGATTTAAAGACTTCACCTGGGCCTACGTTTAAAGTGCGATCCGAGCCACTATGTGCCTCTACTGGGAACGGTACCCGGGACCCCTTGATTACAAGGCGACAACGTTACCACTATGCCAGCGGAAAGGGCACTTGGAAGAAAATGTAACATCGAAGTTACTTACGTGACAGGAAGCCAGCACCTTACGGAGACCACGAATCAAATGATTCTCCTTGATCTTGCAAACCTCAATTTCACTTCCAGAAACACCTAATATGACACTTGTTTTCAACTTTACGGTCTTTCAGATTCTTACGAACAACTCCACATGCAAAAAACTGGATGGTTCTACAGCAATAAACGTTATATCAGGAAATGACAGCACCAAAAGAAGACTGCTAGATTATATAAGTCCAAATCAGAGAGAGACGAGCAACCACTGGTCTTCCAGAGAGGCAGACAGATGCTAATTCTCCTGCTATTGTCCTTGTAGATCTCCGTCCACTCCTTCTCATTGCAATTATCACTGATATGAGAATTGTTTGAAAAGATGTGCAACCTCCCCGTGCAATTAACGTGATCATAGCTGCAAGAAGAATGGATACCTGCCCTCCCCATACTACCAGGGGTGTAGCCAGGATCTTTTTCGTGGAACACATGGGTGTCTCCATTGTTAAGGAAAAATAGTACCAAAATAAGGACTTGCAATGTACCTGTCCCTGAACCTATGTATCAATTATGACCATTGTATTCATAAAATATTGCTTTGGGAGAATGTTATCGAACGCACAGCAGAAAATTTACGATTTTCGCGGCGTTTCTCCCAGAATATACGCGGCAAACACTACTAAAATCCGCTTCATTTTGCGGTTGTGAAAATTAAGACTCCCAGCGCATATGGCGCTCACATTTCCTCGCTCACCATACAAAACTGAACTCAAAACAAGCAGTGCAATGAATTCTGGGTAATGGAGTTTACGTTGGTTGAAAAACCATGCAGGTGCAGGTATCATGTCCAACTTTTACTTTCATCTGGACGTGTGTTTTCTTTAAATTCTTCGCTTATTACTTTAAATATGAGAGACTATTATTGCAAATAAAGTTTCGAAAACAAATTTATAAATACATACGTTAGAGTTAGGTTAAATAAAGATATTTGACGTAATGCGATACTATAGAAAATTGCTTCCTTCACCTGAATTCCGATAGTAATTTAATTGAACCATATTATCTGCAGTACCTAGTGTTGCCCACGGGACGAGACGGGACAGGCTTTTAAAAATTCGAGACGAGACGAGATTGACCATGTGTCATGAGACAAACGAATATTTTCGAGACGAGACAGCATTTCCCCGAGACGAGACAGGCCAAAGTCTCGTCTCTTGGGCAACACTAGCAGTACTCGGACCAAAATGACCATCAGTTAGCACACCTGTGATAACTTTGAAATGAAATTGTAATTTACATTAAGAATCTTAAAAAAGCATTACCTTAATAATTATTCTAAGTGTTTATACATATTTGGTACACTGTAGGTTGTGCGAAAGAAATCGATGTAAAGGGTTTAACCAGACAAAATTCATGGCGTGTGATATGGTGAAACAATGCAGGTACAATTAGAGCCATGATACTGTTTCAGCAATGAAAAGCTTCACGATTCAAGGTAATAAAAAATGATGCTCTGAAGCCAACCAGACTGTGACAAAGCCGTTACCAACAGTTAAGCCTGAAGTATGAAATCTTTAATTGAATAGCGTGGGAAACACGGTTGCCCATTCTCTTCCGCAAAGTGCAAAACCACGTGCTCCGGCCATCAGAGCATGTGGTTCGTATACGCGATCGCAAACCGAAAGGGAATAATTGCTGCTATCTGAAGGAACTGAGAAAATAAGCTATTTAGAATTCTTGTTGCGGAAGAATGTTTTGCCCGTCGCCAGCCGTTGGGCAACGCTCGAGCTCGAACAAGAAAACAGCTTCTGAAGAAATCAGGACCGAAAAAACTGAGCCGGGAACACACATTCGAATTCGGACTGAATGGTTCTCGTCAAATGGCTGAAGGTTCCGCCACCTTGAATTTGTTATTTTACGTCGCTTTTCTTCCATTTATGGCTAAACGCGACGATGAGGATGATATGATGAAGATACACTCACCAAGAACACCCATTTCTAGACACGGATTCGAACCCGGGATCCCCTGGTGTCACAGCGTGCTGCGCTAACCACTCCGCTACGGAGGTCGGCTCCACTACCTTGTTTGCACATCAACATCTACCATTCCCGATATTGTTTAGTTCCTATGTTTATTATATGTCGCTTTTGCTAACTCCCTATGTTAAGGATGAGGCAGTATCGGATTAATGGCCTTCCATGGGTTTCACATGACATTTGAAGCGTGCCCTCTATTGTCATTCGAGGCTTTTTTAAATAGTTTTCGGGCGCTCGCTTGAAAGACGAAAGGGAGGGGCACCGTGTGAATTAAGTTTTTTGCTTAAGGTGGGTTGCCCATTCAGTGGCGTATTTGTGTTTTCATATTTGGAACCAGGTTTTTTGGGGGGTATGCAAATTTGTAAATATGTAACCAGTCAGTAAACTGAACTATTGCCTTGCGGTTCTAAGTACCTTAGAACATTGGTTGTAACCTAGGTCGTTAAATCTTATGATAACATCTACAAGTAATTTAGAAACGCGTACTATATTTACACTCTAAGAAAACCCAAACTCGTACACTACGATCTATCGAACTAGTAACACCGCAAACTTGACCAAACTTGCATTGCCCGGTTCAAACTTAACCTACCAACAAGTTTCTTGTGAACACTTTAATACATGTTCTGCGAGCTTGTTCAGTTGGAGAATGAATCCACAAGGCTGCTTTTGGGCAAGGAAATCTTTGAAGACTGGACCATTAATAGACAGGAATGATCTTTCAGTTGGTTTTTAACATAGTCAAGAAATGGTATATGCATTCAATTTCATTTTCTTTGGCAGCGTCGTCGCCTTGTAATCAACGGGTCCCGGATTCGATACCCGGTGGAGGCATATAGTGGTTCGGATCCCACTTTAAACTGTAGGTCCACTCCCGATTAGCCTTACTGTGCATAAAGTGGACTTAAAAAAACACGAAATGAACCAAATCAAATCATTTTCTTTGAGGGGGATAAAAACATCCCTGGTGGGGATATAAAATAAAATTTTTTGCAGAGGTTAAAACCTTTTTCTCGGGGGAAATAACCTGCATCCGCCATTAATTCGCACACTGGGGGGGGGGGGCGGAGATTGCCCCAAATCGATTGACCTATAAGTGCATAAAGAGGACTTAAAAACTCGTTAAGGCAATTAGGAATACAATTTGAAATGCCTTTTCAGTATTTTCTATATTCAAGTACTTATTTACTTCATGTCAATTAAGCATATGTCGCATATTTGACACAATGATAAAAAATAGTCTGGTTTACCGAGGGGAAAGATTAGTACAGCTGAGGTACGAATAGTTGTTGTCATCGATTTCTGGCCGTGGTTTCTCCTGGCTTCGAGGAGACTACGTTCGTCAAATCATGTCACCGAATACATAGAGTTGGCTAGTTTTTGTCTATGCTGCCAGCTACACGCTAAGACCCGTATAAACAAGTGAAGTATGTAGATGTAGAGTGCTATTTTGTCGATGTGGGAGCTCCACAAGTGACATCCTCTTCCCTCCATTAAACGGAGCGAGATATGGAATGCTGCTCCTCCTGCATTATGGCGATTCTTAGCCAGGAGAGCGGCGTAAAGGAAGACAAATGAATTATGTCATTGGAAACTTACAAAGATACAGTTGAGCAAATTGTCCACCGCTATTTTCACCCTGTGTTCTCTACTTTTTGTTTTTTAAGAAATGAAACTGCACTGAAACTAGAGCAGATGTTCTTCTCTGCTTATTAGTATTTGTGTTTCAATTCTTCAACCTCAATATTGCAGTGATTTAACATTATGGACATTTTGTCCACAATTATCTTTGCCGCCGTCTGTAAACCAATTGATTTGGTTCATTGTAATGCGCTTTTCTGACACGTTTGGCTAATCACGAAGATGAGGATAAGTGATGTTGTGATGAAGGAACTCTTACAAAGAACACACACTCCCAAGCCTAGATTCGAACCCGATACCTCTGGCTTCGTAGGGCGCTGTGCTAACCAAGGAGGTCGGCAATGACCTACTCATTTTTTCGCTAAGAAAAATGAGAATATTTTTGTCAACTCTCTTCACTTCAGATCCATCGACTTGTTCAGTTGACGTTCACACTGAGTCAGACTAAGGCCTCCCCGATGGCGCAGTGGAAGCGTCGTCGCCTTGTAATCAAAGGGTCCCGGGTTCGATATCCGGTGGAGGCACATAGTGGTTCGGATCCCACTTTAAACTGTACGTCCAGTCCCGATTAGCCTTACTGTTCATAAAGTGGACTTTAAACACCAAATCAATCAATCACTGAGTCAGACTGAGTTCTTAAGCGGTGATTTATCGTCACCAATTGACTTACGCAGAGGGGAGGCTGATGTGGCTACAGTCCCCCCCTCCTTTCCGAAAATTTGAGAAAATCAACATTTTCATATAAAAGCAGTGAAGTAGTCTGGAAAACTCAGAGTGGATATTTGTCCCGCATTGCGGGGTTTGTTGGGGCGGCAGCTACACCACTGATTTCAGCTCCTCGTGAAAAAATCTTGCGTACGCCAGTGTCCACACCATTTTTTTTTCAGTACAGTCACCGGCAACATAAATGGGACTCCTAGATCCTGAAATATTTGCTACCCTGCAAGGTGTTATGTGTGTTGCCTAACTCTACAGCGATAATTGGATTTTAGTAGCAAATTTTCAATGGCAACATCCATCACCGCCGTAGAGTTATGCAACACACGTAACACCTTGCAGGGTAGCGAGTATTTCAGGATCTAGGAGTCCCATTTATGTTGCCGGTGACTGTACATATCCACATACTCCCACCTAACGACGTCACGCCCCAAATTGAAAAATTCTAGATAAAGCCTTGGCTTGGGGCAAAATGCATAACGAACGTACTGGTGACCACACCAGCTTATTCTGTCTCGGTAATTTCTCCCCGTCATGGGCGAGTGCAAGGGAGAGAGCGCACTCACCTCGTGTCGTTCTCCATGTGTCTCCAGGGAGCAGACTTGCAGGCGTAAGACGTGACGACGCTCCTCGCCTCCTGTGATATTTAACTCGTCTCCATGGCAACGGAACACACCGAGCTCAGGAACACGCACCTCGCAAACACACACGTGCCACCGTTCCGGCACTTCACACTGCATCGGAACCCCGCACTTCACTGAGATGCAGCAAAAACATTGAATTGAACCCGTTGACTTATTTCACAACAACGATCCTCATTTTTTTTGCCCTCTTCCTGTGAAGAAACAAGGGGAAACTGACGTCACAAACCAGCTGGATTCACCATCCGGTCGTGATATCGTTGTGACCGAAAGAGCCAGGTTTGAGGACCTTGACATCTGATCACGTGAGGCAAATCATACAACTCTGCAGGCATACGTTCAGAATCCTTATCGAAACGGCAAGAAAACCGACCGCAGAAACCAACAGGCACACGCTCCGTTTATACAAGCCTCGTGATACATTTCGGATAGAAGCTAGCAAAGCAAAGCGCCTCGTGTCTCGTCTTGACAGAAGCGCATGGCCAAAAGAGTTCAGCAGAACGTCGCACGGTGTCGACACCTGCCAGGCTGAGCCGAAACGCGCTTGAGTCGATCTCAACACCCGCGCTGGACTAAATTTGGAGCCGGGAGGGTATTTTGGTCAGCCCTGGATTTTATTAGGCGGCCCTCGTGTCTTACAAGAATGGAGGTGGCAAAATCTTCCCGACCGAGTGACGAAATGATGTTACGAACTCAATTTTCGGATCGGCGAACACAGCCGAAATAGGTTACGTTGCTGTTCGTATCAGTCGTTTATCCTGAACTGGTTCTCAATTATTTTTTTCTCAGAAAAGCTCTTGCTAACAGGGCTACCAGAACGCTTTATCTCGACTGAGGTAGAAATATATATTTACGGCCCCTCTCTGTTCCACACATCCTGATCTTTCCGTCAAGGAGAGTCACCAATAGGTACGGATCAAGTACATACAATAGTAAATCAATAAACAAATATAAATTTATTATCTCCCTTATTTCTAGTTAGGACCACTAAAATTTGTGTATAAACTGTCCTGGAAGGTAACTAATGTCACAAATACAAAATTGCAATATTTATAAGGTTTGTAGTTTCCTGCTGATGAGAAATGAAAACTATGATTATTACTTTACTCATATTAAAAGTACCGGTATGCAACAGCTAATTTTCGTGGACCATGTCAATACAAAATTTATTCATTCTACTCAAACTTTATTTCGATGACAATAAATAAACTTTATATTATACAAAAACGGCATACAAATATTTTGAGTCTTTAATTTTGTCTGTTTTGTATTCCTGGAAAAAAATACCGACGGCTGTTGTACATCTGACAGGAAATACTATTAGTCTGTATTGTCATTAATTTATCACGCAAACTCGTATTGCACGCTGGGAAACGAGTGAGGACAAATAGACTTGGAAAGGCATTGATGTAGAACGACATTTACCCCTACCCATAACATATCTTCCGCATGCAATGAACAAGGACAAACGTCCACGTTTATGTGACATTGGATGATGAATTGTGTCGTCGAATTGCAGGTTGTTTCTTGAGAAAGCTATTTGAACAGTCGGGAGAATATGAATTTGAAGATTGTTTTCTTCCAATTTCTTTGGCATTCTCCCCTCCCCCTACACATTAAGGCTATTTTCGCTTACATAACATTGTTGTCATTCACATTCTTCGTTGTAGAACTAAGAGAATGCGTCTCTTGCTACTGGGAACAAGTGACGTAACTTCCATGAGAACGTGTCGATCTATGATACATTATATTCTCAATCCTTTTCCGCGAATTGAGAGAGAAAGGAGCGGAAGTATTCTCTTGCGAAATGGCTGCTTCCGAACAGGATGTTGTGCTGTCATCCGATCTCGGGTGCGTCATCTATGAAAATGAGGACCAAATGTGTGATTTTCTTCGAAGCCACAATGATACTTCCTGAATTTTCATATTTTCCCCAATCTGTATTGTTCTTTAATAACATGAGATTTCTCCCCCCCCCCTCTCTCTCTCTCACACACACACACACACACACACACACACGGATATCCTGTGCTCATTATTAGATAAAGCATCTATCTAGCTATCACTCGTAGCGCCGCCCATCGTGCCGCAGTGATTAACACAACGCGCTACGACACCAGAAGTCCCGGATTCGAATCTCTGCTTTGGCTTGGATGTTCTTTGTTAGCGTCATTTCATGAATTTGATCATAGCATCATTCATCCTCAACTTCGCGATTAGCCAAAAGTGCCAGAAAAGCACAGTAATATAAATCAATTACTCAATGAACTATCACGCGTAGCCGGTCTCAAAAGTCAGTGCAGCAAGAGACTGAAAACAAATTGATTTGCTCTATTTTACTTCGCTTTTTGTGTCACTTCCGAAGATGGGATGAGTGATGATATGATGAAATTGATGAATGGACACTCTCGAACATCCATGCCCAGGCCGGGATACAAACCCGGGACCCCTGAGTCGTAGCACGATGTGGTAATCACTCCGCCACGGGGGCCGACGAAAACAAGATCTCTAAGCAAGGAGTGATTCGAAATGGATCGACCAATGAGCGCGTGAGATGGAAAGAGACTGCATGGAGAGGGAAACACGAATGCAGCTACCAGCAGTTTTCAGCAGAGAGCACTGCTTCACTCCACCCGCTCGCTTTCTCCCCTTATTACCATTATGCGCGCCATTGGCAACGCAAGGGCAGGATTACATGGTACACAAATGACTGCATAACCAACGCTCCGACCGCTCACTTGCGGTTGAAAATTCGTCAACAGTGCCTAGGTTTGTCTGTCTTTCAGAGTACGCAAACAATCTCCAAAATAATGATCAGGACGTAAGTTGCGATGGAAACACATGATTAGTAGAGAAACATGAACTACGATTTTGCCTGGAGATTCACAACAACAGAACATTTCGATGAAAGGACAAGCATAACATCCCAATATTCGGAATTCTTAATATTAATTACCTGATTTTCCTAGGAATCATTAGATTCCAGCATCCACTCAGATTCATCACTATAGCAACACAAACTTCGTTCTTGTCCTAATTAAGCATCCTTGCCAGTCTCTTTCCAGTCGAATTGTTCTTCCATGCTTTCCGGCCTCCAGAGGCTCTGAAGTACCCTCATCTTATTACATCAGTCCTGGAGAATCGCTTCGGAAGGAATTCTGTCGCAGAAGAAATGTCAGTTGCACTAGCGTGGTGCATCGAAATCACTGCAACATTGGCAACCAATATAGCAATTCTGGAAACAGATCACAACCTTTGCCATTTTAGCTGCGACCATTACATGCTCCTTCCTGCAGTTAATATCTAACGCATAATAGGTCCCTTCATGCAGGAAATTCATCATGAACGGTCAGCACGGTACCGGATTAACCTACGGTTGTAGCGGAAAGAGCTAATCAGAAAGGCGGTGGTTATGGTAGTGGTTGCGGAGCGTGGTATAGGTTTTACTGGCCGTTCAAGTTGAATCTGGTCGTTGGGCACGAACGTCCACGACCGGTTTTAATTTTCGGGGACGCATTTTGGTCGTTCCGCTCATGTGCGAGCTGAAACGAAGCGTACAGAACCGACAGGACACTTGTGGGTTAATGCCAGTTTGATTTCCTTTCAATCAATTTGCCATTGCTCGTATGTGCTCTGCTGAACCGTGGCTTCGGGTAGCCTGCTATGTCACCAAATACTCCTTTCTTTTCACTCAATGGCCTGCCAAATGTACGTATATTTCTCTGATAATGTAGAAGTAGTAGCTAGCACATTGCCTTGGAAGACCCCGTCGCCCTTCCCAGTTAGTTTTTCCTGTACACGTCTTTTCCTCCTTTCTTCAACGACGCTACAGCTCTTTATGAGTTGCCAAGCTCAACAAGCCACTGTTTTCTTTCATCTGCTTGTCTCCAAATTTCAACTTCCATTCTTTGTAAATTTTCTTCTACGTTGGCTTCCCATTTCTTCTCTTGTTGGCCTCCCTCTTAATCTCGATGCAAATGGTTTCCATTTTGTTACTGGAGGGCATAGTGGTTCGGATCCCACTTTAAACTCTAGATCCAGTCCCGATTAGCCTATCTGCACATAAAGCGGGCTTAAAACAAAAACTCAAACAAACTCTTAACAGTTCGAGCTTTTTTCATCCTTTCGATATTTTACTTCTCTTGCTACATTCCTTGTTTATCAAAATATGAAGTTCACAATTGTTTTATTTTTTTCTTCATTCATCTTATTCGGTCCAAATATCTTCCTCAAAACTTTTCTTTCAAAAATTAAAAGCCATTGTTTTTGTCCCTCTTTCACATGCATCGATAACGGACGGTTTTATTATAGTGTTAGAGTTTTAACTTGGAAGCTATATTTACTACTTTGCTGGTGAAGAGGTTCTTGTGTGAATAGAAAGCCCGATTCACAGCCGCTATCCTTTCTTTTATCCCATTTTCCATTGCATGTTGTTTTCATGTGGACGAACATTTCAAAATTCCCTTGCATGATAAATGAACCAGGGTCTGACGTGTTTGCACCTATTTAAAAAATCTACCCATTTTCTGTCTGATGAAACATGTTTCTACTATTCCAGTTTGGTTGACACTGCTCGAAATACACTTTTTGTGAAAGTAGTTGCTAGCCCATTTACATAGTGTAGATCGTCTCTTGAGAAATCTTCGCTCAAATTAGTTCAGAGATGCATCTTTCAGGTTAATAAGTCAATCATTCCGTCACATATCCATAGCGATGAGATGTTTCTGAAAACTTTTCGTTACCCCCATTCGGTTGTCAAAGGAAGAAGGACATTAGATTTGACCTGTTTCATGGCTACTTAGTCTCAGCGGCAGCCCTGCTTTCAGCTATCCGAGATGGTTGGAGACTTTTCTCAGACCTAAGCAGAATCTTCATTGAATTGGGGCCATTAGCAAATCTGATGGCTTCCTGTTGCCAGGGGAAGCAACGGGCGGCTCCAGGAAAACTCAATGTTGCAGCAGTGAGATTCTTCTTCTCCTCAAACATAAGAACAGGATGCGGAATCATTGAAGACTGATGGGGGGAAGAAAGAACTTAACATACACACACACAAATATATATATTAATTATATAATATATATTTATAATGTTACTACATATAAAAGTAGATTACTAATTATTTAATTATATATGTTTATACAGGATTACATGTGTTAATTACATTTATATACATCAGATTTATAAAATAGTTACCTATTTCCTTTACCAGCTGCTTCAAGATTTCAATAAATTACAAAATAGTTAAAATGGTTTTATTGTGTATAAGTTTTTGTTTAGTTGTTGCTTTATATTAATATAAATCAATTAAGAGTTCATACATTTATTTGTCTTCATTCTTCACTCAAAAACACAGAGACAGGCAATATTCTTCGATCTTTGATGTGTGTTTTCGATATTATCTTTAGTAAATTATATTTGAAGCCAAAATTAATTGCTTATCCATGTTACAACAAAAAATCCCCCTGAAAATTTTTGGTGGTGGATAGGATTTTTATGGCAAGATTGTTAGTGGGGGATCCCCCGCCCCCAGCATTTCGCACCCTGCATAAGAATTAAGTTCAGTAATGTGTAGTAAAGTAACCAAAACGATGAGACTTTGAGAAATATTTCCTTTAGGATAGTTTTAGGAAGATGTAAAGGTAAATTTTAGGGCTGAGCCGATAACGAATTTCCATGTATCGGAAAGTATCGGCTGGACTTTATTTGCCGATACCTGCCGATACTTTTCCGGCATTTTTAAGGACTCCGTGAAAGACCAAAATGCCGTGAGACACTTTTCCGGAGTGTAATTATCCTGGAAATTATGCAAAAACTCTACTTTTTTCAAAAAAATTCACAAGTTTTGTGTCAGAAAACTTAATTTTGTGATAACATAGCATGTAATTTGATATTCTAACGTAATTCTACAATATTTTTAAACAAAAATCTTGGATACATGGATGTATATAATTATTATTAGAGTGGAATACTTAATCACTAACATTAAAATATATTTTGAACAACTTAATTATTACAGTTTTCAAGCATGGGTATTGGTATCGGTTGGAATCGGTGATAGTATCTGTATCGGTTCAAAGTAGTATCGGCTCAGCCTTAGTAAATTTTGTATCAAAATTACAATAAATTTGACTTGTCAGAAATTGTAGAAGTGTTTTACATAAAATTTGGGGAAGTGTTCAGGGTGTGTGTAAAAATCGCTGTTGAGAACCACAGGCCTAAATCATTCAAAACTCTTGTGCAATCTGCCATTGAGATCCATCCGTTATAAGAACTTCGTAACTGGTTAGATATTATTTATGTATACGGCGAATCTAATCAATGCTAATTTTTACATACACCACGCTCTTTGTTCTAAGGTCACCGGGGTTACGAAGTCTAGTGTAAAATTTTATTGACATACTGGCGCTTGGAAATCATTCTCAGCCATGTTGAACTTCTACAATGGCTGTGAGTTGCTCTTTGGAAGTTAGTAGGTCAAACAGATTACTTATTTTTCTGGGAAGAATTGATAACAAGCTTCCATATTCTGATTACGCACAGTTCAGAAGATATATAACACTGACCTTGGTAGGAGATAATGGAATCAGCAAAATAGATAGAAGCATCTTCCCTCCTTCAGCATCTCCGTGCCTCAACAGTTTTTCAACCACCTTCAAAGGCTGGTCTCAGGCCGGGGGGGGGGGGGGGGGGGGAGCCGGCGAATAAAATATTATCAAATGTTTGCGTGCAAGTAGGAGGAGGATCTGTTGTGATGTCCATTAGGTTTGTATGAGCTTGAAAAATGCCTCGTGTGAATGTTCCAATGAAAGCGATTGCTCACAGAGACGGCCCATACCTTACATTGTGTTCATACAGCTTTGCGTTCACAGTTACTCTGAAACTTTATTCATACAACTAACAATAACACGCATGAAAGTAATGTCATCACCTGGACCTAACAACCTTTTCGGTATTCAATAAACAATCCATTTAAAAGTTTTTCACATTAATTTGTTTGGTTTTTAGACAAATTTTTAGTGATCTTAACTAGACATAAGCTAGATAATGAATACACGTTGTCGAATCTCTATTATATATTTTGGATAATGTTATTAATCTTATTAACCTCGCACGAGGGACACTTTGTTTGGGCTCCTTCCAAAATCTACAGGGTGTCCCTAAAGTTCCCTTACCATTACAATCAAACATAACTCTAAAACCACATGACATAGAGGGTTTTTTTTGGGGGGGGGAATGTTCTACAGCTCAAAAAGTATTTTTGTTGTCATTAGTTCATTTTTGTTCTGCAGATTGGAAAAGGACGATACTCCAGGAGAACGCCCACTGTGTGCTGTCGTATGCTGAGTGCAAGTCACCGGGTACTGTGCAACGACATGAAAGAGATCCTTCTTCCCTCGATATTCCCGAGAGATGGATAAGCGTGATGGACCAATCGCCTGGCTCCCGCGCTCTTCTGATATCACCCCCTTGGATTTTTTTTTTCCTTTGGGGGTACGTCAAGGATTGTGTATATCAAACTCTGTTCCAGATCTTGTTACACTTCGCAGAGGGATCGTTGCAGCTGTGCAAACAGTTGATGTTGATATGCTGCAGCGAGTGAGGGTAGAAGTGGAATATCGCGTCCTGAGGGTAACCAGTGGGGCACACGTCTAGATGTAGCAGCCTGTGGCGTATACTGATAACAAGATCTGGGCTATCTCACCATGTCACGTGGTCCTAGGCTATCAATAGAAATAAACTTACCAACTACTAAGAAATCAGGTTGCCAACTCATAAGAAATCAGGTTGCCAACTCATAAGAAATCAGGTTGCCAACTCATAAGAAATCAGGTTGCCAACTCATAAGAAATCAGGTTGCCAACTCATAGGAAATCAGTTTGCCAACTCATAGGAAATCAGTTTGCCAACTCATAGGAAATCAGTTTGCCAACTCATAGGAAATCAGTTTGCCAACTCCAGAATCACCATCATCATCTCGCTGATATGAATAATACTATTTACAATTTCTGATTGATTTTTCTCCTGTATTTTATTCTCTAGACTTCAGGCTTCGCAGAACGCCTAGCTAGCCCAGCATATGCGCTCCTGGTACCAACGTACCATAGAACATTTTTGAAAAAAACTCCCTGCTCTATGTCATGTGGTTTCAGAGTTATATTTTATTGTAATGGTAACGGGACTTTAGGGACAACCTATACGTAGTTCTAGATATGTGGTTGAAAGAGTTCGGTGGGTGTTGTGGTTCCGGTTATCCCTTTTTTTTAAAAAAAATATATTTCCTGAGACGAAAATATTCTAGTCCCCCAATATATTTTATTCTGTCGTTAATACGAACACTATGAAAATTAATGACTTTTTGGTCTTTGTTCTTGAAACCGTTCTCTTATTTCCTTGTTAATGAGGGACTTGTCCCCTATGATATAACGTGTGCAAGAAGCACGCACTTGAAGTTTTCATTTTAATCAATCCATCATTTAGTTTTCCTTGTAGGAGAAAGTCAGAGAAAAGCCTTCTTGTATTTCATTTACTTTGCGTGAGAGAATGCCGCTCTTGTCGGTGGCAGTGTGCCAAATCACCTGCAGAACACCAACGCCATTGCGGGGAAAAAAGTTTCGCAAGGCTGTACCGTGCGAGAATCTCGCCTTGGATTCCCCCAGAGAACAAGGAAGATGTTGCGGACAGCGTCAGATGTTGTAGTGGTTAGATATCACGCTGTTTCTTCGGGAATTTCAGAGGATATGAATGGTTTCCTCATGTGTGCACCAAGCCCTTCTGAGGTACTAAGAACAGGTAACTCACGAACTCCACGACTGACGCATCAGTGTGTGTCAACAAAATACAGTTCCTTCTGCGAGCACGGGGATCAAGGGATTCCGTGTTAGATTCTCAGTTTGACATGTATTTGAGTAGTTCGGGCTCTTATTCTACTTAAAAACTGTAGGTCCAAGTTCGATTGGCACAAAGAGTTTGGTGCTCAAATCAGTCTGATGTCTATTTATAAGGATTTCATTTCATTCCATGGTTGTCAAGGATAAACAGTCGTAACGTTCGTCGAATTTTATCTTCTTTTCTACATATTTCGATTTCATTACGTCGCTCTTATACCCACTGGGTTAATCGCAAAGATTAAAATGAACGGCGAACTGATGATTTGAACCTTAAGACCCCTGATTTCCTAGCGCCTTAAACTCACCACAATGCCATCGCGATCTTCTTTAATTTAAATCTAAAGTAAATCTGCAAAATACAGCTTTGAATGAAGAAATTGTTCTCAGCTAACGCCGTTGAAAATGTTGATATAGCTATACATTTCAATCAATAACGATATTTGAAAATATCTGAACCCTTGAATTAGAAACAACTATCAATATACAACAGTGGGTATGTCGTATATCGACAATGTGTCGCATAGCCGATATAGCAATGTCTCCCGTATGTATACATCTCCGATATCCCGAAGTCATTGGTTGCCCTCTCCGATATCCCGAAGCAATTGGTTGCCCTCTCCCGATATCCCAAAGCAATTGGTTGCCCTCTCCCGATATCCCAAAGCAGTTGGTTGCCCTCTCCCGATATCCCAAAGCAGTTGGTTGCCCTCTCCGATATCCCAAAGCAGTTGGTTGCCCTCTCCGATATCCCAAAGCAGTTGGTTGCCCTCTCCGATATCCCAAAGCAATTAAGCAATTGGTTGTCCTCTCCCGATATCCCGAAGCAATTGGTTGCCCTCTCCCGATATCCCAAAGCAGTTGGTTGCCCTCTCCCGATATCCCAAAGCAGTTGGTTGCCCTCTCCCGATATCCCAAAGCAGTTGGTTGCCCTCTCCGATATCCCAAAGCAATTGGTTGCCCTCTCCGATATCCCAAAGCAATTGGTTGCCCTCTCCGACATCCAAAAGCAATTGGTTGCCCTCTCCGATATCCAAAAGCAATTGGTTGCCCTCTTCGATATCCCAAATCAATTGGTTGCCCTCTCTGATATCCCAAAGCAATTGGTTGCCCTCTCCGATATCCCAAAGCAATTGGTTGCCCTCTCCGATATCCCAAAGCAATTGGTTGCCCTCTTCGATTTCCCAAAGCAATTGGTTGCCCTCTTCGATTTCCCAAAGCAATTGGTTGTCTCTTTGATATCCCGAAGTCATTGATTGACATCTTCGATATCACGAAATCATTGCTATTTCGAAATCTTTTGTATGTCGATACTTTTCGGTATACAACAACACAATGTCAAAGTCAAAACAATGTGCAAATGTGACTACGTAATACTTTCTGCACTACCGAGTAACGTGACATCTGACATGACAAGAGACCTTCAAAAATCAATAACAACAACGGCATTCGCAGATGAAGAAGCGAAACAAAATAAAAAGAAGCTAATAAAAGACTTCCGTCAAAAACAACAACTATTTTTGGCTGCAAAAAAATTATTCCAAACAGATGCGAAGATTGTTGCTATTTCGTAATCCTGCAGGACACAATTTCCTATTGCAACAGATACGACAGATGATACCAATTGATCAGAGCGAGGAATCGCTCTTCTGCATTGCAAATGCGGACGGCAAGTAGTGCAGGGGTCTTGCGTGTGGCCAGCACACTTGCATCATTTGCATCGAACACTGCGCGCCGCTCCCGTTTCGTGCTGCTTCATCCACGTACCGAGCCTACTAGCATCCCCAGCCAGAGGGGACATATCCAGCATCTTCAGTCTGGAGGGAGAGGGAATATAGGCACCAAATTGGTAGGGCAAGCGTGCAGATATACAGTAGGCTCGATAATCCAAGGCAAAAAAATTAAAAAATCACTGCTTCGAAGGCGGCAATGCGCTACGTCAACAACCAGAGGTAACACATACCGACAATCTGCCGAACTCCGGGGTCGGGTTCGAATCCCGACCTGGCCATGGGTGATCTTCGTCATCCATTTCATCATATCAGCACTCTTCCTCGTCATCGCGAATCGCCAAAAGTGGAAGAAAAGAAACTAGAAATAACCTACTTCAATCAATCAATCGTATCGACAATCTGTTACTAATGCTGCAACGACCTCAAGCAGAAGACGCTTGCCCATCTCATTAAGTAAAGTGTAAGTTCAATATTGTTAACTACGTTTTGCTAAGAGCCACGTTGGTCTAGTCGGTGTCGACCTTCTTTGCCGAGTGGTCAGTGCAGCGTGCTACGACGCCAAGGGTGTCTGGTTCGAATCCCGGTTATGACATAAATGTTTGTGTTTGTCCCAATGAGAAAACAGATAATTTAGTAAAAAATGACGTGAAAACCGAGGGAAAAAACGATTAACGGGGGATACTACCGTTTAGAAATAAAATGTCGGTAGGACGGAGACTCGGGTTCGATCCCCTGGGTGGGTGATCCATGGTAGGAATTTTCCAGGCCTTTCCCCCGTACAAAGCGGCTCTGGGGCTCACCCAGCCTTAAATCAATGGGAACCTGGGGCCAACCCAGGGGTTTAAATAAGGCTGGCTCGTGGTGCTGAAGAATGCAAGTTCTGAACTGAGCAATGTAAGTACGTTATTCATAACAATACTGTATATCCCATTTCTCAAATACTGTACTTTTTATTTTTTTCCCTCCTTCATCTCCTTTCACTTCTCTTTGTATTTTTTTTCCTAATTCGAATTAGTTTCTATCCCGTTGACCTCGAATTATTGCGACAGTACTGTATATATAAAGCGTTGTTTGTCAATATTGCCTGCCACCCCCAGGGCCTTCCCGATGGCATAGTGGCAGTGAAGGCGCATAGTGGTTAGGATTGCACTTTCAACTGCAGGTCCAGTCCCGATTAGCCTTTCTGTGCACAAAGTGGACTTAAAGACAAACTCAAGCAAGCAAGGTATATTACCACCCGATAAGTGAGGTGGGTGTTAAGTGGGTTTTGGTGGGGGTTGTGAAGGTAAATTTAACACAGAATTTGCCAAAAAAATGTGGGGAAGGTCCCATTTAACCGAATGGTTAGCGCTATCGCCTTTAGTGCAAAATGTTCCAGGTCCGAATCTCCGTGAGGAGCTCCATACTTCGGTGTCAACACATCATTGTGAGGACAATTGGGAAGCTGCTTGAAAGCAATTGTCGCGGGCTTCGGTGCGTCCAGCGGCAATGGGACTCAATTCGCTGACTACAGGTTATCTAGTGAAAAATAACTTTGTAGGCCCTGACCCTCAAAGGACTATTGCCCCACAGGGATGGGGTGAGGCGGGAGGTTGGGTCGACAAGTCTCCGGTCTCCAGCCTGCCTACAAATTGCAATAACCGAGAGTTCCTGTCCAGGACGATGCACGCCAGTTTTTGTTCGGATTCTCAACAATCCTTCATTGCCAGAGCTGACGGAGGAGTTTACCATAGCAGAATTGTTTTGTGGTAGTAGTCGGAAACATTGAATCCCTCTCGCGTTTTCCACAACATCCTGGCTGCGGTTCGCCACTATTGCGACATGCACCAAGGAGATCTGTGAGCAAAAATCAATGCGCTAGGATTCAACACGGAAATTTAACCTGAGATTCACTCAGAGGATGCATAAAGTGAAAAACGCTACTTTGTGCTAAAGCTAACTGGCGAGCCTACTCTTCGCAGTTCTTTTCTATGCCAAAGGGTCGGTAATTTGTAATTCCAATCAAAAATTCTATAATTATTATTTTAAGACGTTTTTCTACCTGTCTCACGATTAAAAATGTGGACACATGGTTTGTATTTGTGCTATTTGGCGTCGCTTTTCTGTCACTTTTTGGGACTAACTGCAACAATGAGAATGATTAGATGAAATTGATGAAGGGACACTCACAAAGAACACTACGCCGGGTTTCGAACCCGAGGACTTCGGTGACGAGATCGAAAGTAGACAGAATTTAGTCAAAATTAACATGAGAAAACCAAGAAAAAAAAACGATTAACGGGGGATACTACCGCTTTAGAAAAAGTCTATAGGGCGTCTGACTGCCTCGCGGGAGACCCGAGTTCGATCCCCCGAGGTGGGTGATCTATGGTCGGAATTTTTCCGGCAAAAAGCTTATCTGGGGGCTCACCCAGCCTCAAATTAATGTGTACCTGGAGGCAAGTTTAACACGTTTTGACACCGAGCCTAAGAGGATGGGTGATGAAACAAGGAAACGTCTACCCACCCATACAGTCAGGATTCGTGGAGCGCTACGCTCACAAACCCGCCAAGGGGCTGACTGTAAAATTAAAAGAGTTATCATTCAAAGCTTATAAAGTTTGCTCGGATAAGCTAATCGAGACTGGACCTACAGTAGTTCGGGATCCCTTGATTACAAGGCGTTAAAAAATACGCTAACAGGGAGACTTTTATTCGTTGTCAATATGATTAATTATAATAAATCGTTAATTGCATAATGTCTGAAAAAGCTTGATAATATGCAAATATGCAAAAAATGAAACTCACTTGAGAATTGTAACAGTATTTAGAAAACCTTAATTTAACGCAATATTGCTACGGTTGCCAATATAACTAGAAATAGCCACTATTGACGTCCTTATCGCATTTATAAACAAATTATGATGCAACTTCGAGTTCAGTTTGGCCTGAAGATCAAAAATTATCTTCAATTACGGAGGCACAAAGAATGCAGCAATCAAGTGCTGAGAATTTGTAAACTGTAATATATACAGGGTGACTGGCTTTCAGGGAATACATCTAATTACCAGTCACCCTGTATATGCGTGTCTGTACATCGTTGTTTTGCAGAGAGAGCACTATGGTTTCTAAGCATTTTCCAGTGATGAAAATTGCAGTGAATAACCAGTATTCTCAACGTTTGGACGCACAGAAAAGTAGAAAGCATCCCTCTTGCCAGTGACCTAATTTAAATTACAGGCGAATTTGTGAAATGTGGTTATTATCTCCAAATAAAATAAATCTAAATAAGCTACACAACATTAATAACAATGCAAAAAATTTTCATTCGTCCATGGCGAACTGGATTCACTCACTTGGTTTGCGGGAAGAGGAAATGATACGTTGGCCAAGGTCACGTCTATACTTGCTTTTAATCGTCCGTTCCATGTTCTAACGTGTGCAATAAAATAATTTACTGCCTTGATGTAAAGTGGTGTTATGACTTGTGAATCTACAGTTTAAAAGCTAACTGCATCGGGAATGAATTCTTGCTACACCGAACTTAACCCTTAGCAACAGTATTTGTATGGGGAAATTCTAGACTCGTCACAACAGTGATTTTACATAATCACCGTTTCTAGTATTGTGCTTCCACCGGAACGATTTGATAAATACGTCCACTGGCGTAGGATTGGTTGAACAGTTAACTGAAGAAGTTAAAAACTATCCATGCTTCCAGTGATAAAAATATGAACAAACTAATTCGTATTAATTTGAAAATTAAATTTGACTCCATTTTCACGTAACTGTTTTATCAAATTACGAAATTCACCAAACTTGGTTTTCTTCAAATTAACGCCGTGCACCCACTTTCTTTTGTTTTTGCGCAAAAACTGTAACAAAGGTAAATCATCGTCAGAATCATCACTATTCTCCCAGAACACATTATCCAGTAACAATTTCATACAAAGCAGTTGTCTGTGTGGCTATCGGGTGTAACGAACGTAGCATAAATAACGATCATAGCAAACATAGCGTAACTAACTCAGTTATGCTACTCCTCTACGCTGAACCTTGTAGTACCCTACGTTGATAACGGAGGCTGGATGTTAAAACCCTTCTGAATATCAAAAGCAGAAAAGTTGCAATTCCACGCTTGGTCTCAGAAACCCCTCCCATCAATCCATCCTTGCGACACGCGCACCGTGTAAGGAGCGCATAAGGTAAGAAAGAATTCTCAACTTACGGCAAAAGAGAGCGACGCCTTCTGGAAACGAGAAACATGCTGTTCCTTCTTTTGTCAGCCATTTCCGAGCACTGCACTCAATCCTTACAAACCGCACACTTGTCTAACCAAACGCGAGCAGCCTCATCCAATAGACAACCGCTCCTAATTTGCCACGAGTGTGATTTCCTTCCCCCCGATGGATGCCGCCACCTGTTACGTCAACAATAAATCAATTGGTGGAAGTTTCTGTCCACAATTGCCACAAGCATCTCGGCTAGGAACGTCGGGCAGTCTTGTTAAGTAAAGTGGCTGGCTGATTGTAGCACTCGAATCAGCAATAATGTAATATTGGTTGTTTTTCTGGTGGAACCTATTGAGGTTCGGTTGAATTTCGACTAGAAGAGCTCTAGTCCCCTTAGTCTAGTCTACAGCGTGTTCGTATTGGTACACTTGTGGAGGATAAATACATACACAGGGATGTTGCCATCAGGTGAATTCGTTTAAGCTTGTTTTCAGTCGACTTTATGGACAGCTAATTGGGACTGGACCTACAGTTTACAGTGGATCTGAACCATTATGTATCTCCACAGGAATAGAACTCATCACACCTTTATTACAATCCTAAAACGTTAATTCTACGCCATTGGGGATGCCCAACATCGTACCCACTACAATAGCCTACATGAGTATTTGCTGAATCATTTATAATACAAAGGTGCGCGACAGAAACAAGCCGAGAAAATGACAATAACGACACGGAGGGAGGAAAGAAAAGATTGGAAGAGAGAGAGAAACAAAAATAAACAAAGCAAGAGAAAAACAATAAAGAGGAGAGAGGGGAGATAACTATAAGGAAACAAAACAAGAAAGAAAGAACAGAAGAAAGGCAGAATCTTAAGCAGTCATAGACACAGAAGAGAGCCCGCCTGTACACATTTCACCCACCCTTGATGCCAACAAATGAAATTGCTTAAAGACATAACAGGGTAAACTGACATTTATCTAAAGTCAAACTCTTGGGTTTCAATTTGGTGGTACACGTCCTCATATTAACTAATTTTGCCGCCAGGTACCGCCACTTTCAGAAACGACATCTCTCAAAAAAGAAGAGCTCTTCTTCATTGTTTCGTAAAGCATTGTTGAAGGCCTTTTAGACGACAATTACGGCTCCTTAGTTTCAGTTCTGATTCTTCGGACTCCGATAGCATAGTGGTTGATACTATAGCATTGTAATCAAAGATCCTGTGTTCGATTCCCAGTTGGGAATGTACTCAGACTCCTTTGTGTTTAGTCTTCGTTTATGTAGCTGCCAAGATAAATTGTAACTAGAGCTGAGACGTTACGTGGGTATCTGGAAGTATAGAGGGAAATTAATTACCGATGCTTTCAGATATTCAGACTCCGCAAAATGCAAAGCGACACTTTCACGAATATAATTATCCTGAAATTATGCATGTGGGGATATATAGACTTTGTGATCAAATTATTATCTTATAGAAATTATGAATATCTTATATCAAAAAATCTTGTAGGTCGATATGGTAGTTACAAGAAAAAAATATATATTAAAATTTTAAAAAATCCCCAAGAACTTTCATTTGGTTCAATTTCTAAGTAACGCTAGCTGTGGGTATATCTGGCATAGGCTCAGAACTAATGGTATGCATTTTGATCTTCATGAAGTGATGAAACAGATAGAGGAAAGAACGCAACGCCAGTGTCTTAGGGCGGAATCAAACTAGCGACTCCTAAACTTACCAATACTTGAAGGAGACAGACAGGAGTCACACGCATAATAGTAACAGTTTGCATTTATCTTAATTTACGCCACTTTATGCACCTTTAGGTTAATCGTAACGATGATTACGGCTGATTTGATGAAGACAGACTGACAATTGAACACCCATTCCTGGGACTCGAATCCGGAACCTTTGGTATATTTCCCTCTCGATGTCTACATCTTCAATGAACGTGGAGATGGATTGAGAGTTAAAAGAGAGTGAGCTTGTTCAATCCCACTAAAGGTCAATAATCCGCCATTGGAACAAAGGGGAATTGTACTGCCACATAGGCGCTGGGACAGCAGCAAATTGAAAAGAGTACATCAACCCAAGACACCACTGGACTCTCTCAAGAGGTTTCAGCAGAATTTATGCTGAGTCAAGTAGTTTCCACACGACTGAAAGCTGTTCACAGGAGCACTTTTAACCGTGTCAGTTAGATTTTTTTTAAACTGGGTGAACTTAGATTATTATTATTATGTGATAGTGAATATTTCTTGAGGGCTAACGCTTACAAGGTTCCTAATATAGAACACGACACAATTACCTTTCAGTATTGTAACGATGGTAACAACCCTTATAAATAATTTAAATGATGTGTTGTGAAATAACTGTAGGAATAGTGGACGTGATGCTGTAACTAGCCATTGCTGTGCCCTGCATTAAAACAATAAACTATTATTATTATTTCTTTGCCTTTAAGGTGAAACATCCTCACAAACTAATCTAAATTTCGATACGAAAAGAGTCGTCAGGAAAACCACGTGACTTTTTTTAATCGTAAGGGAACTTTCAGACCGAGTGACAAGCGTCACGTGGAAACGAGCCTTCAGAAACTAATACTATTTTCACACCGAGGTGAGATAAGCTGAACAATTCACTTTCCAACCAGGAAAATAATCCCCACTCTTTTCTATATTTTCCACAATTGATGTTACTATTAATAACGAATTCCAATGACTTGTCTTTTAATTTCAAGTTAATTTTACAATAGTAAATTTGTTTAAATTGTTGGTTGTTATACTCAATTTTGCATTAAATGGATGGTTTTAAAGATATTTTGCCATCTTTGAGCCCCAAGCAAAAACATCGGGCGACGTCCTTGATATCAATCGTTTCTTTAAGTCATATCAAGTTTTTACGTGAAATTTATTTATTTATTTTGTTAACATTGTTCTTGGTTTTCAATATTATATGTAATTAGAAAAGATTTTACTGTCGAATTTGCCTTTCTTTAAAAAATAATTCTGACAGAAGTAAAAGTTTGCTCAGATGAGCACAGGGTCCACCTGATTGATTTCTGTGCTACTATTGAAACTAAAAGTAACTTTTATACGCTTGAATATAACAATAATGCACGTTAATTGAAGGACTCGGGTGTAAAACATGGTTATTTTGGTAATCTTGAGTTACAAAGTAAAATGTGCCATCCTTCGAGTGAAATTGCCATGTCATACAATTTGCATTGGACTCAGTGAAGCTTTGTGAAATTGGTGAACACAAGACGAAAACAATTTATCTACAGTATAGCTTATAACTCAGAAATATTGAAAAACAAATATTCTTGAGCAATTTGCTTCGAGCCACGAGAGATGGAAATAAATTAGCGCCTATTTACAATATAAGGATATTGACGCCTCTACCCCCAGGATAAATTACAGCCTACGCACTTGGCTTCCGAAACACTAAGTATCAGCTAAAAAATCTCAAAATGTATTAATAAAGAAATGAAAATAGATGAAAACAGCCTCACCTCTGTTACATGTTCTTCCAATTCGAGAAGCTGGCTGAGTCTATTCAACGGTGAGAGCCACCAGCACTGTCTGTTATCTCTTATTTAGAACGGAAGAGATTGCTTTCCCTATCTCTGTTTAAACTTCCTGCACGTCTACGATCAAATTCGCACAACGTCAATACAGACACACGAAAGAGGTTTTGGGCAGATAAAGACGTAGCGCGTACGGTATTAGAGGAGCCCCCTCCCCTCCCTCTTTTCCGGAATTTTTGGAAAACTTATTTTTCTCGAAAATATTTAATGTGTTTAAGGTGGGAATGTATGTTTACACATCTTTTTATCACTATTATAATGCGTCAATTCTCCCGATGCTTCACTTGTCGCCGATTTGTAAGCAAACTCGATGACACGGACCCATAATGTGCAATTTTATAATTGTTACTTCTAGAGAAGCCATTAAATCTGTCTAAACCAGTGGTTCTCAACCTTCGTCAGCTCCCGACCTGATAGCTAAATTCTTTTTTAAAAAGTCGATGCCCCGATTCCAAATTTACTCGTAAATACCCATTTAATTTTCTTAAACTTTGTGCATCAATTAATTTGTTCTCTTGAAAGTTAATATTAATAAATTATGGAATAATCATAAAGAGTAATGGTTCAATTATATCTAGGTTGCTCAAATATAATTTTGAATGGATCGAATGAAATATTGGTTTCATAAAGCCAACATTAAATAATTCAGTAAGTTCTGACTTTCATTAGCATGTTGCATTATAACACAGACAAATTTCAATTAATTACAGAATTTCTACTACAAAATATTTGTTAATGAAAACTGCAAAAATGACAAATTTCAGAGAACCTCCTACTTGTCCAGTATAATTGATACCAGGGGCCTGCATGTCTAACCTACTCACCTCAGTGATTCCCAAGGAATATTTCAAGTGGGAGAGACACCGAACCTAAAAAACTTGTAATCGGTGCAAGAAATTAAATAACCGTGTAAAGGAAGTCTTAATCTTCTATCTTCTATATATACGTATAAAAATGGATGTGTGTGTGTTGGGGGGGGGGGGGTGTATATTTGTTTGTCCCGGCATAACTCTCGAGTGCCTGGAGCAATTTCAACCAAACTTTGTACACGTATCACTTACAATCTGGAAATAATATTTTGGGATAAGACACCCCTGGCACCCCTAGGGGTGGGGTAGGAAGAGGTGACATGTAAAAAATCGAGAACCACCGATATTAAATTCCGCACAAACAGACATCCGTGACTCTATGCAATCCGCACAACGATAGTGTTTCTCGGGTTGTCTAACATTCAGGCTGTGTTGCGAATGGAGTCCATAGTTTTCGTGACACTCCCAATGCGGTTCAACTCCAAGTTCATCACCTATCGGCATGGGGGGTGAGAGGGAATGAAAAATAAAATGCCACAAATGACCTAGATTAGTGTCAAATCCATAGTTTTCGAAGTCGCTAAGCTAATTGGTGACATTCACGATCACATTTAATATTACTTACATTTTACATTATAGTTAGAATTCATCTGTTCGAAAGACGCACCTCCATCAATGAACTGCAGCCAGTCTTCCTGCAAATGTGACTCATGTTATCACTTTCGATACAGAGTTTGCAAACATCCAAAATTCATTGAAGCTGGTGAACGCCAACACACACAGTTATATGTGTGTGGCACTGTGCCACGCTTGTCATTTGTATTCCAAGTATGCGGCGGTACCAGAGTATGTGTTGCAAGGTTTGTTGCCACTGTATAGCAAGGGTCGCAAATTATATATTACATCACTTGGTTCCTTTCCAGGTTAAGACATGAGAAAAAAGAGTTGGGTGGCCCTTGAGCTAGGAAACTTGAAATGTTATTTTAAATATTGATTATATTTTGATTATTTTTTAGTTGTTTCTCCTCCTTCACCAGCTTAAAAAACGACAAAGAAAAATAATGATTTGATTTATTGTCGCTTTTCTTCCACTTTTGGATAATCGTGACGATGAGGATGAGTGATATGATAAATCTGAGGAAGGGACACTCGCAAAGAACACCCGTGCCTACGGTCCCTGGAGCCGTACATCAACTGAAAGATGTACTTCCTTAATGAAAATTGTGATGCTTAAAATGTAGAAAATGCGCGATTTTCTTTTCAATTTCTCCCGGACGCCGGATATAAGAGAAGAACGTACGAAATATTCTGGAGAAGAGGGGTGTCTGGTAATCCTAACCGTTTGACGATGCTGTAGAAAGTCATCTCACAAGCTCACAGCAAAGTAGTGAAAATACATCCTCCAAGAAGGTAAAGAGACGTATGGCCTACATTTCCAACCCAGCATTCTGTAATCCTACTTGCATCTGTATCTTACAGAGAAAGATAAATCTCCGTTCTCTCTCGGTTGACGTCACCGTTTCACTGCACACCCCAACCCCACGCCAGGACGCTTAATTGCTCGGGTAGATGAGAAATGCCATATCTGCTCTCAAGAAATCAGCTCCTCCCTGAAATTTTAATAGTTCTGGGAACACTGCGTCACGACGAGGTGCCTCTGACCTTGCGGACCAGACGCTGGAAGAGGCGAATGAACTCCTTGCTCATTCATTCTGGGGCTGAGAGGCTCTTGGAGCAGACGCAGGACAAACCTACTCCGCGTAGGCAGGAACCATTCCCTTACCTCCAGAGGAAGGGATAATAAAATTTTGTGCGGCGGAGAGAATGATCTGTACACTCACGCGCAAATGTTTTGAGTTTTCAAACAAATCGATACAGGTACAGCAAACTGATTTTGAATCAACGTCATCCTTACAGTCAGACAACCAGCAATACACAACGGATTCGCACGTTGCATCAACGCAAGGGTTTCCGTTAATGACGATGTCGATATGATCCTTTTCTATCATGCTTCATTTATGCCGGCAATAACTGCACGGAAAAGTAGGGATGATACGAGAAGAGAACTCTCGGTCTCGTATCGATATGCTTTGAAAATAGAGACGAGAATGAGACATGTTTTTAATATCGGAACGAGATCTAGATTTATTGTCCGAGGGACTTTTGTTTGCATTATTGTGCCACTTGTTCGGGGGGGTGGGGGTTAATGTGGAAAAACACTATTTTTAGTTCATTTTGATACGTATATTTTTCAATTTTTCTTATTTGGTATTATTTCGACACAAGACCAAGATAGGCTTCTTCATTCATTCACGAGGATAAAGGGAATGAGCTGGGGGGGGGGGGGCAAGACAAAAATTTTAAGGTTTATTAAAATTTACAAGTTAAGGTACTTTTGTCGACACCTTGAGACTTGAGCTACAAAGCAAGAAAGAGTAATATTTGTGATTTCGAAAATGTAACATTTATTCAGCAAATAATCCTTGACGTTATATTCATGGGATGGATTTTTTTTTACTCTTGCCTCCCCTCCCCCTCCCATTACCAAAGTTAAGCTTCAGGATCGATTCTGGCCACCAAAGTTAGGTCCTAAGTTACGCTACACCGCCTTGAATAACGTAGTGTGGAAAACGGCACTGTTCTGCGCGCTCTGGCTGGTTCCACTCGAAAATGATCCGCTAGAGGCGATGGTGTTGAACCCGGTGATTGGTATTCGTCTGCTTATAATGGAAGTAAATGGAGTTTTCTCTGCAACGTCTGATTCTTTTACATGAAGCATTTCTATGAACGTGATAATTGCTATGATATTTGGTACAGTGGTCGCGAAGATATTAACGAACGTTCTAGGCAGTCGACAACGTCCTGTTATCGTCATACTTTCGTTAATAATACGGGAGAAAAAATACGTTGCACATAAGGGTCCAAACAGCAAACGACACGTTCATATGGCGTATTCGCGTGCTACTTGTTACTTCGGTCGGTAAGCTCTTTAAAGGAAGGGTGCTCAGACCGAAGCGACGCGATACAGGGGGAGTTCCCAACTAAGTGACAAGCGACATGGTGCCTTCAGTTTATTGGCAAGCGTTCGCTGCTAATTGTGCTAACAACAGATAGGCGACACGAAAAACCGCACATTACAACAACAGATCTAGGCGACACGATAAGTCACACGTGTCGCTTTGTCGCTTGTGCGTCGCTCAAGCTGGGCCATTTCCTCAATAGCTTGCAACATGTTGCCGTGGTTTGTTGTTCGCGAATGCGCGATGCAATGATTGCGCACCAAAGCGACAAGGGGCACGCGACACTTATCGCTTGAGGATTTCACCAACCCAACGCTGGCCTGTGCTTTCCGTCATGCCGCTACGATGTGAAATGTTGCTCTTGATTGGCTCGTTTCCAAGCAACATGTGTCGCTTCGGTGTGAAAGTTGCCTTGGACCGAAGGACCCGTGTCGCTTTGGTGTGAAATCCTCGTATCGTTTGTCGCGTGTCGCTTTGGTCTAAAATCTCCTTGAGGAAACTGTGCAGTCAGAGCTTTTGTCCCTACGGTTCGAAAGGCTGCATTGATTTCCGACTGCTCGCTTTCAAGCGACACTTGTGGTTTGTCGCCTCGGTATGTAATATCTCCCAGGATACTATTTATATTCTAATAACATAGAAAAATAAAATTCTAGTACACAGTCCAAGACCTGACGTCCGGAATCACTTTGCGATGTTTCTTCTTGTGTTACGCATGCTATTTATTTATTAATTTTATTTTACTTTTCTTTCCAAATTAATGTCATTTCGTGACTGCAAATCACTCCACAAATATAACTGTTTCCATCAATTCACTTACCGCCTTTCTAGACAAACAAATCTACACAATATATTCCAAAAACTAACTAAGCCGCATTACTTTCATAACAAAATTAGCACCTGGTTCGATCGCACTGCCATCTATGTTTCTCATCCGTCTGGGGAACCAGTTTCTTGGGTCGTTTTCCACACTATACGTTATTCAAGGCGCTGTAGTTACGCCAATGACTCCAATCCTAGAAGAGGGATGGGCCTCCCAGATGGCGCAGTGGTAGCGTCGTCGCCTTGTAATCAAGGGGTCCCGGGTTCGATACCTGGTGGAGGCACATAGTGGTTCGGATCCCAATTTAAGCTGTAGGTCCAGTCCCAATTACCCTTACTGTGCATAAAGTGGACTTAAAACACCAAATCAATCCAAATCCAATCCTAGAAGAGGGATACCGATTTCCCTTGGTCTTAGAGATTATCGCTGTATTAAGTAACTCTGGGGTTCTCCCAGTCTCTAGTAAATGGATACCTGGAAGATAAAGGCAACCGAAGCGGGTGCTGATCACATCACCTTCACGTCTGACCAAGATTCAATGTGTGGGGTTCTACCTCCACATCTCCCTAAATACATTCTTGGTATCTTACCAAATATCTATGTAAAAACATGGGGTAAACTTGAAAAATTATTTCCTTGCTTGTGCTAAGTAGCGCCTTACGTTCTCGACTTTCCTAGTTATGGACGTTTTCAAATGCATTGTTTCAGATTCAATATTAGCAGACCTCCGTGGCGTAGTGGTTAGCACGGCGGGCAACGACATCAAGAGTCCTGGGTTCGAATCCCTGCCTGGGTATTGCTGTTCTTTGCGAGTTACCCTTCATCAATTTCACCATATTATCACTCATCCTAATCTTCGCGATCAGCCAAATGTGGCAGAGATGAGAAGTAAAATGAACCGAATCAATCAATCCATCAAATCAGATTCAATATAACGAATTAGTTTCCTCGTATGTTCAGAGTTCAACCGTGCCTTCCCCTGACATCGAACTAAACTTCGCCCCCATGGAAAACTCTATTTTTTCCTCAATACCGCCAGGCGATCTTAAGAGACAAATCCCTGTGGAGAAGGCATGGCATGGCCGTGGGCAGGAAAAAAAATCGGGTTGGGGGTTCACTCAAATTTATTCCCATGTGGGTCGCAAGAAATTAGAATAATTGAAATAATAACAATAATTTTTAAATAATAATCATTAAAATTTCATAATAAACTATTTTTTTAATGTATTATTATTATTGCTGTCCTTATATCCTTGAGGAGATTTTCTACTCTATCCATCAGAATTGTGAATATGCAGCACAATTGTTTTTTTTTTTGTATGTTTCATGCAGTGTGTACTGAAATGCTCAGTTATTATATTTTGTTATTAAATTTTAAATACCTTCAGGAAAGAGCTTTGAAAGTAAGAGAAATTTTAGTGATGACGTTTAGGTTGTTTGATCATTCACAAAACTTAATTTTTGGATTTTTGAAAACTGTGGAACCAGTTATTCTTTGGATTAAATGGTAAAGCATAACCTAGTGCCTGAATTGTAACCTCAATTTTTCGATCTAACGCAGTTTTTCTTTGGTTATTCTGTTCGAATACTAACTAACTGGACTATTTTCGTTATTAACAATAAAACTAACAAACGTTCTGCTATTTTGTAACTTGCAATAAACGATGTCAATTCTGGGGAGGGGGGTTCTATAGAGCAGTTTAATCCCACTTTCCGACGCTCATATTGTTACTATGCTTAACAAACAGCATTATATAAAACCACTATGCGCTATACAAATATGTGTTTTATAGGACTGCATATAGGCTAAATATATGTACTATTCATATATCGACCGCTGGGTGAAGGATAGTGAACGTAACGTGCTACGAAGCTACATATCCTAGGTTTGAACTCTTATCAATGGGGATTCAAACCCATATCGAACAGGGAATTAAAACGTTGGAACGGGAATTTTGGTAAAAAAAAAATAAAACATTCAAATGCTGACCAAGAGAAATTTATTGTATATAAAAAAAATGAACTAAAAACATAACGTTTCCACCCTCTGACAGGGTGTTCTTCAGACAAATATTCACAATAAATTGAAAGAGATCTTTGTCTGAACAAGACCCTGTCAGAGGGTGGAAACGTTATGTTTTTAGTTCATTTTTTTATATGCAATAAATTTGCCTTGTCAGCATTAGAATGTTTTATTAATATGGAAACAAGGTTTAACAGTGTTACCATTGGGAATTTTGGAACAATCACAAGGGAATTTTCAGTCAGATCCAGGAGCAGGACTGGAAAGAGCAGAAGTGAAAATGAAGGAGTTGCAGGTGGGCTGCAAGAATTAAATCAGTTTCCCCTCAAATTTCAGAATTCAAATTTTTGAAAATTCTAGATCGATAATTTCAGCATTAGTCTCCCTGTTGTATTTTTATAAAACTGAGAATATATTTTTGAAAATGTGTTACAAATTTTGGTTTCTGAATTTCCATTAATCCAACATGACAGAAGTTTCGGAGGGGGGTTGGAGTTTGAACCCTAAAAAAAAACAACTCTAAATACGACCATGGGAGAAGGTATGATGCTAGCGGAGTCTTGAAACAGCTGAGTCTGGACTCTGGAGAATGCAGATGCATCGCTGGTAGCGGAATTCTCCTGCCGGGTGATGTCATCGACAAGAGCCAACGACCGGATATCCCATGCATCAGACGTCAGCAGAACAAGTTGCTGGAGTGAAACGCATTGAAATTTAACGGAACCTGAAAAAAAGGTAATGTCTGTGAAATGAACATGCCCGCTTTGCACGATGCTTACGTCACAAGTGAAACATTTCTCAAAGAAGACTTTCGACAAAGTCTTTGCTGAGATAGGCGAAAGGTACGATGCTACCGACCTCTTCATAGCCTCACAACGGTATTAGGTACATAAAAAGAAATAGAGAAGTAAGGAGAAAAGGAGGAAAGAAGGAAGTGGACATCAAGGAAAGTAGTTAAAAAGGACAGAAAGAAGTGGAAAACAAGCATGGAAACCGGCGGAAAACAAGCATGGAAAACGGTGGGAAACAAGCATGGAAAACGGTGGGAAACAAGCATGGAAAACGGTGGGAAACAAGCATGGAAAACGATGGGAAACAAGCATGGAAAACGGTGGAAAACAAGCAAGGAAAGAGCGGAGGGAAACAAGCAAGGAAAGCGGAGGGAAACAAGCAAAGACAACGGTGGAATTCAAGCAAGAAAAGGGTAGAAAATAAGGAAAAAAAGCAGTGGAAAACAACGGAAAAAGCAGTGGAAAACAAGGAAAGGAAAAATGTGAGAAAAGGGAAAAGAAGGAAAAATCAAAAGAGAAGGGAAAAGGACGAAAGAAAAGATGGAATGTGAGAACGAAAGACGCGATAGAGAATGAAAGAGAGGAATGGAAGAAAATGGGGGAGAAAGAGAAAGAAGGAAAATCAGAGCAAAGAAGGAAATTAAGAGAAAAGAAGGAAATGCAGAGGAAAGAAGGAAAGGCAGAGGAAAGAAGGAAAGGCAGAGGAAAGAAGGAAAGGCAGAGGAAAGAAGGTATGGCAGAGGAAAGAAGGTATGGCAGAGGTTCGTCGTGAAAGTTCCGCAAGCAAACGTATAGCATTGCCTGTCGACCTGTAATTTCCCCGAGGTGAAGCATTAAAGATGAGCGAATGGCCTTGCGATGAGAGCGATCGATCTTCGTAACGAGTTCTCGGAATCTAGAGGAGCAACAGGTGCTCCGACGACAGCGCTCAATACGCAACAAAGAGCAGTCCGCTTGGTTTTCCATCACTAATAGTGACGTGTAGCAGTCTCTTGTGGCCACAAATCTACCCGTACATTGAATCACCAAACATGCTCTGAATAATCCAGACGAGTATTATTTGGCCACAACGATACATTCTCCATCACACAACTTTTCCGGCACGGAAATCTCGAAACACAAAGATTAAGGCACAGCGCTGTAAGACACCACGGGTCCAGTGTTTGAATCCAGGCCATTATGGACATTGGTTTGATTGATTGATTTGGTGTTTTAAGTCCACTTTATGCACAGTAAGGCTAATCGGGGCTGGACCTACAGTTTAAAGTGGGATCCGAACAACTTATGCCTCCACCTGGTATCGAACCCAGGTTCCCTTGATTACAAGGCGACGACGCTACCACTGCGCCATCGGGGAGGCCAAGGATGGTCATTGGTGTTATGTGTGATTGTCCCTTCATCCCTTTCATCATATCCCCATCCTCGAGATTAGCCAAAAGTGGCAGAAAAGCGACGCAAACAGAAATACACGATTTAAGGTCACTTCATGCACAGATAGGGTAGTCTGGAATTGCAAAGTGTAAAGTAGGATCGGAGCAACTGTATGTTCTCTAATCAGGAATCGAACTCTGGATGTCTAATAATAAAAAGTAGTTTGCCCTCTTACCCCTTTTTTGGACCTTGATGAAGATATTTTGAATTAAATGCAGATATTATTCTGATCGGTAAATCCAATATTTTTAACAATAGTTGCCGACGCCAGGGGTGCCGGATTCGAATCCCATCAAGGGCGTAAGTGTTCTTTGCGAGTGTCCCTTCATCGATTTCATCATGTCATTCATCCTCATCTTGGCGCTTAGCAAAAAAAGTGGCAGAAAAAGCGAATTAAAATAAACTAAATCAATCTAAATTAAATTACTAATCCGACACTTCTCAAAGTGACATTAGTTTTGCCTCGGATTATACGGAACATCTGATTATATGTAGAAATTAACGTAATGCAATAAATTTGCACATTGCACCAGATTACCGAGAGTCGTACGCATCATAAGATGGGTCTACCTAGCAATTAGAGAGGGCGTAAAGGCTGAAGGCCTTTTAGTTAAATTGGCTACAACTTTGAGCATGCGCATTGATAAGTACTCTTTCTGTCACGTGACAAGAGTGTGGTATATGAAATGTGAAATAAAACCTGGGAAGAGAAACACTACGAGTGTTTCAATGCCTGCCTTCTTTACTTTTCGTATGCTTACGAACTTGAGCTTATCTTTACCTTTAATTAATTGCAGGCCCGGATTTCCCAATAGGCCTCATAGGCCCGGGCAGAGCGGCACTTTGGTAGGGGTGGCACGATTGTTTGTTTTAAATTTATAAGGAATAGCCTACCTAATTCTCGGATTGCCTCTTTACTTCTCCGGACACACGAATGGAATGACAAATGTAGTTCACCTCAACACAAAATAAGTGAGAAGAACCTTAAGCTGAGGGGGAATTCAAAATCACGGGTAGACTTTCATCTGGTGGAGCAGTTAGAAGAGGAATGCAACTATTGGAAGAATATTTTAAAACTGATTGTTGCGATAGTCAAGTTTTTAGCACTGAAGGGACTAAGTTTCCGAGGGACAGACGAGCACATAGGAAGTCCTAACAATGGTAATTTTCTCGGTTCTCTTGAGTATCTTCCTGAATTCGGCCCTCACAACACCTGAGGACATATATAGTAACGTGGGTTCTGGGAAAACATCGTATCTTTCTAAAACTATATACGAGGAACTAGTTACTTTAATGAGTGATCATGCTCTTAAATAAATTATTAAAGAGTTGAAACAAGCCAAGTATTTCGGTATTATTGTTGATTTATGTCATATCGCTTTGTTATATTTTGTGTATATAACTATCATTTAATTAATACTGCATGCCGTTAATAGTAAAAATAGTAATACAGAAAGTAATGATTATTTTTTCATTCTTGATAAACGGTATGGGGGCGGCAGCTTGTTTGGCCTAGGGGCGGCAAAGTTAAATCCGGCCCTGATTGCCTTAACTGCTTGTAAAAGCTTTTCTAATAACAACATAACATTGATGCTCGAAGGAGTTCAGGTACCGGTTGACCACTAAATCTGATACCTTAATGTATTACACTGCCTTATTTGTATAGAAGATTACAACCTTATTATTTCATGATTTAAGAATTGGGTTTAAATATATCATTGGACTTTACATTAGAAGTTTTTATCCTCTTGTTATCTTGACAATGAATGGAATTATTGTGCATACATGATTATACAACAGTTCGTTGAGAAGAGAATTATATTTACGGCCTTAAGTTCAAGGCAACTTTTCTGAGCCATGATAAAGCGAATTTATGTGAAAGGAGGATCACAAAGGTTACAAAGGAGATAAAAACCAGACATGAGGATTCCGTTCTGCCCAAATAAATGCGTTTTGAAAGCAAACCAGAATGGAAGGGTAAAGGCAAATAACTAATAATTTGAGGTAAAAATTCGTACCAGTACGGACCTACGAGGCAAAATAAATTATCTCAATCGACCTGTTTGCAGGTAGAGGCAACTTCCAATCAAAAGTGTGTTTAGTCTGAACTTCCGGAAGTAGTAACTAAAAAGATCTCTAACATTCCTTAGTTAAATATTTCACAAACAGAAGTAAAACTCATCATAACTTTTAAAAATACTTCGTCCATTTGTTAGTTAAAAAGAACAACTTCACCGCATCTTAAATTTTTTTATGACCCACGAAATATATAAAATCCACACTTTGTAGCTCGCCATGCCAGTTTCAAATGTCTGAAGTAGCCCAATGGCTCGGGGAGTTGGTCCATCTCTGATGTATGCATTTCGATGCAACAGATGCTCTTGCTTGCCCAGGCATTTAACATTTACATATGGCAACACTGTTGTTTCACTGTCTGGTGATAAGCTCACACAAGCAATTTGTGCTCCAATTACGGGAGGTGTCAGGTTGTTGACATGCGTATGATTGATTGATTGAAATAGGTTATTATACGTCACGTTTACGCCACTTTTGGCTATACGCGATGATGGGGATGAATTATATGATGCGAGGGATGAAGGGACAATCAGGAGCACCTATGGACGACACAGCAAAAGCTCCACAGAGGATTATCCTGGTTATAGGTACAGGCACCAGAGCGTTGACAACAGTAATAAGAATTATAAATAATTAATATTTATAAACTAATAGTAATAATATTTTATGCCAATTCATTATTATTATATCTTTGGGGCTATCCTACACCAGATCAGTGATTTTCCAGGATATATATATATATTACGTTTTTACTGAAATAAAATCCCCATTTTTAGACCATTTAAAACTCCAACAATTTATTATTTGGATTAAATGCTATAAATATGACAACACGAACTTTTGTCCTGCTTTTGCATTTTTGCATTATTTTTCGACCTCTCTCTCTCTCTACTTTGCTGGAATATTAACTGAATTTTACTTCTATTTTCGACTACTAAAATAAGTTTTTATTTCTTCGATTGGAAATGAACGATGCCCATTTCCAGGGCAGTTCGATTATTCGGTTCCCTCACCCACTTGCATTTAATTTACACATACATGCGCCTAAACGTTAGGCAATCCGCACACTTACCCGATTAAGTTACGTGTCTTTCACTACACGATTTTATCTACTTCAAGCGGTACGGTACTGTAGCAAAGTATTAACGCACTTTCACAATTGATTAATTGATTTGGTTTATTTTACTTCGCTTTTCTGCCACTTTTGGATAGTCGCGAACATAGAAATTGGTTTTCAATGTCCCAGTTACAACTTCATTATAGGAATAATCAAATTTCTAAGTACAATTCCATTCAAACAGCAACTTTCGAATTCTAGACAGAACCAACGTATGCTATTGTTTGAAGGAAGCGTGGCTACATGTTCCAACTATTGGCCCCTTCTGACTAGGGCAGTGGTATCAATCTTCGTGAGATTGTGGCCCAATATTTTCTTTTACAACTCGATGCGCAGATACTATTTTTTTAAAAAAACATTGCACATTAATGAATAGCTACCCTTGAAAGTAAATACCAATAAGCTAATTATAGCATCATCATAAAGAGCAATAGTTTGACAAATATTAAACAAGGTTTAAATTAGTTGTCAACCACTGAATCCAATGGAATATTGTACTTTGTAATTGATGCCAGGACGCGGCGATTGTAACACATGTATTTTAAAGGGCCTTCCAATGGCATAGCGGTGACGTTGTCGTCTTGCAAACAAGGGGTATCGACCCCGGTGGAGGTACATAGTGGTTAGAATCCCAATCTAAACCGTGGAATCAATCCCGATTGGCCTCTTGTGTGTAAAATTAACATAAAACAAAAACTCAAAACTTTTGTTTCAAAGTCACCTATCCGTCAAATGCGAATATTGCATTCTGAAGGGCAGATGACGTAGCAGCTTGGCGCATGCAGCTGCCAGGATGACGTGGTTTGTCGACAGAAGACAGAAATCCACGTTTGATATAAATGAGCAAACATTGTACGACATTTCCTTGTTTTCGTCTAACGCTAGCTTCCATATTGCAATTTTGTTTCCCATTTCACCATACCAATTCCCACAGATACATACGAAAACATGCAAGGATAAAGTTTCCTACAAACGATACCATGCACTGGAGTCAAGACAGAGGAAGTTACCCAATTTGTAGAATGCGGGAAGGATTTAGAAAGCATAAATATATTTTTAAGAAATTAACTGACCAATTTTCATAAATGATGTGCGGTGCAGAATCACAATAATTTGGCATTTTTATGGACTATAAGAAGCTTTGGTAGCTGAAAACTATTTAACGTGCCCATATATGGAATAGTGTAACGTCTGCTTTATACGTAGTTAAAGCTGTACAGTTTACGGTGATCCGAACCCTTGATTACCCAAGGTTCGCACTTATTTTGACAAAACACATTCCGTAACTTTTCCTTGTTTTACAGGCAATTGTAAAATAAATTTTCAGACCATTTTACGTGCTAGTGTTCAATGCACTTGCTACTGAAGAAAACAAAATGAATTCAACCATGTGTTCAAAATAAATCAACAATAAACTGACTATAAAATCATTTTTATCTGGAATGTCTTCTATCTGTAGAATCTCTGAGGTTAGAAGAAACTTGATTTTTCACTGGATTTCCAGGTCAATAGAAATGTTGCCCTAGCCATAGATCTATCCGAGTTGTTCACGGATATGTCTTTCATAGAAGCTCTGCAGTTAAAAAAAAAAAAAACTTGATTTTTACAGAACCTTTCAAGATTTTTTTGATTTCGAGGTAAATAGAAATGTTGCCCTAACCATAGATCTATGAGTTGTTCACGGAAATGTCTTTCATAGAAACTCTGAAGTTTAAAAAAAAAACTTGATTTTTCCCGAACTTTTCAAGATTTTTTTGATTTCCAGGCCAATAGAAATGTTGTCTACCATAGATCTATCAGAGTTGTTCACAGGTATGTCTTTCATAGAAGCTCTGAAGTTCAAAAAAACTTTATTTTTCCCGAACTTTTCAGGAGTTTTTAGGATTTCCAGGTAAATGGAAATGTTGCCCTAACCATAGCTTTATCATAGTTGCTCACGGATATCTTTCGCGTCACACAGCATAAATATTCTAATTTCACTATTTGGAAAATGCAGTTATCTGGACGTTAATTTCGGTCAGCGGTGTGTGAAATGCTCAAGACATTTGCAACTAAAAGCTCATTAAGTAGAGCATGCGACAACATGGCAACGTTGTGTTTGGATTACTTACAAGAACTTGCTCCTGAGGATGTTGTCCAGATCCTGGAATCTGACGCGTCTCTCCATCCTGCTCCAGCGGTCACAATGGAATCTTTTCATTCACAGCATCCGTCAAGGTAGAACCACACGAGAAGGTCACGGAGTACAACATTTGCGATTGAATGGGCCACACAGATATTGTCGCTCTCTCCCCCCCTTATGCACACGCACACACACTCACGCACTTCACATCGCAAGCACCGACACGCACCGTGACGTCCTTGCTTCGCACCCAATCCGCGACATGTCGCTCACGTGGACGGCAGGTGAACTTGGGACGAGTGACTGACCGTACTCACGCCACGCACCCCACAGACTTGTCTCGCAGAAGTCACCACCTGAAAAAATGAAACTGCACGGTCGGCGAGCAACGTTCGCGAAGAGCGCTACACTGCGGCAAAGGTTGGCGGACAGTGTTTCCAACCGTGAGCGCTGACTTTATTTCTGACTCACCCACTTGCGACACCTGTTGGCACTAGAGGAAAACTTAGATGCGTCAGAGGAAACGGAGTGAACAGCCGGGCGATGACCACGCGCCGAGAATTCCAGATGATTTGCACCGCGTCAATACCAGCACAATTTCGCCAGTTCCGGTAAAATGCTTCCCTTTTTTTTTAAGAAAAAAAGCTTGCATGTTTGAGAAAATGATTGGCATTTTAGAAAGGATAATTAATTAACAAATGCCAGAGAATGTAATTAACAGCGAACATTTCTTGCAATTGCGTGCCATATTCATTGGTGTAGAGAATGAGGAAAATTGTAGTGGAATGGGGGGTGGGGGGAAGCTAGTCTACGTTCGGAGTTATTAGAGCCGCGCTAGGTTTCACATTTTACACCGCTTTGTTTTCTCTGTAGACCAAAACTTATGGAAATGCAGGGATTCGAACCCTGCACCTCCGGAGGCGAGGTGACCACGCATTACAATCGGTTATTTGGGTGGTATGAGTCTACGTTCGTCTTAGCTATTTCACCAATTCATCCTCGTCGTCGCGGTTAACATCGATAGGTGGAAGACCGACGTATTTTTTTTTAATAGAAAGACTGACTAATACTACGTATATCGAGTCTCGGTTATACAAAGTGGTAACGCCATTGCCTTGTAATCGTAGGCGATATATCGTCAAGAAAATACGATACGGTATTTTATCCGTTTCGTGATATCGGCGATATATCGCTGACACGATAAAGGAGTCCCAGGCTCCATACCCGGTGGCGGCACTAGTTGTTCGAATCCCACTTTAAAACTGTAGGTCCAGTCCCGATTAGCCTTACTGTGCATAAAGTGGACATAGAAAACGAACTCAAAGAAACTAACTCGGTCAAAAAACGAAAAACAGACAACCTACTTACAGTTTACATGCAGTTTTAAGAACCTCTATGGAAATAATGGTGGTGTTTCACAGACGTGTAACTCTGTCAGTTCACGGTAATGAAATGTATTGCACGAGTTGTAGATTCGTCCCAGCTGTGCAAGCTTCTCCTCATTGCCGTTTGGCGACGCTGATTACGAAAAATTCCCCTCATTTCCACCGTGATGGGTTAGAAGCGTCCCAAATCGTGTTTTTCCACAGACCTTGATTGATTGGATGCAATGATATCCACACCCACAACACCCTCGCCAAATGTTTCATAAAAGCCAAATTTACGGTAATTTTGGCTTCAAAGTTGCACTTTTATTTCCCTCAAACTTCTGATTGGATTTAACTCGGATGCTTCTTTCTCTTCCATTCAAGCACAACAAGATTAATTCACTCGACAATAACTTATTTCTAGTTCGACTGCGTTCCAAGCCCAGAGTCCTTGCCTTGGGCGCCTCCACGAAAATTCTTTCACCTTAGCATCCAGAGAACACACATTGGAAACAGAATTTCCAAATTGAGCTTTTCCTCCGCGTTACATATTTTCAAGTTAACAATAAGTGTCGTAAAGTACATTTTGATAACTTGGATTGAAACTCCGTTACAGTTAGTATTATTAAAAAAAAAACAACTATACTTACAAACGCTACTCTGTGTGAAACGTCAATGTTTTTCAACAGCAGATGATTTTCACGGAACCTGTTTCCCTTCTCCATTTCATCCCTACGTTTCCGATGAACTTGTCCAGTCAGCGCATGAGCACTGAGTCGATGGTCGTGGTCAAGACAGACGACCTATACCGTTTGGAACTATACCTGCGGGGTACCACGATCCCCACACAAGACACAATGATAAATGTACTACTCCCCTACAACAGTCACAATTCTATTTAACAACCATTTCAATTAGATATTAAAACGTAAACTAATTTCTGAAGCAAATTCGTAGATTTCAAATGCTAACAATGCAACACATTAACAATCGTGAAACTAATAATTCAACATATTATCAAGCAAAACTAAAACAATATTTTAAGTGATTGTTTTTGTTGGCTAAGACAGAGCAATACATGTATAAATTCAATGTTAGAAGTTTGTACAATGGGAAATCATCATAGCAATTCTCGTTTCGTCCTTCTAGCACCAAAGATACAAGAATGTTAATTTACGATATGTTAATAATGTTAGTTACATATAGAAAATAACAATTAGTTGAAGACTGAGAAAACAACTAACAATATGAAAATGAAAATTCAATAGAGCCAACAAGTATACATCAAATTCATTGGGAACGACGTGTTTATAATTATAATATTATTTTGTTTGCTTCTATTTAGTGTATTGTAATAATGATATTTCTATTTAGTGCTGAGCACAGCAATGGCCATATGCAGTACCATGGCCAATATTTCTACAATTAGATCATTATTTAAATTACTTATTAGAATTTTTACCATTGGGACAATTTACAGAGAACAGTGAATTGTGTCTATATTTTGTGAACTTGTAAGTAATTGCTTTCAAGAAATAGTCAATATCACTCTTCGATCAGAGCATTTTCTGTACAAATTTGCTTATTTTCTTTACTCCTTCTTAAAAACAGAGTTTGTACATTAATATTTCCAACCATTCCTCGTATTTACATGCTACATGGCAACTTCGAATTTTCGTTCACAGTAATCTGACAAACAGTATCTGAATCGATTCTACAGAAGGTCGTTTCACGTCCATGGTAAAAAAGTTAGAACCCACCTCACCTTAAGAAAAACCGTGACGTCACGAGCGGTAGTGCTCCACGTGATACCCCTGTCTTGCAGCAATGGCCCTGCAGCGGAGTTTCCATTGGAGGAGACTGCGTTGAACACATTGGTCCAAACGATCATATTCCTCCTGACAAGCTTTCCAAAGAACCTCAATTGTGCGGGGCCGTCTGCTTCCCAAGGCTCGTTTCAACAACGGAAACCCACAAAAATCCATGGAAGAGGCATCGGGGGATTTCACAGGGATGTATGTAAAGGGGATTGCATGAATGCCCGTTTCACGTGCCATCCAATCCATGTATGCCTGCGTGGACTTTGCCGTATGACTGGAAGCCTTGTCCTGGTGGATGACAACACGAGATGTGTCGCTGCCATAGAGAGAAGGAATATCATGTCTGTAAAGTGGCTCCAAAATATTCGTCTGGTAATAGGCTGCATTTATTTTAGCCTTTTCTCCCACTCTGCGCAGTGGAAGTTTGCCGTTATGGCAGTAACCACCAACAACAACCATGAACTCGCGTGGAAAACTTTCAGCACATTCACGTACCCACTCAGATCGACCTCTTGCATCACGTGGACGATAGTAGATGGCCCCTTTTTTTTTTTACCACATCCCGACAGATACAACCATGCTTCATCCAGGGACACCACATACTTCCAGCGGTCCCCTGCCAGATGCCGTTCGTAGAGCTTCCGACTGTTGGTCTTCCTCTCCTGGACATGTGAGGCACGCAACTTATGAACTTGAGCCTTGTGTTTCCGCACAAGTTGTAAATCTTGGGCTATGATGCGATTCACAGTTGCAGGGAAACATTGCACTGCCTGTGCAATCACTCTTTGCGTTGCAGAGTTTTCACATCACACCAAGGATCTCACTTTCCGCACAACATCGGAGGAACGCTTGGGCTTCCGATATGTCCGAGGCCCACTTTGACTGGTTCCAGCAACAGGTACGGTGCAAGCTTTATGGCGATTCAACACTGCATTGATGCCCTTCTTTGACACATGTAATGCTTTCATGTGGCACTGTTTAATTATCTGGCTATAACTATAACCAACGTCGGAAAGGGCACAGATGTACCCCTCCCAAAATACTGGAATTTTTGGTGCCATATAAACACTCACTCACACACCAACCATCGTCATTGAAAGTCAACACACAGTACTTTCGTCCTACTGGCTCTGGCTGCTCTGTGCTGTGCCTACGTGATGCTCCCTGGTGATCGAAATCGTTACCATCAACGTGAAACAACCTTCTGTATTTCTGTCATATGGCATTGAGCTGCTGAGTATCACAAACCATGCCCATATCCAAGTATTGAACGTACGCTTGTGACACATAAAAACTTGAAAGTTTCCAAATTATTAAAAGAAGTACAATTAAACAATATAAACTTAGTAACATTTTAGTGTTATTTGCAAGTTTTATTTATATGTCTTCCAAAAAAAGGGATTTATTCGTAGATGATTATAACAACTGTTGATAATATTGTGCCCTTAACTCCCCCCTCCCCTCGAAGAAGCATGGATTTTCTTACAAAATATGAGATACAGATGTTCTGTGTGTGAGAGAGGGGGTGGGTGATATGAGTGTTATTAAGTAGTTTTCTGACATTGGATACTTTCCTCAGCTTTCTTGCTTTTCTCGATGGCTTCATACTGTTAATATACAATTTATCAATCGGACGTGGAAGAATATCCTGGAACGCCAATATTTGCATAACAGTTTCTATAGAAGTAGCGGGTAACATAGCGGACTGGAAACTCACTGGAGTCTTTAGGTCTGGTTCTGGTTCACCCACGCTGTTCGGCTGGAGTTTCCTCGTCACGTGCGCGAAACATACGTCTCAATCTTTTTTTTTTCGTGACTTCCTAATGTCGGTTCTTGGTACATGGAAGGAAGACATTCTTTTATTTAACAGGAGAATATTCAAAGCTACACCTTTCGTTTTACTCTCAGCATGCGCCTTGGTATAGGCGGATCTAGATTTTTTCTGAAAGGTTGACAGAATAGGATGTAATCCTACGTTGTAGCGTTGCAAATATAGCATGCAGATGTTTATAGATATTAAACACAGACTCGAATAAACACACACACACAAGCCAAGGATTCTTTATAGCTTCAATTTGCGGTCACAAAGTAATCAGGACTGGACTAAAAAAAGACAAAAAATGGATTTAAAAGAATGTACTGTCCTGACTAAATAGGAACATCTGACAGCTTTGCAGCAAAGGTTAGGAAAATAAAATTACCAGTTATTGCTGACTTCAGAGTTCTGAAGCCTGCCTCTCTCCATAACAAACGATTCATTTATGCAAATCGAAATTCTTGCGAAGTCTAAAAAGATATCGTCAATATTATTTTCGTAGGTTTCTATAGGTTTACATTAAAATATTTCATAGTTCGATGGTGGGCGTTGCCCCATGGCTCCTCCCATGGGTACGGGTCTGGCGATAGCATTGACCATTCAGTGGTCATATCGAGACTAGACGAAACTTGGCAGTCTCTCGTCTTGTCTCGTTCTCGTCTCGATTTGTAAACATCCATCGCTTTCTCGTCTCGGTTTCATCTTGAGTGTTGAAACAGTGCAGGGTGCAAACCCTGATAAAAAATTGTCATGAATATATGCAACCATGCTTCACACGTTCACACGTAATTACGATAAACAAAATATATTACGCAATTATAAATACTCAGATACCCGCTTGATATATCTGAATAAGTCGCATGGTAGGAACATTTTGATTTAGGCAAAAATTTCCAAGTATTGTACAGTCACGAACACTTCTGGGTTGTGACAAGCACACTGACTTCCAATGCGATCGCACTGAAAATTGTACAATTAATAATAACAAAATCAAATTTAGAAACATATAGCTCGAGAAATAAATTCCTTAAAAAGGGGGGGTGGCTTCCCTTCATAGGCGCCGACTCCATGGGGCTTAGGGGGGCTCGAGCCCCCCCCCCAATTTTAATGATGTGGGGGCAGAGCCCCCCAAATAATTTTGCTTAAGAGGATCTAATATATTATTTTGCTTCTCTTGTAAAGTTTACTCTGAATTGGGCCACATGAACTTAACTTTAAATACACCTTTGAAATGTTCTAGACCATCAACTTTGGGGGGGGGGGCTATGACCGGAGACAGCAAAACACATGACTTATAACTATATACTAAGTATATAATTATTATTTACTATTATACATATATTAATCAGAGACATAATGAATTTAGCCAACGACTTGTTAAAGACTGTTTGGGAATCCCCTAAAAGAATGCAAATATTTAGGAATATTTTTGATGTAAATGAGAAGGCTGGCCATACTGGACTGCGACCACTTTGCCCTCGTCGGTGGACGTTGAGAGCCCAGTATGCAACAGATCTTAAGGAACTATGAAAACCTTCTCAATTTTCTTGAGAAATGTTCTGAAGAAGATTCTACTGACGCAACATTAAAATGTGCTGGATATCTGGAGACAATGCTTCACTTCAAGACATTTTTCTTTCTCTCCCTCTACTGCCATGTGATGGGTCCAATAGAAGAGGTAAACTGTAAGATTCAGTTTCCACGCATTGGTGCTACAGAAGTGGAATCAAAACTAAAATACTTGACTGACATCTTTCAAGAAAAGCGAATGTGTTTCGAACAATTCTGGCTGAAATTCACAGAGGGCAAACCGAGCCTCGTTGAGCCAGAATTGCCCCGGCAACGTCACGTCCCTAAGAGACTTGAAAATCCGGATGCTGCCAAACATCACAAGTTCTACACTCCAAAATAGTATTATAAATCAATATACACTGACGTGTGTGACACAGCAAAATCATGTGTTAAACAAGGACATGAATCTACAGGACTACAAAAAGTAACAGCCGTAGAGAAAGAATGCATCTCAGCTGTGAACAGTTGCACAACAAACTTTCATCAAACGCAAGAATTCTTTCGCAAAGATTTGGATGCCGATAGGATCTCATTACACATGTCCATGCTTGGTGATATCGCCAAACAGAAGAAAGTGGTTCTAACTACCATGCGTGACATAAGGAAGTTTCTTTTGGAAGACAGCACCCTCCAGGAACCAAATTCATGATGGTCCTCCACACTGTGCCAGTGACGACACCCACAGTCGAAAGGTCATTCAGTGCTATTAGCCGACTAAAGCCATATTTGAGATCTACAATGGGGCAGAAGAGACTAAGCAGCTTAGCGGTACTCCACATACATCAAACCGTGCTTGATAATTTGGACCTGAGACCGCTCGTTAATGAGTTCATAAAAAAATAACCCACTGGGTAGAGCAACTTTTGCTTTACTTTTAAATCATGTTCATATGTTTTTGTTGTGTATGTCAATTTATATCTTAGTGTACATGCTATTTTTTTAGTGCAAAATTAAATTTAAAGAGTAAAATATTGTAGCAAGAACAAAAAAGTAAATCTATTTTCCTGCGATTTGTATTAGCATTTATGTAAATAATTAAATAAAACTGTTAAATATTCGTTATTTTATGAGTTACTTGCAACCCATCACAGTCTGTTGCGGACATTAAAACACACCCATGCCCTCGCCGGGACTCGAACCCGAGACCTCTGGATCAAAGCGGGTTGAGTCAACCACCCAACACGCTCGGCCACCGAGGCCGGCATAAAAGTGTTAGGTTGGTCTCTTAATGTAAATACATACTTTTCAATAAAAATGTTAATTGTTATCTAAAAAAACAAATTAGAAGACACAATAGACATAAAGAGACTTTGAAACATTTTCTAAACGTTTTTCATGTTACATTTAATTTGCATGAGGAATATAATAGCTGCTTAAAAACTGCTATACGAAGACGTAATTTTTATTTTTAAAAAAGAGAGGAAGTGAGTCATTCATTCATTTATTTCAGTGATCAGAGACCTCCCAATAATTTTGACAAGTCTGCGCCGCTGCTTCCCTTCAATGCGAACAATGGGTTCCGTAATTCTCGCAAGAGCTATTACGACCCATAAATCTTGGGAGCTAGTGACAACTACCGGTGTTGGCAACACTGCACAGCAGCAGCAAGACGGTTTATGCAGACTCTGCCTGGCAACAAGCCAGAAGGGTTCGCATCCTGACCTTAGGCAACCTGTAAGGCGAGAACCAGGTGTCACGGAAACTAAAAACTCAGAGAAATCAAGGACATTGCAACTGCTTTGCCGTGGAATACGATAAAATGATCGCCTTCGTTCGTGGTGTCACGATTTGCAAGGTGTGGGTGGGAACGATGGAACCCAGACAAGAATAATGCAGTCCAGTCTGAGTTGTGTAGACGTATAGCCTTGTCAGAAACAGAAATGGAGTATCTTCCCTTGTTGTTCTATTTCACACTCTGTTTTCTTCTTTGTCTTTCCACTGTCTTTTCTCATTCGCTCTCTCTTCCCACTTTCCCAATGCCCACCTCTCTACCTTTCTCTCTCTCTCTTTCTCTTTCTCTCTCAAAGAACACATATCATATATGAAAAAAAAAGACCTACAGATCATTAGATTAAGTAGAGCCCGGAAGTTCAGGCATTTATTTTCGTTAAAATAGGCAGGCAAAAAGGCATTTATAATGTGGAAAATAGGCACTAAAATGAAAAAAAAAGGCAAAATAAACCGAAAAAAAGGCATTTGGAAGTCGCTTACTTTTATCTATAATTTCTGGCAAAATGTTAAAATCTACATTGGGAAGACCATTTCAATTTTCACGTGATGTAATTGTACAGATGTTCTGCAACAGGTTTTCAGCAGTCAATCATGCACAAGGAAATATTAACCGAAAGGCAATATCCTAACTCAGCATGAAATACTTTTTTCCTCACACTTTTCTCCTTCAGCAATGTTGAAACATGCGTGAGTTCAATATTACTTAAAAAAAGGCGAAAATTATTCACATAATAAAAGGAAGAAAAATAAATGCCAACAACGTTTTTTGGGAGAAAAATAATTTATATACACACTTTTTTTAAAAAAAATGGTCCAATTTCATTGAAAAAAGCAAAAAAAGGCATTATAATTAAAAATAGGCAGTGGGTCCCAAATAGGCAAAATAGGCAAAATGAAAAGGCTTCTAAAACATTCGAAACAACATAAAAATCGTATATCCGGAAAAATTTTATCAATATATGCAGTAGATAAAAGAGGCATTTTGCCAAACTTCCGGGCTCTAGTTATAAGGAATTCTAGAGATTTTAAGAGTATACATTGTATTACAACTCTATATAATAGCATAGTAAGAAGTAGACTTGAATACGCATCCGTTATTTGGTCTCCAATGTATAGATCGTACGAAAATAGCATACAAAGAATTCAAAAAAGGTTCCTAAGATATCTGTTTTACAAAAAATATGATATGTCCCCACGACAAAATAACGTGAATTATAATAATCTGCTTGACATATTTGATTTTAAGAGTCTTAGTAATAGGAGGAAAATAGTAGAACAGTTGTACTTGTATAAAACAATTAATGGTGTCTTAGACAACAGCTCATTTCTCGGTCAAATACATTTCAATATAAGAAAAAATAATCTGCGTAATAGAAATATTCTAACTTCTAAAATTTCAAAATCTCAGAAATATAGAAACTCACCAATAAATAGAATGTGTCACAGTTACAATATCCTTGTTGCAAACAACCAATATGTAGATTTTTCACGTCCATTTGACAGATATAAAATAATAATAGATTCAGTGCTATAGAAAACGAAACTCTGATAGAATATACGAGATTGTAGATTGTTTAATATAAATGTTACCATTTACAGTGTGCAATACTTGTGAAATACGTATAAATCTCTTGCCTAAATGTATGTAGATAAGTGTATATATATCTCATGTGTTACATATGTTGTATGTTATATGTATTGTACGTGAATGAATTAATATGTGTTTGTATATCTCCATGTAATTTCTATTGTATTAATCAAACACAGTGTACGCCTTCTGTAATTGAGGTTCAAATCCTCTGTAGAAGTGCAAAGCATAAATAAATAACACTTTCACCGAAAAATTATAGCATACTCGATAACTCCTAAATGCACAGAAATGCTACCATCTTCCAAAGGAACACCGCTAGAAATCTAAACAAAATTAACAATCAAATGTCTACGTTCAACCAAGAATAACGAATCGAATCAAAACGTGTATACACCCAACAAAGCAAGAAACCTGCTTTTGAAGCAACGTTACTTCCATGAAAATTCAGTCCTCGCAGTTCTATGAAAGGACAAAGGTTCAAGTCTAGGTTATCTGGTTTCGTAGAACATTATGGCAACAAGTAAGCGTTCATGCCAGCTCTGTACATAATAATGTATAGGGAAGTAATTGTAAGGATACAAGTCTAGCCACAGTGGAATAATCTATTCATTCCTTAAAATTCCGTGAAATTAACGTTTCCATGTACAGTTACATAGTACGAACATTTTAAATCAAGAACCATAAAAACAAGCAGCACATTACTCACAGATTTTTTTTTTAAAAAAAAGTAATGGCATTTATTTACGTGGTCAGAAACAAAAATCAGTTTGCCTTTTTTTACTATGAAAGTTAATGTACCAGACTAAATAATGAGTACACTGGGGTGTCCACAGATTTCATAAAAGTGGATATGACCAGGACAGGGGGATTTCTCCCCACCAACAAGCTTGGCTTCAAATATCCTCCCACCAAATATTTCCGGGGGGGGGGGGGGAGAGTATTTGTTATAACAACAAAAGTAGTGCGTTTGTGAGTGTTGCATACTTTCTCTCTCTCTCTCTCTCTCTCTCTCATTCAAGAGACCATTAACAGACAATAACGCTAATAACAATACATGCATAATAAAGGTAAAATAACAATGCAATGGAAACAAAAGTATTAAATCTAATTGATTTATATTAACAGAAAGCAAAAACTAAACAAAAACTTAATAAAAATATTTCAACTATTTTGTAATTTATTGATATCCTTAACCAGTTAGTTAAATATCTGATATATATATATATATATATATATATATATATATAATAAATATGTATTATATGTGTGCAAATATTTATTTATTTGTATGCGCGTGTGTGTGTGTGTAGATTAAGATCTTCCTTCCTCCCCACCAATCTTTAATGATTTCGCATCCGAGGGGGTGCAAGTGCAAGCCAGAGGAGCCTACACTGAGGGGCCAGAGGCCACTCTTCATCTTCAATGGTCCCCGCTCACTCTTCGACCCTCCCAAAAAGGGCTACAGCTTAACCAAGGAGAAACACTTCTCGCTCTGTCATCGAATTCTCAACCGCAAGCGAGCGGAGGAAGTGTTAGGTTGCAAACAGCTGTATCCTGCCCTTGCATTGCCAAAATGTTTGGCGTTCTTCAACACGTCATTGTCACCTTTAACGAGTGTCAAGCGTTTGTATCATCTTGAAGGGGCAAAACCGTACTCAGCGAAATTAGGGTGTAACACGAGTATTTAACATTGTTGAAGATTTTATCAACGAATGAAAAGATGGAAGTTATATATACGGCAACACGGTGGCACTCGGGCACAAGCGAGAGGAGAAAACAAATGACTGTACACTTTGGTTCGCGAGAGTACTGCGGTTTTCCTCATCTTGTGCATGAAAATTTTTCAGACTTGTGTATAGTAGGAGCACAGAAGAATAAAGATATGGAAACAGAAAGAACCAAATAGAAATAGAGAAAAAATTATAGGAAAGCAGGGGAAGAAAGAAAGGAACAGAAGGAGACAGACAAATAGAGTTGAGGAAGGGAAAGATGGAAACATAGGAAATAAGTGGTAAAGAAACAGAGACGGGGCGACAATCAAATGGAAAAGGAAGGAGGAAAAGGAAAGAATCAGAGGAAGAGAGGGAGAAAGGAAGATAGAAGGTTGAAACATAGAGAAAGAAAAGTAAAAAAGAGGAAGCGAGAAAAAATAAAATATAGGAATAATGGAAAGAGAAAAAGAGGGAGAGAGAGTAGAGAAACAAAGGAAAAGATAGAGAAAGAAAGAGATATGCAGAGGAAGAAGGAGAATCTTAGTGTCATATGACACTGAAGCAGAACACTTGATAAATTTTTACCACCCCTAAAGCGATTAGGTCATATGTTGTGTATTTTCTGCACGCACAACACATCTGACTCTATTGAAACTAATAGTACGCACCCAGGAACATTTTATGTTTACACCAACATTAGATGACACCCCTAAAATAAAATAAAAATAATCCTTAGCAGCAGTCAATTCTATACTTTGTCATACTCTCCTGAATTAGTCACTTCTCTTTTCGGAATTCTGCGCCCAAAGAGAGAGGAGTTATGCCTCCACACCAATCTCTTCAAACGCAGCATGGTTATGTTATCTCAGGTTGTCGTACAATCTAGGAATTTTGTAGCACTATGCAATTTATACAGTGTAACGTTGATACACTTATTTGAGCATTATACGAGATAAATACAGGGTGAGCAGAAAGTCTTTCCCTGATTATGAATATTTATATCTCAACTTTACGTTACGCCTCAGTTAAATGAATTTCAACCATGGGTAGTGTTTCAACAAGATGGTGCACCGCCACACTGGGAGTTAACTGTTCGCCAGTTCTTGAATGACAACTTTCCAGACAGATGGATCGGTAGAGATGGTCCCATATCATGGCCACCGCGTTCGCCGGACATAACCCCCCTTGACTTTTTTTATGGGGTTACGTTAAGGACACAATGTTTAGTTCACCAGTTCCTGATATGCAAACTCTTCAGACACGAATACGGGATGCTATAGAGACAGTGAGGGAAGAGATGTTGGCAAAGACATGGAGAGAAATTGAGTATCGCCTAGACGTTCTAAGGGCAACAAAGGGAGTGTCGAAGTGTACTGATAAAAAAAATTATGAGTTAAGCTACCATTTCCAACAAACCGCATATCTGTATCCAGAATAGTTCTTTAGCAATAAAAGTTTGTAATCAGGGAAAGACTTTATCCTAACCCTATATATATATATATATATATATATATATATATATATATATATATATATATATATATATATATATATACAGGGTGTTAATTTTAACTTGACATATCAAAATAGCGGGAGTGATATGCATGTGAGGAAAATTTGGTCCAAACAAACCATGATCCTTGTCGGGGAGGAAAGTTAATGGCGTACAAATGAGCCCCCGCACAGAGCCCCTTTGGGGGGCAGGGGGGGCACGTTGTGTTTTTCAATTAGGAACCCCCGAATTTTGTTTCATTTTGGGATTCGCTGAGTCAAAATAAATAATAATTATGCTTGACATGGGTGCAACAACATGCGAAATAAAAAAGATATGGCCATGTGTATGTTTGGAAACACGTAAATGTCATGCATGGAAAAACGGTAACAGGCTTCCACGAAAATACGAAGAATGGCGTGTGCAGAGGAAAATTTCATTGCTGTCGATGGTGTCATTGAAGAGTGGAAGAAGTACCAAAAGAAGAGTGCGGATGGGATAGGGGGAGGGGGCAGCATGCAACGAACAAAGTGGAAATACATCTGCTGGATTAATGCAGATGCCAAGGATATGAGGGAAACAAAATAACGACCTGTGCCTGTGCCAGAAAAGTGAAGGGGTAGGGGATGTAAATCGTGGTTTCAGAACTCATGCGAAGAGTATGTTATCGCCACCAACGTTGTCGGATCAGCTGTGTTATCAGACGCCAGCCACACGTAAGGTACAAACTAGGCCATTTGACCTTGCGCTGAAGTCAGCTCTCTGTGCCCGTGTTTGCTTGGGGAAATAGGTGGTTATTGGGCGTGAGTGCTTCAGAAGGTTAGTTGACGTGCCCGTGTTCGAAGTGAGTGCAGGGTAAAAGTGCAGGTATACCTAGGACGATGGAGCGTGTATCTGTGGAAGACAGAATTGAAATGATATTCACGTATGGTGAATGTCGACGGAATGTGGACAATGCTGTCACCGTATATGCCAGACGCTATCCGAACAGAGTGCGTTCGCGGTCGACTTTCGCCAGGGTTGTCAAGCAATTTGGAACAGTAGGAAGCGTGTGTCCGCAACAAAGACGGCGTCGAAGAACTGTCACTAGGGAAAATAATGAAATCGCTGTATTAGCTGCAGTGGCGTATGATCCCCATTCCAGCACGCGTAACATAGCTCGCCAGAGCGGGATGTCCCATGTCAGTGTTTGGAACATACTCAAGAGGCACAAGTTTCACCCGTACCATCTGTCCCTGCACCAGGAACTTCATGGTGATGATTTCCGTGCACGGATGGTGTTTTGTGAATGGGCACGTGGACAAATACATCGAAATCCGGCATTCTTTCGGGACGTTCTGTTCTCCGACGAAGCAACATTCACAAACCATGGCCAGGTTAACCGGCACAACATGCACTACTGGAGTGCCGACAACCCACGCTGGTTGCGTGAAGTTGAACATCAACGCCCTTGGTCAGTGAACGTATGGTGTGGCATCATGGGTGACAAACTCATTGGTACGTTTTTCATTGACGGTACATTGAATGGGCGAAAGTATCGTAATTTCTTGCAGGACGAACTACCGATATTGCTGGAGGATCTAAGCCTTGCACAGCGACAGGCCATGTGGTATCAGCATGATGGTTGTCCGGCGCATTATGCTGCCATAGCTCAGGCAGCATTATGCTGCCATAGCCTGTGCGGGGGCTCATTTGTACGCCATTAACTTTCCTCCCCGACAAGGATCATGGTTTGTTTGGACCAAATTTTCCTCACATGCATATTACTCCCGCTATTTTCATATGTCAAGTTAAAATTAACACCCTGTATATATATATATATGTATGTATGTATGTATGTATGTATGTATGTATGTATGTATGTATATGTATAAAATTCGAGATTAGGGAAAAATGGGTTTACCAAGACGAGTAGAAAACTTATACTGACACGAAGGAATAGGAAATTTGACTAAAAATGTTATCGAATAATATCGGTTGAATTCCACCTTTTACAAATATGTTGTTTAAATAATCGAAATGTTACACTGCTAAATGAGGAGAGTTTTGATTTCGCAGAAAGTATAGACTATGGGGAAGTTGCCATATTCATGTCGTTTTAAATCTGATCGCATTTGGCAGCGACGCCTATGAGTCGTGAATGTGATGCTCTTTCTTAAACAGCGACCTTTCAACTATAGCTTAGATCCTGGATGTACCGATAAACAGATTCAATCTGTTTCCGACACATGAGAAAACGGTAAATTCCCGGCATCATAATGTAAATCCAGTGAAATGCACTTGACCCTTCACTTGAAGATTAGTAGAATCATGTTTTCTTCCAAAATAAGTGATAACGCTATCAAATCTATTTAAAGATGTCAGTGTATTTATTGCATCCTTCAGTCCTTTCTGTATGTAAGTAACTACGAGGCTAAATCAAAAACTAAGGGCAATTTTGTGCTTTCGCAGGAATGAACGAAGACTGGGTGCGTCTGACGTTACCACGTTTATGCTCGTAGATTTTCTACCAGAACGTCCTTTTGTTTGCTGAACTATGACCAGATTGACCAGACTAGAAGCAGTCTCCAGCTCGAGACAAAACCGAGACGGTCGTTTACATCTCGAGGCGAGACAGAGAACGAGACATGCTTTCTCATTTACCAAACAACTTTCCGTAAAAATGCTAATTCTCTTATCTACTGGCACTAGTGACTCTTCCACATTGTACACCAAATTGTCAACCTCACTTCCACGAAGTACACTCTGGACTGCATTTTGCAGACTAAGAAGGCTCTGGCGTCTGGACCTGCGGCCAGTATAATCACATGTAGGACTGCGTGTGTGTTGTCTTGTGTTTTGTCCTTATATGTGCTGAGTGCAGTGTTGCCTCATGAAGGGAAATTTCCCTTCTGCAGGGAAATTCGGACTGAAATTTTGCCCGAAAGGGAAAAGGGAATTTCGATGAAAAATACCACAATTTCAAGGAAATTTTAACACATCTGACTACATTATTACAGTATATGTTAAATTCCAGTTTCATATTCACATTTTCATGTTTTCTGTTCTTTTTTCTGCTCCCTTGAATATAGCCTGTATCTATTTATAATTCTGTTAAGTACATCGCTTTTCTGCACCTTCGGATAACTGTAACGATGAGGATTAACGATGAGGATTAACGATGAAATGGATTCCTTACCAGGATCCAAACCTGGGACATCTGGTCAGGAAGCAATGAAAGTGACATGTATGTGAAAAATTTAACATGTTTTATTCACACGGACATGGACCAACGGAAATACTAGTACTACTGCTTCCACCACCAACACTAATAATAATAATAATTACAGCTACTGCTACTACCACTACTAATACTTATTATTATTGTATGATTTGCTGAGGTGAAGGGAAAATTTGGTCCAATAAGGGAAATTTTGCCCCTTGGAAAGGGAAATTGTGCCCTCAAATTGTGGCAACACTGGCTGAGTGCCCCTTTACAGCATCAGTTTTCAACAACGTAAGAATATTTTAGTCCTCCGGCATTACACTTATGTTACTTTATTTATGGTAAGGGTATGGAACCCGTATAATGTGACGGGTGCAAAATAACCTCAGTTCTGGCACACCCAAAAATTTTAGATTCAATCTATCAATCCAACCAACAGTTAAGAAAACACCAATGCATCCTATAGTGTGAGGAATTCTTTCAAAAGTTAACTATTGCTGCCTGGCTCACTCGCTTCCGCAAAATTTCAAGAAAATTCGCAACACTTTTTTCTTCACACACACATACTAATCAGAAACAAGAATTGCTTTTCGGCGGATGTATTACTAAAATAATCGCTCATGTTTCGACCTTGCTCGCTATATTTTCCCCTTGTCTCGCCGTGAAGAAATTCGCAAGGACCTATATGGAAAAGTTAGCATTAGCAACTGAAGCGTGCAGAAATAAACACAAGGTCAATGTGGAAAACTGGATGTAAGAACGCGACAAGCGACCTTTTCCATGGAGTTACAAAACAGCAACAGCTATTAATTGCACCGACCTTGGACAAGGAGAATTTTTCGCACCGGATGAGGCCCGATAATGAAGATCAAGAGAAATTGTAGGAAAGGAATTCGATGATTACAAATAATTATGTTGTTTTTTTTATGTTTAATTGTCAGTGTTGCTGTCGCTAGTTATGATAGAACACGACTACACGCTTTGTTATGTTGATCCTTCGACGAAACCTTGAAACGCAGAAACTCCTAGTTTTGATGTGATCATGTAAGTTTTGGCTGAAGTTTCCATTTCCTGCAATACGCAACAGAGAGGAAGGAAGTGTTCTTGAACAAAATGAACTTTCACATCTTCACGTATTACGTAAGAAAATAACATGAAATCGATGGCGTGTTTGCAGTTTAAGCAAACGCGATAACAGCAAAAGAAATATTAATTGTTGATTTATGTGCAGTGAAATTCTGCAAACACATTTTTCATGCATTCCAAATCGCGAAATAAGGCGAATTTAGCATAAAATGCGAATTGTGCCCTTTTCTCGAAATTCAACAAATTTCGTCTTGGAAAAAAACTAAAATTGCTGCGAAAATTTAACATGCTTGTGTTTTATCTTAAAAAAATGAAATGTACCATATTTACGCCTGTACAAGGCGCATTTTCTAAATTTGTATCCCTGAAGAAGGAAAAAAAAAACTATGGTGCGTGTTATACAGGGTGAGGCAGAGAGGACGAACGTTTTTGGAATGGCTAGTCTCAGTCCCACGAGGAGGGACAGATGTCCGGCAGGTACCATTCGTTTCGTGGGATCTAAGCATTTATCTTTTTTCTTTTCAGGTGAAATCATGGCGGTGGACGATAGAGCACCGCGTTTTTGCCTACGGCGATAGTTTCTTGAAGAATAACGAGTCGCTCACGGCAGTTCAGCGTGAGTTTCGTCGCCGATTTAACATGCATCGAAATCAGGCTGTTCCTACTCGTAACGCAATCTTACGTTGGATTCATGTACTTCGTACACGCGGTACATTAATGAATAAAAGACGTACCCCAGAAAATGTTGAACGCATCAGACAAGCTTTGCTGCACAGTCCGAGTCGCTCTGCTCGGAAGCATGCTTCTGCACTTGGCATAGATAATCGTTCGGTAAGGCGTATTTTGCATGAAGACCTGCATTTTCACCCCTACAATTGGTCGTTGTGCAAAAGTTGAAACCAGGGGACTACGCACAGCGGCTGAACTTCGCACGCCAGATGGAAGCAATTTGTGAGGAAAATGACAACTTGACTTTGTTAATGAGTGATGAAGCTCATTTTTATCTCAATGGTATGGTGAATCAACAGAATTGTCGTTATTGGGCTCTTGAAAATCCGGCACGAAAGACCTCTGCACAGCCCAAAAGTGACAGTTTGGTGCGCTATTGGAAATGCAAACGTCATTGGTCCTTACTTTTTTAAAGACCGTAATGGGAATGCTGTTACTGTGAACTCGCAGCGTTACATCAAGATGATAAACAACTTCTTTGTGCCTGAATTCCGACGAAAACGTATTCCTATCCGGCGTGTGTGGTATCAGCAGGATGGGGCGACGCCCCACACAGCCAGAGCATCAATGGACGTTCTTCGGCGTCTTTTCGGTGACCGCCTCATATCCAGGTTTGCCTGACATTTCGTGGCCTCCTCGGTCCCCTGATTTGTCCATGTGCGATTACTTCTTGTGGGGACGCCTCAAAGCACGTGTATATGGGCATAAGCCCCGTACTTTGGACGATTTAAAGGCAGCTATTCGCGTGGGGAAGTCTCCCACATCGACAACACGATGTTGGAAAGAGTGAAGACCGACTTCCAAGAACGCCTTCAGAAATGCCTAAATGAAAACGGACAACACTTGACAGATGTTGTTTTTCACACTTGACGTTGTCAAATGCTAATGCAATATGAACACATTGCTGTTAATAAAGAAAAAATTAAGCAATAATTAACGATTTTGTGATTGTTTCAAAAACGTTCGTCCTCTCTGCCTCACGAATAATTCCAACAGCTACATGACACCACGCGAAATTATATATTTCCCACGATTTTTCGCGTTCTATCGGAACGTCTTGAATCACCGAGCAAAGTGGCGTGGTTTTGGCGAAGATTGAATCACACGGGAAACGTAAGATCGGTATTGTAGCGCGAAAAGTAATGGAAAATGACTTCCTAAAAATAGTTTCCAATGTACGTATGTCATGAACAGCGTAGGCCATTTGACCTACATATTGAAATACTGGTTTAAACTCAAAATAAAGGTATATTTCTAAAAAAAAAAATGTGCTAAAATGAAAACGTGAATTTTGGAGGAAATAAAACCGAAAAGGTAAAAAAAATAATAATAAATAACAACAATTTTGGACGAAATTAACAGCACAAAATCGAGGTCCCCACTTATACGTATGTTCTTATCAGTGCTAAAAGGGGTTTAATTATCAGCTAAAGTAATGATTTTTGTGTCTTTTAAACTTTGATGTAACCCAATTATGAAGAAATTTATAAAATTCGATACCACGACTTAAAAATGGCGACGAAGGAAACTACCCTTAGAGGACAAACTTATGACGCCTCGTCTCGTTAGAGATTTTAATACATTAGAAGACAAAATAGATTTAGATTTAGATTTATTTTCTTTTTGTGCGAGCCATAGGCTGTACGCACTACATATTTTTGATTTTTCTACAATATTTTGTTACATTTCGTCTTCGTTTAAGCTGTCTCTTACTTTGTTCCATATATACACATTCTTCCCCTCCCTCAACAGTTCTTATTTCAGTCTTTCTCGTGACTTCTCTTTTCCTGCACTCTCACCAAAACACGCATACATGTTGCTTTACACACACTTACACTATAAAGATGGCTCGTCTGGAGCATGATCACTCATTTCGCTACCTTCTCTAATAGCTTTCCCCCGCCGTTCTCTTACCTCTCCCAGGTATTTCCCCACTTGCTGCGCCGCTTCCTTTATCTTTATTTTGTCGTCTACCACTTCTATCATCTCCCTGCCTGTTAAGTTTTTCATCCATTTGTCCCTTAGGTCACGTGTAGAAGGGCAGTGCAGTAGGATATGCTCGTCCGTCTCCTCCCCATCGCACAAAGGACATATCGTTTCCCCTGCTTCGTTTCTCTTTCTTAGTTGTTTCCATCCCCCTAACCTGAACCATGCCAGCGCGCCTCTTTCATTTTTTCCCACGAACTGGATATATTTCGCTTTCCCCCATTCTCTTACTCTTAGCTGTTCCCTGATTGAGGTCTTTGTTTGGCAGTCTGCTATTATTTCTTGCCTGTCTATGTCGAGTAACCTGTCCCTGATTTGATTTTCTGTTGAGATGCCCCCCCTTCCTCCCTCTTCCCATACCCAACCCATTCCGCTATTATATAAGAGATTTTTCACTTCCAGGCCCCAGCTGTAAACGTTATGCTCTCTTGTCTGTATTTCCAAACATTGTCCCCTCAGCGTAGTTTGGCCCTCTTGTGATAATCGCATCCAATATTTAACAACCCTCATCCGTGCTAGGGATGGCCAAACGGATCCGAAAATCCCGGATCCGAAAATCCCGGATCCGAAAATCCCGGATCCGGATCCGAAAGTTCCGGATCTGGATCCGGATCCGAGAGTTCCGGATCCGAAATTTCCGGATCTGGATCCGGATCCGAGAGCTCCGGATCCGCGGATCCGGATCCGGGTCTGAAAGTTTCGGATCTGGATCCGGATCCGAGAGTTCCGGATCCGCGGATCCGGATCCGGGTCTGAAAGTTTCGGATCTGGATCCGGATCCGAAAATCCGGATCCGGATCCAAGAGTTTCGTATCTCAATCCCATTATAATATTACCACACCTTAGTCCTACAAGATTTTTTTTCAAGTGTTGTTCCTAAAATACTTTGCTACGCATCGGCTAACACACTCGTGCACAAATGTCCGAAGTGATTTTGTAAATGCCATTGAAACGAATATGTATTCATTCGAATGTATTGGAAATGAAAACACACATAAATGTGAGACATTCCATTCCAGGATGAAACCTTTAACACATATAACAAGATAGAAATGTTATAGAAAAATTATACAATTGTTCTACAGTTACAGTTTTACAAATTAAAATAAAACATTATAATATATGTAGTGTTAAATAATTACAAAGTGTAAGACTAACAAGGGAGGTTATCTAAAGGCCCCCCTCCGATTTCCATGAAACTTGACAGTATAGTGGGGCCCAAAGGAAGAATTACGTGTTTTTTTGTTTCAGCTAAAAAACGGTTTTAGGGGGCAAAACCCCCTCAAATGTCAAGATGAGGACAAATTGAAGTGAGGATCTGACCCCTGTGTCTTTCCGATTTCCATGAAACTTGGCAGGTGTATAGTGGGGCCCAATGGAAGAAACACGTGTTTTTTTGTTTCAGATAAAAAAACGGTTTTAGGGGGCAAAACCACCTCAAATGTCAAGATGAGGAAAAATTGAAGTGAGGATCTGACCCTGTGTCCCCCTCCGATTTCCATGATACTTGGCAGGTGTGTGTATAAACGGGCCCAAATGAAGAAATACGTGTTTTTTTTTGTTTCAGCTAAAAAACGGTTTTAGGGGGCAAACCCCCCTCAAATGTCAAGATGAGGACAAATTGAAGTGAGGATCGGACCCCTGTGTCTTTCCGATTTCCATGAAACTTGGCAGGTGTATACTGTATAGTGGGGCCCAATGGAAGAAATACGTGTTTTTTTGTTTCAGATAAAAAAACGGTTTTAGGGGGCAAAACCCCCTCAAATGTCAAGATGAGGACAAATTGAAGTGAGGATCTGACCCCTGTGTCTTTCCGATTTCCATGAAACTTGGCAGGTGTATAGTGGGGCCCAATGGAAGAAATACGTGTTTTTTTGTTTCAGATAAAAAAACGGTTTTAGGGGGCAAAACCCCCTCAAATGTCAAGATGAGGAAAAATTGAAGTGAGGATCTGACCCTGTGTCCCCCTCCGATTTCCATGATACTTGGCAGGTGTGTGTATAAACGGGCCCAAATGAAGAAATACGTGTTTTTTTTTGTTTCAGCTAAAAAACTGTTTTAGGGGGCAAAACCCCCTCAAATGTCAAGATGAGGACAAATTGAAGTGAGGATCGGACCCCTGTGTCTTTCCGATTTCCATGAAACTTGGCAGGTGTATACTGTATAGTGGGGCCCAATGGAAGAAATACGTGTTTTTTTGTTTCAGATAAAAAACGGTTTTAGGGGGCAAAACCCCCTCAAATGTCAAGATGAGGAAAAATTGAAGTGAGGATCTGACCCTGTGTCCCCCTCCGATTTCCATGATACTTGGCAGGTGTGTGTATAAACGGGCCCAAATGAAGAAATACGTGTTTTTTTTTGTTTCAGCTAAAAAACGGTTTTAGGGGGCAAAACCCCCTCAAATGTCAAGATGAGGACAAATTGAAGTGAGGATCTGACCCCTGTGTCTTTCCGATTTCCATGAAACTTGGCAGGTGTATACTGTATAGTGGGGCCCAATGGAAGAAATACGTGTTTTTTTGTTTCAGATAAAAAACGGTTTTAGGGGGCAAAACCCCCTCAAATGTCAAGATGAGGACAAATTGAAGTGAGGATCTGACCCCTGTGTCCCTCTCATTTCCATAAAACTTGGCAGGTGTATAGTGGGGCCCAATGGAAGAAATAAGTGCTTTTTTTGTTTCAGCTAAAAAACGGTTTTAGGGGGCACAACCCCCTCAAATGTCAAGATGAGGACAAATTGAAGTGAGGATCGGACCCCTGTGTCCCCCTCCGATTTCCATGATACTTGGTAGGTGTGTGTATAAACGGGCCCAAATGAAGAAATACGTGTTTTTTTTGTTTCGGCTAAAAAACGATTTTAGGGGGCAACCCCCCTCAAATGTCAATATGAGGACAAATTTAAGTGGGCATTTGATTTGTGTGTCCCCCTCCGATTTCCATGAAACTTGGCAGGTGTATAGTGGGGCCCAAAGGAAGAAATACATGTTTTTTTTTTTGTTTCAGCTAAAAAACGGTTTTACAGGGCGAAACCCACTGAATTGTCAAGATGAGGACAAATTGAAGTGGGGATCTGACCCCTGTGTCCCCCTCAGATTTCCATGAAACTTGGCAGAAGAAATACGTGTTTTTTTGTTTCGGAAAAAAATTTGTTCTAGAGGGCAACCTCCTCTCAAATGTCAAGATGAGGACAAATTGAAGTGGGGATCTGACCCCTGAGTTCCCCTCCGATTTCCATGAAACGTGGCAGGTGTATAGAGGGGCCCGAAGGAAGAATTACGTGTTTTTTTGTTTGAGCTAAAAACTGTTTCAGGGGGCAAAATCCCCTCAAATGTCAAGATGAGGACAAATTGAAGTAAGGATCTGACCCCTGTGTTCCCCTCCGATTTTCATGAAACTTCGCAGGTGTATAGAGGGGCCCAAAGGAAGAAATACGTGTTTTTTTGTTTCGGCTAAAATACTGTTTTAGGGGGCAAAACCCGCCTCAAATGTCAAGATTAGGACAAATTGCCGTGGGAATCATCTGACCCCTGTGTCCCCCTCCGATTCCCATGAAATTTGACAGGTGTATAGAGAGGCCGTATGCCCCCTGTTTCTTCCTATGCCATATTTACGTGGTTTCGGGGACTTCAATTTCTCCTCATCTTGACATTTGAGGGGGGGGGGCTCTATACACCTGCCAAGTTTCATGGAAATCGGAGGGGGAGACTTAGACCTCCCTAGTAAGTAAGTGTATTAATTAATTACAAACCGCGCACGCGAGCACACACACTATATATATATATATGTGTGTATGTATATTATATATATATGTATATTAGCAGGTAACAATATGTTATAAGCACATTCTTACTTTCCAAAGAAGCGCATGTGGGATGGCAAAACGGATCCGGATCCGAAAATTCCGGATCCGGATCCAAAAGTACCGGATCCGGATCCGAAAGTACCTGATCCGGATCTGAAAGTACCGGATCCGAAAGTTTTGGATCCGGATCCGAAAATTCTGGATCCGGATCCGAAAGTTCTGAATCCGGATCCGAAAGTTTTGGATCCGGATCCGGATCCGAATCTGAAAATTCCGGATCCGCGGATCCGGATCCGAAAGTTCTGGATCCGGATCCGGATCTGAAAATTCCGGATCCGCGGATCCGGATCCGGATCCGAAAAATTTTAGGATCCGGATCCTAAGGATCCGGAACCAACCGGATCCGGATTTCGGATCCGCCAGGATCCGGATCTGGCCACCCCTAATCTATGCCCCTTTGAAGACCCTCTATTGTCTCGGACAAGATGACTATGTCGTCTGCATACATAAGGACTGGTATACTTTGCACTCCTATACATGGGATAGAATCCTGGTCCATGTTAATTTCATGCGCTACCCAATCTATGAACAGTGAAAATAGCACTGGTGAAAGGATGCATCCTTGTTTGAGTCCCCTGAGCGAAGGCTGCAGTGCCGAGACTTGGTTTCCTTCGCATCTTACTCCGAATTCTACCCTCGCATATATTGCTTGCAGTGCTCTGATCATGCGCGCGGACATTCCCTTCTCATACAATTTTCCCCACAAAATATCCCTATGAACTTTGTCGAATGCTTTTTCAAAATCAATGAAACATGCGTATAATTTCCCCGCTTCTGTTTTATTTTCCTCTGTACGAGAGTTTGTAATATGAATATGTTGTCTAACGTGCTGTACCCTTTCCTGAAGCCCGCTTGTAGTGGTGAAATTTTGTCGAATATTTCTGTCCATTTCTGGATCCTACGGTTTAAGATGTGTGTGTAGATTTTACTCCATATAGGTAATAAAGAAATGCCCCTGAAATTGTTTGCGTCATTTTTGTCTCCTTTCCCTTTATAAATAGGACAGATTATGGAGCTTGCCCAGTCCTTCGGAAAGTACCCCTCTTTAAAAATCTTGTCCATTAATTTGCTTTGTGCTTCCACCATATGCATGTCAGTTTCGTTGGCTTTGAAAAATTCCGCCCCAATGGAGTCAAGTCCTGCCGCTTTCCCCTTTTTCAGTTTCCTTATCGCCATTTTTATCTCGTCGACCCCTATATCTTCGTCGAGAATCGGAACGAAATCCCCTAAAAAGTATATTTCCCGCGTAACTTCTAGGCGTAGTGGCCCCCCTTCCCCCCCGACGACACGACGACAGTGTGCTTCCCAAATGTAAGGTTCAATATGTGCCCAGTTGCTCTTTTGTCCCCGTAATTTCCGTAATATGCCCCACAAAGCGGTGTTATTCTTTTCTGCCACGGCCTTTTTTATATCTTCAAAATTTCCCTGTTCCCATTTCTCCTTTTCTTCCGTTAAGATGTTATTATACGCCTTTCTGCTCGATATATAATTGTTTCTGGTTTCCATGCTATTTACGTATCTATACCCTTTTAACGCGTGATCTAGTTTCTTTTTCATCGCTTTACACTTCCCGTTGTACCACCCTGTCTTTGCAGGCCTGTCCCCCTTCCCCCCTCCCTTTACCATATTTCTTCCTGCACGTTCAAAGATATGATATCCCAGCTGGACCGCTTCGTCTATATTGGATTCGTCTAAGGCTGCGCACATGCGTTCACGCATCATTTTTGTTATGTCATCCCCCATAAAACCCTGAAAATTGCTTTTGCCACCCTATTTTTTTTTCATTTAGCCTTGCCTTTCTGCCACTTTTGGCTAATCGCGACGATGAGAATGAGTGATGATATGATGAAATTGGTGAAGGGTCACTCACAAAGAACAACCATGCCCAGGCCGTGATTCGAACGTGGGATCCCTGGAGTCGTAGTGCGCTGTGTTAACCACTCCGCCAAGAATATCGGCTATTGATATTCGACAATCCAAGGGAGAAGCCTGCTTTTAATGGAGAAGTTATATTTAATGCTTCTAGTTTGTTTTAAAAAAAATCATGTTCTTACCTGTAACTTTGAAATTCCAGATGAGATTGAGACATTCTCTTCGATTGTGACCAAGAAAATTCAAAACTCCAGATGCGACCGAAAGAGCTACAGCAACTTTGAATTCGAGACGAGAACGAGACAACGTTTCTTCGTATGAAACGATTCGAGACGAGACAGACAATTCGAAATCAGTCAAACTGGAAAGTTTCACCAAAACTAGAAATGTGAAACCCACTGTAGCCAGCTCCAGTCCCCGCCCCAAGTCATGTTTATTCCAGTTTTTGGGAACCACATCCACAAAAAAGCAGACATTACTAGTTCGTAACAAGTTCAAATTTCAATTTTAAATTGTATTCCCACCTCAGTGATTAACCTAACGGTACAAATATGCAATGTTAATCTCCTGCATTAAAAAAATGAGTTTATCAGAGTCTTACAGGAATGCAAGAAAGTCTAAATGTTGAAAAAAGTGAAAGGACCAAGTATTTTGAAGTTCGGGCGAGTTGTAGACTTAGCTGCTCGAATTACTATCAAATTAGGACTGGTCCCAACTATTTCAACGACATGTAATCGAATTTCTAATGAGTACTGGGAGAGTCAATGAAAATCAATCTTTAACACCTGATAATCACATCTGAGATTAAATTAATAATATAAGTAAAGCTCAGTTAATTAGTATTCGAACAGAATAACCAAAGTAAAAACAGCGTTAGAGTGAACAAACTGAGTGCAAAATACAGGAACCAGGTTGTTTCTTTTATTTCCTACCATTTAATCCAAAGAATAAATGGTTCCACAATTTTCTAAATTACAAAAAATAATTTCATGTGTGAGGTCACAAAACATAAATTTTATGAGTAAAATTTCCCGCAACCTTTAAAGCTTTTTCTTGAACGAGGTGTGTAAAAGTTAATAACAAAGTAAAATAACTACATATATTTTGTGCACACTCTGTATGAAATGTAAAAAGGTAATGAAAAATACAGTTGTGCTGGTTCACACATCTGGTGGATTGAGTTATATATAGAGCTGAGCCGATGCCGATGTATCGGTATCGTTTGGAATTCATCTACCGATACCAACCGATTACTTTCTAGCATTTTGGTCTTTCACAGTCTGCAAAAATGCCATGTGACGCTTTCGCGGAGTCGTATTATTCTGGACATTATGCAAAATTCAAAGTTTCTTTCGATTTTGCACCAATTTTGCACGAAAAACTGTATTTTCTGATCACGAAATAACTATTTTAATTTTCTGATGTAATTCTGGAATATTCTAGAGCAAACCTCTTGGTAAATTGATGCATATGGAGAAGAATATTTACACACCAATATTGATCAATATTTTGAATAAATTTTAATTATTCCAATTTTCAGAGTATCGGGGTATCGGGGGGGAATCGGTAAGAGTATCGGTATCGGTTCAATGTGGTATCTGCTCAGCCCTAGTTATATAGTATCTTCAACCCCAAGGATATAAAAGTAACAATTAGGAATAAAATTGGTTCATTTTTATTAGTTGAGAATAGTTATTGAATATAATAATTATAACCATTTTGTTATTATTTTTACTATTCAAGTTTTGGCAATGCTCTGATGGCCCCTACAAATATATCTGGCGACGCCCATGCTATTAATGATGGTAATACTATAAAAAAATCACTGTGACAAGTATGTGAGGGAAGAAGTTGTTAGAGGAAAATGAAAATCAGGTATGCGTGTAAATGTCTTCACAAGCAGACGAAATAAAGCAGACCCTTCGATTGGCCACATTCTCTGCAGTAACAGCAGACGCCTGCCAGCTATCAAGAGGTGCATTTTTGAGAGCGTGATAAGTTATTTACATTCGTATTACTCTCTCTATCAACCTCCCTGCCCTTTCACAGCTGTCGGGCTTCGATTGGGGTCAAATGCTGCGTCTTCAGTCATCAGCTCTTCGATGCTCACAAAAAAGGACGAGTGGCTCGAGCCTTAAAGAATGAAGGGTCGGTCATTCGCTAAATTCTTGCTCTCAAAGTGGAAATAACAACTCTGGCATTTAGGAAGTTTTCAGACCGAAGTCACAAGAGCGTTTACTGCGCATGCGCAACACATCGAGGCGACGCTATTGAGAAAACAGCCGAGTGTCACGAGGGGAAAGCTTGCAGAGAGCACTCAGACCGAAGCGACACGCGACATGGAAGTTACGCACTGAAGCGACAAATGACGTGTCGTTTGAGGATTTCATCAATCGAACGCAGGCTTGTGCCGCCTGTTACGCCGCTACGATGTGAAACGTTACTGCTGATTGGCTAAATCTCCATAAAGGAAAACATTCACCGCGCATACGCGAACAACGCACCGAGGCGACACAATGCACTTTGTTAAGAAAACGACACATCTCACTTGTTACTTCGTGCTGAAATCTCCTGTAGGGTCACGTCGGTGCTAAAGGTTGCATTTATTTCTGTCCGTTCGTTTTCAAGAAACAACTATCGCTTGTGGCTTTTCGCCGAACTTTACCTCAGTTATAAAAAGAGAAATAATACTCGTGTGAAACACACTTTGCTAGTGATAAAATATTGTTTAAAAATGCAGTTAATATCATATTATGGAGTGTAAGGATCGACCTTCTGATAAGGCGCCTAACAGTCAACCTCACTTCCACGTAGTACACCCTGGACTGCATTTGACGAACGAGGCTCTGGCGACTGGCCCTATGGCTAGTATAATTCTGTGTTGTCCTGTGTTTTGTCGCTATATGTACTGAGTGCCTCTTTACAGCCTCAGCTTTTACCAAGGTAAGGATATTTTTGTTTTCAGACACGATTTTATTTTTGTTATGATAAGGGCTGGACCCCGCATAGTGTGACGGGTGCAAAATAGCCTTAGTGCTGACGCACCCAATATTTTAATTTCAAATTCAAATATCACCCCTAGCAAACCATTTCGTCACAAAATTTGTCTCAAATTTTCCATTTTTCATGTTAAAAAAAATTATGAATACAATTTCGTATAAGGTGGATATTTGTTAAATGTATAACAAACATTTACTTAATTGTATTAATTCAATGTCCTTATTTTTGTACAGGGGTATCCGGGAGATGGTCCCCCCAGCTACCAATATTCTCGTACCCCCTCCCCCATTCTCTCATAGGAGCAACCCCCAGCTAACACAACGCTCTACAAAACATCGCCCTCCTCTAGCTAACGTTTTCCACTGCAAGCGCTGACTGTATCTCTTCCAACGGTTACAAAAGTAACCGATTTCACCGCATGACGTCACCGATTCTTCCGCAGAAACGAAGGTTCTTCTGATAGCGAAGCAGGATGCTGAGTGACGGAAGAGCCAAACAGATGGTTGGTGCTAACTCCGCTGGGCCAAACTGGGCTCCCCACCAACCCCCCTTGGGCACGTCACTGCTCTCAAAGACCTGTTGTTTGTGTTTATTGCCTCATAGCTCATCCAGTATGTGTTTGGTTGTTTACCATCGCTCTTCCAATTCCTTAGCGTGATCGCGGCGATTAAGACGGACGATGCAATACAAGAAAGCACAAACGCAATAGAATCCGAATGTCCAGACTGGCTGGGACTTCAACGAAGACCCCTCGAAAAGCAGTCGAGCACCAATGCTCGACCAAATAAGCGGTTAGTTTCATAAAATGGCATTCCCTCCCTTTTTTTTTTTTTTTTTTGCATGGAAATAGAATTGTTCAATACTTACACCATAGCAGCGATCACTGTATGTATACGTGAACATGATGTACTCACCTGAAAAAGAATAAGAAACATTTCAGAACAAGGGTACGAGATGTATTGCATATAATTAACTAAATGCATGTGTAAGGTTGAAAAATGTTATAACATCAGAATTGAAATCCTGGGTCCCGGGTTCGAATCCGCCCCTGGGTATGGGCGTTCTATGTGGCAAAAAAGCGAAGTAAAATCAACAAAATCAATCAATCAATTGTAATCCTACGGCTTTACCCTTCAAAGCACTTTTGTTCGTCTCTACACAATTCGTCACTATATGGGGCCTGTGAGGCCCCTATCCATTTTGGGAGATGATTGACAGAAATTGTAACCGAAAGTTTGTTAATGTTGTAGCAATAACAGGAATATTAAACTATTTCTGCTAGTAAAGAGAGTAAAATACACATTTGCATGTTAATTAATATTTACGTATATGTTTCTTAATATAATATTGTTTTCATTCCCTGGATGAATTTACACATTGAAGCCATTTTTTTAACAATTATTTGATTGAAAGAACGAAGAGAGAGAAAGTGATCAGGCAAGACTAATTGTCATCATCTCTCAACATTAATATTATTACAGGCAATGCTGCGTAGTGGCATTTGCATTGGAATGAAGATGACTGTTCACTTGATTGTAGCAAGCAGTAACAATTACGGTGCTTTAAGTGTGTGTGAAAGGAGTGCTGGAGAAACATTACCTAACAGATGTTTTCTCGTAAACACAGAATGTAGAGCAGCGTAACAGCTGTGTTTTCTTTTCGTGTATCGCTGTAGCAAAGCCACTTGCTCGCGGAATGAAGCATTATGAGGACGATACTGCCAGTGACATCTAGCGCCCAGAATAGCAACTACATACATAAGCAGCAAACCTAGCCTTGTGGGGTAAGCATTACAAAGTGAAGAAATAGCAGCGAGTAAAAAAATATATAGGTCAACGAAAATATCATTCTCGGTGCGAGGAAGTGACGTGGTTACGTTCAGTTCGTGTTCGAAACAGAATTAGTCTTACTGAAAGTATAAAATTAAGGTTGCTAATAAAAGTATCAGTACTAAATTATTGGAAAACTGGTCCATCTACGTATAAACGAGTAATAGTATTTAGCTCTTGGATTTAGAAATATGCATTTAAACACCCTAAAAATTACAAACGCAACATTGATTATCAAGAGCATTTCACAAAAATCTTCCTCTTTTTCCTTCAGTAAAGTGTCCATTAAAATCAAGGACGTATTTAGGGGGTCCAAATAATCAAATAATGAAAATGTACTTTTTAGCATTTGTTGTACTATAATCGATGGTTATTTATTTCTTATGAACTTGGAAGACAAGGGTTATTATTTTTGGATCATACTGCTTCGAAGGACACCACCAAAGAAGATTTATGCACACTACTATTATGAAAATGTGCATAAAATATTAATCAGGAACATCCAATTTTAATTATTCAATAAATATTCAATTCTTTATCTATTTGACATTAATTTCCTTGTTTCTTTACAAATTAATAAATTTACATATTTAATTAATATTTAATTTAATTATTCTAATTTAAACATTGTTGTTGTTATTATTATTATTATGCGGTATAAGGGTGACCTTTTCTGAAGACCCCAGAATCAAATGCCAACCTCTGTTCCACGTAGAACACCCTGGACTACATTTTGCAGACTTACGAGGCTCTGGCGTCTGAACTCACCGCAGGTAAAATTCTGTGTGGCTCGTATTGTGTTGACCATATATGTTTGTGATTGCCCCTTCATCTATCTCATCTAGTCATCATTCATCTCAATAAGTGAGTTGAGGATATGCCCATTTATATCACTAACAATTCTGAAGAATATCTAACACAAGCAGTAAACAGAAAATCATCTTGAAATATTTAATTTTGTACATATACATATATACAGTCGTTATACATATATACAGTCGTTATACATATATACAGTCGTTATCCGGGTTCGATCCCCGGCGGGGTCCGGCTTCCACCCAGCGTCGTATAAAGTGGGTACCTGGAGGAAACTCGGCGGGGTAAAGGCAGCCAGAGGCGTGCTGCTGATCACGTCTCCCCCACCTTCGGCCCTGATAAAGGAAGTGTGGGGCCCTAACTCCACTCTCCCTATACGCCTACATGGCGTGTTGCAAAGCACAGGGGAGCACTTTATTTTACTTTCTTTTTAAATATACATATAAAATCTATTGAAAGTACCAATATGTAAGGTAATGTAAGCATCAATTTTCCTCAAAGGATAATTCGCAGAGTTTTGACTTCACACAATAGCTAGAAAAAATATGTAATTGCATAACAATCGGGGGATCACGTTAAAACTACAGGGTGAGTCAAAAGTCAGGAACCATAAACACTTCATTCAGCATATATTGTCTACAGGAAATGCTCAGTATGTTGACCCTCTTCAGCAAGGCACATGTTCGGACGGCGCTCCCAGTTCTTCAGGACACTGAGAATTGTGGCAGGCGGTATTTGCGCGACACTTCCGTTACCATCCCTTGCAGATGGTGTAGGTCGCGAATCTGGGTGGAATAAACCATTGCCTTCAGGTGACCCCATAGGTAGTATTCCATTGGTGTGAGGTCAGGGGACCTCGTGGGCCATTCAACGTGGCCTCGTCGACCTATCCACCTCCTCGGACACTGGTAATGTAAACACTGACGTACGATGAATCCATTAGTCGTATGGTTCCTGATCTTTGACTCACCCTGTAGTTTTGCAGTTTTAACTAATAATAAACAATAGATACATCTACTAGAACAATTAACTTCTAAATAATATCTTGCTAAAGCAGCATCAAAAGATTACATCATTTATGAAGGTCGCTAAATCTTCTCTGATCTAATTAGCGAAAGTCTAGTTGCATTTGTCTCCCGCAAGTTATTGATTGATTGCTTCTGTCAAGTGTTTCAGGGAAAGAATATGTACGGGGATTAATAAGGATGGCGATAATGCTGTAACCCTTTCCTACCGCGCCTCGAGTATCGTACTTTTCACCTTGATACGCATTAAACATTGTCTTAAATCTAGATATTACACGAATGTTATGTAAGAACATGGGTATGTAATCAGCGGTGAGACATAACGGGGATTATAGCTAATCATGGTGTACTTATATTTCAGATTTCTCGTGCTGGAAATCTTCAGAAATCTCAGGAGAAAATTGTCGTTGATAGTAATGCATACATACATGTATATATCTGCGTGTGTGTGTGTGGGAGAGAGTGTAACATAGGAGTGAGAGTAAAATGAAAACTTGAACTAGAAGTACATAAGGTATCACCTGCAACACTGATTAAGTGAGCTTCAAAATGCCATTTTTGTCATTCTAAAGATGACGCCTCCTCCACATACTTGCACCAGTAAGAAGTCGTGGTTTTTTGACTTCTGGAAGCCTAAAACTTATAGAAACTCTCCGGCAAATTAAAATTCAATATCTTTAATTTGATTCTTATTTAGTGTCGCTCTTCTGCCACTTTTGGCAAATCGCGATGAGGGAAATTAATTAAGGGACACTCACAAAAATACAATATCTCGATGAATGCTTATCAAATAAGTTGACGAATGAAGAAGGAAGTTCGACAACTTCCTTAGTCGCAGTGAGCTATGGGGAAAAGACTCATAAGGGATTGCACGTGCATCCCAAAGATTGTTCTTCTTGAGGTATATACCTAGGTATGTCTACCAAAGAGTGATAAAAATTATAATAAAATTAAGTTTAGGGCGTCTTTTAATGATTCCATAATGACAGTAATGTTCCCCGCAACTCTACGTCACAAGCTTCAAAACACTCCGAGGAAAATTGCTTTACACACATATTAACTTTTATATCTGACGTCTCGAAAACCGTGAACGTGAATAGAAGTTGCATAGAAATTTAAACTATGGGTGCGTCATCGTTTAGGCTATGTGCTGACGTCACTTTACAAGCTGCTCTTCAAAAGATAAACTGGGAACGACAGGGCTCGTGTATAAAAAGAACAGAAGTTTGCTAAAATATCTCTTACACAGATATGCTACTTTTCAAAACTAAAGGCATCGTGTTGGTTATAGATTATAACTTCGAGTCGTGGCTTGGACGTGGTATATCCTTTATTCCTTCATCAATTTCACGCAACTATCACTCATCTACATAGTCGCGATAGCTGAAAGTGGCAGAAGAGCGATGTAAAATAAGAAAATACAAAACTCACATATTGCTTAGAAAAGCTGTGTGTGAACAGGGCCAGATTTAGGAATTTTGTGGTTGCAAAATTGCTCCATATTAATGTGATCTTAGCACTTTCTTTACTTTATTTCCCTCCCAGTTATCATTATAGTTGTATAATATTTGTTATTTAGCTTAGCGCTTTTCTGTCATTTTTAGCTAATCGCGACGATGAAGATGAGTGATGTTTGTTTTTTGGATACCTTGCAAGAGGGTTTTCGGAGAAGCGGGGTCAGAGGCTGAAAAATTGCTGTCACTAGTTTTAAACCATATAAGCATTCTAGGTTGCATAAAACCTATATTCATTTATTATTTCACGACAGGACCAAAGTCCCACTTACGTTGAACATATAATAAGGAGATAAAAGGATAAAAATACTGGAATTATAACATATAAATACTAGCCGTATCAGTTTTTATTGCTAATTTATCGCTTCATTCTGGCTAACGTTTTGGAATGAAGAACTGAAAAGATACTGCAAAATACAAAAAAAAAAAAAAAAAAAAAAAAAATCAAAACTGCAAAATAAAATCAATATTTTGCGCTTTAATCCGAAGGTAACTAGTCATGTTTAGTATCATCTTCAAGGTACCGAAGAAAAGATTACTTTTCATCAACTTCGAGCCCTGCTCATACAACTAACAAGACCATAAGAGGAACGCTGCTGCTTGAACATATTGGCATAACATTTTGCTGACACTATTCAGCTATAATTCAAAATATGGGGAGAGAATGTGTAAGGTTAATTTGGTAAGTTCTGGAACTGAATCTTCATATAAATACTTAGAAAAATAGCTTTCCTTACCTATTTCAACTTGCAACAGCACCACGCCGCAACCAATGAACACAGATAAAGCAGAAATGATTCTACACAGTAAAAGTAATCCTGGCTTATCTGAACACGGTAGCCTTGAGGGTTAATCCTGCTATAACATATCAACGAAAGGAATCAATCACAGGGGACATAACTCCTTGGAGCTTCAGGAGGGATTCCCTGCGATGTGAACAGTGATCGATTGAAAATGCAGAGTGATTTAAAAAATCTTCGGGGGAACCCATTAAGGTTAATTACAAACACTTATTCTAGTGGCGCCACAGGAAGATTCTACCTTACATATTTCAGCAATGTAGAGTCACGTTTTGATCATAAAGATATCATTGACTGATTGCTGCAAGCCAGAACTATCCAGGTGAGTATCCTAAAAGATCCACATTTTATTCTCAAACAGAGTTCCCAATTTTTGACTCCCGATGCGGGTATCTGGTTGGCGATTTAATATCAGAGTACCAGATTTTCAGCTACTAATTCGTTTACCCAATTTTCGGATACCGATGCGTATAGCACATTTTCGGTTCCCGATTTTCGATGGAATGGTTAGCACAGCGCGCTACGACGCCAGGGGTCTCGGGTTGATTGAATTAGGTTATTTCTGCCACTTTTGGTTCATGCCCAGTCCTGGATTCGAACCCGGAACCCGTGGCGTCGTAGCACGATGTTCTACCCACTCCGCCACGGAGCTAGGTCCACAGTCCCAGGTTCGAATCCCGGTCTGAGCATGGATGTTCTTTGCGAGTGTCCCTTCATCAGTTTCATCATATCATCCTCATCTTCGCGATTAACCAAAGATAGCAGAAAATCGAAGTAAAATAAACCAAATCAACCAACCAACCAATCTGGGTATCCGGTTCACACGAGCTGTGCTCACCAGCAGCATAATGCTGCTGGTTGTTTTTACGGCATATTTGTACCGGGTGGTTACAATTAAAGTTGCCTTTCCTAAAGCCCTCTGGAGCCCTTTCGAAGCAACGGATTACGCTGAAACCCCTAATATAGAGGCTATGGAGGCCATGGGGAAGTGAATGCTGACGAAAAATAGTTCCAATTTTCACCACCAGGTGCAAATGTGGCGCTTAGAATTAAATGTCCCCTACTCAGAGCCCTCTGTTGTGTGTTTGAAGCAACGAATTGCACTGAAACTTTGTATAGATGCTATGAAAGCCATGGGGGAGCGAATTCTGATTAAGAAAAATAGTTCTAATTTTCACCACCAGGTGCAAATGTGGCGCTGAAGTAACAACAACCAGCAGTAATTTGAGTTTATGTCGGTAGAGAAGTGCTCAATATGCACCCTGTCAACGTGAATGGCTCATTGGAAGCTTAAGAGAATGTGATCAATGGTCACACGAAGCATTTCGAGGAATGTTGTTCACTTTGCACCAGATTTCAGCGCCATATTTCAACCTGGTGGTGAAAATTGGAACTTTCCCTTCCCCATGGTCTCCATAGCCTCTATACCAATCCGATGATTGGAACGGGCTCCAGAGGGTTCTGAGTAATGAAATTTTAATTGTAAACACCACATTTCCACCTGGTGATGGAAATTTGAACTACTTTTCTTCGTCAGCGTTCGCCTCCCCATTGTCTCCATGGTTTTTATACAAAGTTTCACCGCAATCCGATGCTTCGAACGGGCTCCAGAGGGCTCTGAGTAAGGCAACTTTAAATTGTGGTCACCTGGTATTCATATTTTGCTAGTTTTTAGTGTAGATAAACATTCTAGCAATAAAAAAAAGCAAATGAAGAATTGCCTCCCTCTTCCTCAGCTCCCAAACAAAATTCTGCCAAAAAAAGAAAGTCCTCTGTCGGTTTCCACCTGCACAGTTGAATTGCAACCCTGCAAAGTTCGATCGGCGGGCGTGCAAAAAAGGAAACATCGATTCAAAGGGTTGAGCCATGTGTGCTAACTCACCCCCTCCCCCTTTGGACGAGGTCGTTCACTCCGGGGGAAGCAAACGTTGAGTCATTTGCGTGCTGGAAAAGCATTGAAATCCCTTCGGGTGGGGAAGATCGCAAACGCAACATGTGGTACAGAGAGCAGGTGGAAGTTTATGCAACTGGAAAAAAAGGGACAACCTCCACTTTAGCCTTCGCTTTTAGCTACCTCTGTGGAGATTTCCCACCACAGAAGTTTATTCCGAATTTTCATTTCGAGGGTGAAAGGTTGGGGGTAGAAACCGTCTTTGGAATTTATGGCTACTTTGTATAATTAACCCTAGATAAGATATAATTTGTAGAGAATGTTGCATGAAATAACCAGATACAGACGGTCTTATTTTTTTTACTGATGTGCTAATTTAAATTCTCATGAAATTATAATAAACCCCTAATACGAAATATACAAATAAGAAAGATGTATGAATGAGAAAATTAAACATTTTATTTGTATTTTTATAGTAAACCAAAATTCTGTTAATTACTATCGAAACGTACAAGCAATTTAATATCATTACTCGTTATCGCAAAATGTAAGTAAGTTACAATTATACTTACTCACATTAAACAGTAGATTAGTTACAATCACTCGAAAAAGTAACAGTTACTTCCAAACATTTGTGTAAAGGTAAATATAGCTTCAAAATGGCAATATATTACGATTTTAGGGAGTTTTGTATTATTATCATAAAAAAACAAACAAAAAAACATCGTACCAGATTGTGTGCTGCTGTTCAGGATTTATGATTGTGGTTTTACTGAGGGTCGCGGGCCACACGCGGTTCTTTCACATACAATTCAGGAATTATTTACTTATGGGCGAATATCAGTCTGTGGCTGTTCTACCACTGAATCCCCAAAACTTGTAATATCAAACAAAAAAAAGTTACAATACTACTATGATGGTAGTACAGGTAGGTAGAAATGCTTTAAAATTCTGTAGTGAGACAGGTGTTCCAAAACTCCTATGTGTGCTACATGGAAGGTTTGTTTGTAGCTGTCTTTGTTGTGGTGTTAGTGTTTGTAGTACTTCTAGGAGGTTTTCGATGCAGAATATCTTTACGTTCGGATGCGAAAAAGATGATGATGACTAATGAATGTGAAAAACCGTACGAGGAGGTATTGCAATGTGAAAAAGTCTGTCAGAGCTTTCTTGCTTGCTTTTGCAGGGAAGCAGTCGACGCAAGTGTATTGGCAACAGCGTCCACGTGAATCAGCACGACTGGCTGGTAGGTAGTGGTGCAGTTATTCCTTTTGCCCTATAAATTTGCGCTCATTGGTTTTTGTGGGGCTCCAGCTGCCCCGGCCTAGTTGCGGCCCTTCATCTAGTATCGTGCGCAAGGGGCTTAGCTCGTTACTTGACTTGGATTCACGCAAAGCTGACCTTGGTTGAGAATCTTCCTGTCATTTGGAAGCGGAAAGGGTTTCAGGAGCAGCCTGGCCAGAGGAAATTGCGAAACGCCGCTTCGAGGTGGCACGAGAACGGCTTTTACACAATGCTTCATAAACAGAAACAGTTTGAAGGCGCGTGGCCTTCGGTACAGCTGGATCACACTCGCCAAGCATTGCAATCAGTCATTACATTACGGGAGTCGGCGACTTTCCACTGACCGTCCTCACAACGAAAAGGCTTCTACGCTCTCGGATTGGGTGCCTCCCCGATAGCACAGTGGTAGTTGTCGCCTTGCAATTAAGGGGTCCCGGGTTCGATTCCCGGTGGAGGCACATAGTGGTTCGGATCCCACTTTAAAACTGTAGGTCCAGTCCCGATTAGCCTTACTGTGCATAGAGTGGACTTAAATCAACAATAAAAAAGCTCTCGAAATGGCACAAATATATACCTAAATTGACACTCGGAAAAGTCTTCTGCGCGAATTTCATTTCAGTAGTTTCATGATTCCTGATTCCAGGCTATCGTTGGACGTGACCTTGCCTGTGAGAACGCCAAACAATATGATGACAATGGTAAATACGATACCACAAGTGAATATGCTCGTCGCTAGGTGGATTCAATTAACTTTTTCAATGCTGTAGTATTCACATGGAAAAATGGCGGAAGACCAACCTTCTACCGTGCCGCAAGCATAGGCAGTGCTAGTAGGGGTGCGAAGGAGTGCACCCCCAGTTTTCATCTCAATAGTAATAATTTAAAAAAATGATAAACGAATCAATGCGGAAGCAAGTTTACTGTAATAGACATTGTCCCAGTGGCGATCTACATGTCCAAAGTGCAATCCAGTCTTCATTAGCCTCTGTGCAAGTGCAATATATCTATAGTTCTTTAATTACTATTATTCAGCGCTTAAAGTGGAAATTATTAGCTCGTAGGATACTCCTATGGTATAACATGGTGACAATGATCAGTTGGAGGGAGGGGTGTTTTGCGAAAATTTTGCTACCTAGGGGGATGCAACTTGTACACGATGATAAGAATTGAAATTAAACTCGCGCCAAGATTTCCTAACAAAATAACACTGCCACAGCAACAGTTAAGAAATATATCGAATATATTCTCAGTTCGGTGAAGAGCTTCTCTAGATCCGCTCATCTTTCCAGCTATTGAACGCTTGGCACTGAGACCTCATTTAGCTGATATATAGACTATACCAAAACAGTGGCATTGTTCTATACTAACATGTTGAGCATGTAGTTTTACCGAAGTCACATGATATTATATGGTGGGAAATATCACTTGAGCGTAATTCAAGAATCCGTTGATTAATGATAAATATCGTTGCATCAGCAGAGAAAACTCAGAACAGAAAGTGATGCTGGAAGATTTATAAACAAATCGGAACACACCAGCAGAAAAAAGTTCCTTAGTCATTCAAGAAAATGGAAACAAAAAAACTGCTCATATTGCTTGTTTGAGTTTGCTTCCAAGTCCATTTTATGTACAGAAAGGCTAATCGGGACTGGACCTACAGTTTAAAGTGCAATCCGAACCACTGCGAATTGTGCCTCCATCGGGAATCGAACCCGAGAGCTCCAGGGGGTCGATTCCACCTCCTCCCCCACTCACAACGCCTTTCCATACATATTGCATGGACAACTTGCATTCAGAAGCAGATCTTATGCAATACAATCTGAAAGATGGGGGTTTTGTAAAAACTTAGAAGATGTGGATATGTTGACAAGTAATTACGGGTAAAAGTATTGGGTTGATGCATAAGTTCTTAGCGTTTTTTCGCCGTGGCAAAAGTATTGTTATTTGATACTAATTTGAGATGAACAAAAGACATAAATTAATCAGTAATATATTTTCCTTCATTATCTATGACTGTCTACCAACGCTGGAGCAGTTTTTCAATTCAACGCCTGAAGAAATCAGCTGATTCTGGGTTAAAAGCGTCGTCAAGCCAAGTTTGAAGAGCATTTTCTCACCAAAGAAGCTTCCTTGAAGATTGATGGGTTGAGAGCTGAAAAGGTAGCAATCCGAGGGCGGAAGATCGCGGGGAGTAAAGAGGATGTGGAATAACTACCCAACCAAGCTCCTGGATAGCAGCTTTAGTCATGCTAGCGGAGTGTGGGTGTGCATTATCGTGTCGCAGCATTTGATGCTGTCTTCCTGGCCTACTCGCTGATTTGGTTGTTTTCATTTAAAGCGTGCGGTATTCTGAACCTTGCCCATTGAATGCAAATGTCGCACGATGGTTGAATGGTCACAGTTCATCACATTTGCTAATTCTCGAGTAGACTGATGTGGATCCTCGTGGATTATAACGTTTAAACTGTATTCATTAAAGCCCGATGGTCTTCCTGAACGTGGAGAAACGCTTAAGTCAAAAATGTCCTCTTTGTAATGACAAAACCATTTTCTTGCCCTGCTTTCCCCGTTGGCATTCTCCCCGTACAAGGGATAAATGTTTCGAGCCGCCTCCGCTGCATTTGCCCCTATGTTAAATTCAGACAGAAGAATATGTCTGTAATGTTGTCTCTTCTTCCAATGGACACTTATTGTACTTTAGGCCATAAATTACACCGCCTTTCTTCAAATCTGTAGAATTCAATGCGTATTCACAAGCACAACAATGTCACTCCAACTGATGAACATTAAACGATAAACGAACTCCTAACACCGCAGTGTTGCCATACCAAACATATGCATCAACCCAATAATTGAATAGGAAGTTCATATAGAAGCGAAAAAACTGGATTCCCTTGACCACAAAATGACGATTGTGATGGTAAGTACTCCTACACCAACATCCATTGACCAGCTTAACCAACTACAGTTCTGAAGCCAATGAACGAAAAATAAGTGACAACCTTCATGCTTGTCACAGGATACTTGGTTATTCTGCGATATGACGTCAACAGAAAACGCATACTTTTCGAGCATAACCAAATTGTTAACATGGCGTCATTATGCACAGCTTGCACAACAAACTGCCAGTGGCCGTGGCATAAAGGGGGCGATTGGTATTGAAGGTTCCTCACCTCACTAAGGGCATTCCCCTCTTGGATGTCTCAAGAGGAGAGCCTCTTCCTGACAGCGTCACAAAACTGACTTAATTCTCGGTCTGTAGCTACGTGGTGGCTCCGCATGTAATTTGAAACTAAAGATTATTAGCAGGTGCTTTCAAAAACTTGAGAAGCTTTACTCCCGTTACTTCGAGGCCAGAGCAAAAACTGACGTCTCTAACCTTTTTGCTGTACTTTTCTCAGTCTTCCTGGGTTTGGACTTGTCATTCTGTGATAACCGTCTTAAGATACGAGACAAAAAACTTCGGGATGGAGTAAGAAGTTGGCACATATTCTCTACGCAGAGCTATATATAACTGGTGCAATCATATATCTTCATCGTCTTCTTCTGTGACCTTGCGTTGGCAATGAAACCTTTGCCTCATTTAAAGTCCGATAATTATTTTTCTGTGTCCTGAAAAGAATGAACGGACAAACGAATGAAACAAACGCAGGATTCGGAAATTGATGACAAAAAAAATCTCAAAAAATGATCTATAAATGACGTTTAAGTACAAAGAAATGATTGATTGAATCGATATATTTTCTGCCACTTTTGGATAATCGTGCTGATGTGTTGAAATTGATGAAGGGATATTCACAGAGAACACCCAGCCCAAGCCAGGATTCGAAGCCGAGTCCCCTGGCGATACCGCTGTGCTAACCACTCCGATACGAAGGTAGACTTCCTCAAGGTTGAAATTTCTGGATAAAATCCCTGAATACATTCAACCAACGGCCATACTGGGACCTTTCGGATGCAATCAGAAGCGTCCCAGTAATGTTAACCTTCCATGTTGTTGCTAAGAGTGAAGGGAGCAGACACGTAGCCGGGGGAGGGCTAAGGGGGCTGACGACCCCAACCGAAATCCTACAAATATATAATTTAAATGTTATTGTTATTAACAGAAATTGAGTTATAACCACAGTAAAAACTGCATTACAACTAAAAAAGTTTAGTGTATACTAGAGCAACCAGGTTATATTTTAATATTCTACCATTTAATCCAAAGAATAAATGGATCCAAAGCTTCCAAAAGTTATAGTTTTCTTTGTGAGAGGTCACAGTATATAAACTTTATGAGTAAAATTTACCTAGCTGTTAAAGCCTTTTTTTGAACGATTGTGTAAAAGTTAATAACAACATACCATAAGTATGATTTTCAGTACACTAACTGTACAAAATATAAGAAAAATAATGGACAACAATTGTGTTAGATATTCACTAATACGGTGGATAGAGTAGCAAAGTCTCTCGATTTATGTAATAATAACAATACATTTGGTTTGAAATTGGTATATTTTTAATAACCTATAATAATTATTATTGTCATTATTATTTGTACTAATCAAGTTTTATCGATATTACAAATATTTCTGGCGACGCACGTGCTGATAAGGGATAAGCTCCACCACCCCCACCCACCCCGAAATAAAATTCTGGCTACGGGCCTGGAAGGGAGGCTACAGTCTAGGCAGAAACCTGCCATATCGTGGATTCTTGACATGAAAAGAAATGCTTTGTTAAAACATCCAGGATAATGTATGTTCCTCACAGGCCGAGTGAGCCTGTCCATAGCATTATGTAACGCACACGGAAGCCGTAACCTTGATGGGGCAATGACCGCAGGTCCACCACCTGCCCTAACATCCACCTCAAGGGACGCTCGCTCGCGACGTCACGTCACTACGCGTCAGTCTGGACCGGAAAGAGGGAGTGGATTAGCACATGGAAATGCCTTGCGGAATTCTGGAGTCTTGCAACCGCTGCCTCCGACCACCGTCCCCAATGCAAATTGTTTCCTGCGATGGGAAGGGTTAGTATGTTTCTTCATGTCTTGCCTTACCGCCTTTGTATTTAACGTAACTTGATTCGTGACCAAAGCAGAGGTGTGCTAGAGGCTGTGACTTCAATATACACGATGACATTGCTACGATGCACCGAAAGAGTGTGTCAGTTACCAAAACTCGCACCCGGCCTGTAACTTTTGGATAACACCTCGGTACTCCTAATTCAAAGGCAATTCTAGTTCTTTTAGATCCTAAATATACAACCAGCAAACGGATTAATTTGCAAACTGGATCCAAATGTGTATAAATTACGGAATACTTGAAATGATTCTAATATGTAAATAAGTGCAAGTTAGTTGTTTCATTTCTTTTTGTCTCTTATTAGTTCTGAGCAATGATATTCATACTTGTATTTGTCTTGCATGTTTTATTTTTACAAAATAATACTACTGTGGTGTAACCTGTGCCTGATAACTTAAAAGGAAATGTTCTTTATCAGTCCAATATGATGTAATTTGAAATCTAATGTGTATCTACAGTGCTGTATTTTGGCATGCAGTTGGTGAGGGGCGAACCACCACAGTCCCTCGTGACCTCGCAATCGTATATTATTTCAATTACATTTATAAAAAGCTACGGTTCATTTCTGAAAATAAAAACTTGTAGTTCTATTTCTAGGAGGTTTCTAGCGAACATCTGTCATACCAGAAATACACTTATCACTTTCTCTCCTCAAAATAAAGGAAATAAAGTTGTAATGCTGCAGATGAGCCGCAGCGTTCCAGTCACTAGGGTGTCTGTCACGCGGGAGAGCTTCAGACCAAACGCCAGAACCTCGTTAGTCTACAGAATGCAGTCCAGGATGTACTACGTGGAAGAGAATTTGACATTTGGGGTCATCCCATTAATTGGGGAATATATTTTTATGTGTTATACGTATTATTTTAATGATTTCTTCTTCTTATTATTATTATTAATAAAAATGCAATTTATTTCCCCCTCAAAAGACAACAGATTTTCTTGCGAATATATTTCTTGTTTACACTTTAATCTAGCAATGTAGAGGACACCTCTCCCCCCCCCCCTCAATGCATTTAATTTGCACATCGATGGGAGAACTTGTATTTTCATTGGATGGTTCTCCTGATGTGAACTAGTACAGAACTGAAACCGGAAAAGAAAACCTACCAAGCCCCCTTCCCCCCTTCCCGAAACTTGAACATTGATTTTTTCTGAATAAAGTGTGACGTCAGCGTCGAGTCAATTCAATCAAGCAAGACATTCGCTAGATTGAGGCAGAATACAAGTTGCCCTTTGTGTCTGAAGGAATGCAGTAGATTGAATTTTCCCCAAGTGCAACACTCAGTATAAACACAGTACAAAGCTCTCAAGCCATTCATCTTCTAACTGTCCATATTGAGAATTACAACAGCCTCATTCCGCCTTCTCGATTAGCCAACCAAGACACAGTTGACCAGTACAAAAACCTGAGCGCGGGAATGCATTTTCAACAAAACAGGGCTGACCTCATCTTCAACTGTGTATTCGCAACTGCGACCTCGATTCTTGGATAAGTGGACAGGCCAGAGACATATGTGGGTGGTTATGGCGCCGTGTGCTCTTATCTCCAAACATGTTCGCCAACCTCCGCGGCGGAGTGGTTATCACAGTGCGCTAGGACGCCAGAGGTCCCGGATTCGAATCCCGGTCTGGACATGGACGTGCTTTGCCATCATATCATCAGTCAAGTTGCCGTTAGTTTAGCTGAGCATGGTCTCCTATCCGGATTTGGAGAGGGTGCTTGGGGGGCAAAGTCCCGGGCCTCCTACATATGAAAATCTGTACAAAATTGACAATTATTTTTTTTTTCAAAAAACGAAAATTTTGAGCTATGGTAAAAGTGTACACTGGCCTAAAAGTTATAACTGAAATTGTATAAAGAGGGGGAGGGACTCAAAATCCAGTTGTCTCGGGCCTCCACAAGTACAAATCCAGAAGTGAGTGGGCTTATAACAAGCTTTTCTAATATGTCGGGAAAGGCTTGGTTAATTAAAAGAAAAAGTATTTTCACTAGAACATATATTACGAAAATGAACTTCTTATGAAGAATACATCGAACTAAGATCACTACGTCACTGATAAAAACTGAAGGACAAGACAACACACAACTCGAGTTTTGAGTTCCTTCCCAGAAGCCCACCCCTTGCATCCCACACTGAAAAGGGAGCATGTTCCTAACTTTTAAAACTTTGTATTCACGATACAGAATATTCCGGCTTTGAGTCCCGGCATAGCAATTTTGTGGTTCTGCCCCTTCATCAATTTCAGCTAATCATCATCCCTCTTTATCGTCGCGATTATCCAAAGTGAAAGAAAAACGACGCAAAGTAAGAAAAATACAAAGGCATCGAGAGAGAGAAAGGGATGGGTAGAGAGTAACGGATACTGCGAGAGAAGGATGAACACATATAGGAAAATCAGTGGAAAATACAAAGATTGAGATAAAGAGACGATTGATTGATTGATTGATTTGGTGTTTTAATTCCACTTTATGCACAGTAAGGCTAATCGGGACTGGACATACAGCTTAAAGTGGGATCCGAACTACTATGAGCCTCCACCGGGTATCGAAACCGGGACCCCTTGATTACAAGGCGACGACGCTACCACTGCGCCATCTGGGAAGCCGAGATAAAGAGACGAAGAAGGAGAGGTAAAGAAAGAAGCAGAATGAGAAAGAGAGAGAGAGCAGTAGAAATACAGAGACAGAGAGAGGGAGCAAGATATAGAGGAAGAGGAATGGATGAAAGAGACGGAGAAGGTGCAGAAAAAAGGAGATAGAGCAATGTAAATATAGACACACAGAGAGAGGAAGAGGAATGCATTAAAGAGACGGAGAACGGGAGAGATAAAGAAAGAATCAGAAAAAAAGATAGAGAAAGCAATAGAAATGCAGAGACAGAGAGGGGGAGCAAGATAAAGAGGAAAGCATTAAAAGAGACGGAGAAGGGGAGAGATCAAGAAAGAAGCAGAAAAAGAGAGAGGGGAGGGACGAAATATAGAGGAAGATGAACGAATGAAACAGACGGAGAAGGATGGAGATAAAGTAAGAAGCAGAAAGAAAAGCAATAGATATATGGAGGCAGAAAGAGAGACTAAGAATAAAGTCAGATTAAATGAATGAATCAGAAAATTGGATATAATGATGGAGACAAAGAGTTGCTATTTTAAGTCCACTTTATGCACAGTAAGGCTAATCAGGACTGGACCTACAGTTTAAAGTGGGATCCGAACCACTTGTGCCTCCACCGGGTATCGAACCCGGGACCCCTGGATTACAAGGCAATGACGCTACCACTGCGCCATGGGGGAGGGCCGATGGAGACAAAGAGATGCAAGCGGTGTATAGTGATTCTTCAAGACACCATGCAGCAGTATTTGACTGGTTTCTTCGAGATTAGACTCTTAAATATGAAGTTATTATAACAAATAAGATTATAGTACAAATAAGATTGACAATGACGAAACTAGCGTCTATTCCTCCACAGTACAATGATTAAAATTTGTTTTTATTTATTAACTATTTAATTTTTGGACAGCAGTACATCATTGAAATGAAGTTTTACTTATATATATAGCATACTACTGAATAGGACCATGATAATTCTCTAATCTTGGAAATCTCACCTGCCTACTTTGGGTGCTCGAATTCTCCGAAGCAAGTACTTCACAATTTTTGGAATCGAGGCTCATTCTGAGCTGGTCCCGGTGCCATTGGACTCTCGTAATTGATTCCTGGAGAAAGGAGGTCCCGAAGATCGCCTTCGCAAGATTTCCCCGTTCTCCGAAAAGCATCATTTTTCCTCCTCAGCTTCGGATGGAAAGTCACCGCCTGGCTCAGCACTTCGGTGCTTGCAAAGCGAGGAAAGGCTCAAGGCGCTCCATCTGCATGTCGAGCAGTGGTGCCAACTGGAGGAACATAACTAGAAATGTAGTTATTTTTTTCGTGTCTTGAATTTTTCTTATTAGCGTCGCTTCTTTGCAGTCTTTGGCTTATCTCGACGATGATGCGTTATGATTAAATTAAATTGATAAAGGGACACTCACAAGAGTACTTATGCAGGAGCCGGGACTCGGTGTCGAATTTTACGTGCTGGGATATTGAGTCGGCAGTTCTTTTTCAATGCATATTTCACACACGAGACCGAGACGGGCTTGTAAAAATCGAGACCAGGCCTTTCGAGACTTGTCGAGACGAGACCGAGAAAAAGACAAACCTCTGTAAAATCGAGACAAGACCGAGTCTTGGTATCTAAGACACTCGGTCTCGTTCGAGACTTCGGTTAACTATAACGAGAATATCTGAGAATTTTACGTAAATAAAAAATAGAATGAGACATGTTAGCTGCAATTGTGAGCGTGTGCTGCGCTGTTGTATACAATCGGAATAAAATGCCGCCTTTCGATGATTTCTGGTGTCGAAATGAGGAGCTTAACAAAAAAAATGTTACCAAGAAAAGTTGTTTGTCTCAATGTCGTCTAGATGCTGTGAAACTTTTTTGCGCTAATAAGCTGCCTAGTTTGCACAACCTAGATAATTCGAGACTCGGGACGAAATCGAGACTTGCCTTTCGATGCCGAGAGTAGGACGAGTTGAGTTTTTTTTAAGTCCACAGATAGGCTAATCGGGATTGGACCATCATTTTAAAGGTGAGATCCGAAACATTATGTGACTCCACCGAGTATCGAACCTCGGACCCGTTGGTTACAAGGCGACGAAAACACTACGCTTCGAGAAAACCCCGAGACGAGGACGAGACAGATCTCATCAGACACGAGACGAGAGACTGCCAAGTCTCGTTTCGATATCGTCCCTCCAATAAGACTACCCAGAGGAAAAGTTAATTTGGAACAACACAATAGTAGATTTTGGTAAACAAATATTTGTTCAAATAGGTGCCAATCTGATTTCATTTTATTTTTATTTAGCGTTGCTATTATACCACTTTTGGTTAAGGATGGATGATGATGTGATGAATGGATACTCACAAAACACCCATCTCCATGCTAGGATTCGAACGCGGAACTCCTGATGGCATGGAGTGCCGTGAAAACCATTCTGCCAAATAGGCGACAATCAATTGTTCGCCAGAACAGTACAGTGCACATCTGTCTACAGTTAACAAATAATTTGGTGAAAATTACCAAACTTAACTAAGTAATGAAAAAAAAATTGTTGTTATGGTTGCCAATAAGCTTCACAAACATGGTTTGTTATTTCAAACAAACCATATTTTCTGCTCTTTATTTCCATAATTTTCAGTCATAATATATTCTCACAGCAGAACAGTGTGGTAAAGGAACCACACAGATATTATATTACTATAGCTGTGGATAAGACCAAAGAGAAAACGCACGAGGACTCGCACTGTCAAAACCTTGGAAAAACCTAATAGCAGAGAAATTAAGTAAACGTATAACGACCTGGCTTGACAGAAGAGAAAGGAAATCATCAACCCATTATCTTATCAACAATTGGAACTGTACCAAAGGGTTCTGAAACATATGTTCAGGACGCAAGCAACAGTGGGATTTATCGCAGTCTACGGAAATCGGCCATCGTGAACACCTGCTACAAGTCAGACTTGAATTCCAAATCGGTAGTTTCCTTTCTTTTGTATTTGATCTTCAAGGTTCCTCTGAACTGCTTTAGGTAACTGGAGAGTATGAGGATGAGTGATGAATTAGCTTAAATAGATGCAGGTCCGGATTTAAGGGGAGGAGCCTTAGAGGGGGCCAAAGCCTAGCTTAGCGTCTCCATCTCCACTTCAGAAAAAAGTTTGAAAGGGCAAAGCATTGAAAATATCAAATATTTGAAATGTGGTAAAAATATTTTTTGTTAGGACAGGATCTCTACGCCTAGATCAATCCGGGCCTGAATAAACGAAAACAAACAGAATTATTGATTAACTTTACTTCGCCTTTCTGCCACTTTTGGCTAATCGCGAATATGTGGATGAAAGGTGAAATTGATGACAGAACAATCACAAACACGCATAGATAGGACAAAGCACAGGCCCACAGATGATTTTTCTGACAGTGAGTCCAGGCGACAGTCTCTCGTTAGTCTTCAACAATGCAGTCCAGAGTGTACCGTGCGGAAGAGAGGTTGACATTTGGGTGGTGCTTTCTGAAAGATACTCCTTACACCGACAGAATATTATTCGGGGGTCTCATCCCTAATCAGCATCGCCATCTAAATGTGAGAGGTAGAAGTCCCGAAGATGATTCTCGGTATATTACTACTTGTTATACAAGACATTTTAATCCGCTCAGGAAATAAAATGTATTACCACTATACATTATTTCCAACTAAACATTTGTAGGGTTTCGGGGGAGGGGCTTTAGCCCCCCAGAGCTCAACCCCTGGCTGCGAGCCAGCCTACACCCTAACAAGCAGAATGAAACAAATATGGCCAAAGCCTTGAGACGGGTAAGGAGTTGAGTGATGGACTCATGACATCGCTATCGAAGGATCAATATTCGAATCCCAAACTGGGCATTCCTTTTTGAGTGTGTCTTCATCAAGTCAGCCACATTCCTCGTCGTGATCCGCTTACAGGGCGAGGTAAAGCATTTTGCTCACTATGATCGAAGTTGGCATTCAGTCAACAATCACGTTCGCATGACTTCGTGTTGTGTACCAGTAGCACGACTCCAACCTTTTCAAACCAAACCATTGTTTCGATTTGCGCCTAGACAAAACACTGCTCCCCAAAGGCAATAGTTACATTTTCGATAGACTGCCAGGAAGGCGGTATTAATTTTCAGCAGTGGGACGCCATCTATATCAATGACAGTAAAGAATGAGTTGAGACACATATTTCTTACATATTAAATAAAAATTCAATAAATTGCTACGACCAATGCAAATAATAGAACAAATGTGCGGCTATTTCACTAATGTTTAAGTGTACAGCAATTTTAACCCATAATAATAAATTTGGAACATATTTGCAAATTCCTCAGGACAAGAACACAATAGCGTGCCCAAAATCTTCATAAGGGAAGATTTACGACTGAAAGATGGCGGTTATGTATATTTTAAATAACCAGTCCTCTATTTTGCCACATTTTTCATGCATTGGACGTTTTGTAGGAATGCTGGACCGCAATTGGGTTTATTTATCAGTCGTGACCGATTGTCGCCAGGAAAAAATAAAAATGTGACGAATGTTTGCTTTCGGGGGGGTTCTAAGAGGTTGTCACGGCGGGCCTGTCCAAAAAAAGAGAGAAAGAAAACATGTACTCGCGTGCTTTATAATTACGCACAGCTTCCAGTAGCACACTTGGAGCATCGGGATATTATATAAATTAATCGTTTCTCCTCCACCCAAGTAACCAGTGTTTTATTCGACAGCATTTTTAAACCAATATTTTTACAACGCATACACAACTTTTGATCAATCTAATCCTAACGAGCCGGTCACAGAATATCAACCTATTTTTTCACGTATGGCCTCGCTTCTAAAAAGTAAAAACATTTAGCCATCTTCTATCTTGACACTAGCAGTGTGCTAATTAAAGGAGGAGGGGATTTTAGTTTCCTTCAGGGATAGTTGAAATGTTTGTCTTATTTGTTTCCATATAACACACATAATGAAAAGATTGGTGCTTAACATTTTTCAAGGATGAAAATTATTTAGAAAGTGGAAGATTCCTGAAACTCTACAGACTATGGACACATTAAAGGAAGAGCATGACCTTTCCTATGCAGAAATTTTTAAAACTAGTGAAAATAGGAATGGCAACTAAAAAAACATCTCCACACTGATTGCTCTCCACACGTGAATTTATCCAGTCCCGATTAGCCTTTGTGTGAATAAAGTGAACTTACAACACCAACTCAAACTAACAAACAAAGCTTCCCTAAAATTTTCAGGTTCATTAACATTTACAAGTTAATGGTACTTTTTTAACCCGCTTGGACCTGAGGAGCAAGGAATTGAGTAATTTTTATGCTTTTGCAAGTGTAAAATTTATTTAGCAAAATAGTTCTGGACGTTACTTTTATGGAATGGAATTTTTTTTGATTCTGCCCCTCCCCCCAAGGTTTTAAACGTTTAAAACACGACTGTTTTTTTTACAAATGTTTAAAATATTTCAAACTGTATTTTAAACTTTTTTAAGACTTGCTTAAAACACATTTTGATACTTGATATTTGATAGTCTGTGGTTATTTGCATGTTTGCTTTGTCTTTTCTTTCAATCTTAGTCATTTTTCTTACTGTGCACAGAAATCTGTTCAGTGGCTGAAAATGAATATTCACTCAGTTAACAAAGAAACATATTGTAATGGGTACTTGTGAGCCACGTCACATAGTTGTTAATGTCAATATTTTGTTGCATTCACGATATTGTATTTCGGAAAACAGAGTAGCTACCACGTCGATAGAGTGAGTTACATGCGAAATTTAAGAGTAAGGTAAATAGGTATTTTAAGCAGGAAGTAAAGTGTTTACTTCATAACTAGAAACGCAGTCCTTAATATTTCATATTAATCATTATTTTAGATAATAAGTCCTTTCGGAATTAGGCAATGTTTTAAAAGTTTTATTTGTTCAGAACGTTTTTTTGATCTTGATTAAAGCACTGTTTAAAACAAAACTGTTTTGTTTCTTTAAAAAGAAACAAATTTTGCCAAGCCTGCTGGGAACATTCTTCATTCTTTCCAACACCCCTCCTCTCGTCTAGCAGAACATTCCAAATGAAAACTCAGGCTTCCAGTGGAGGATAAGTGCAGGTAACCATTGTTGTTTTGAACCGGGAGGGAACAAAATACAATAAGGGGCCTCCGGCAAGAAAGAGCCGTGACAATGGTGACAAGATCGTTTTCTCTTGGGTTCGGGAGAAACGGGTGTTTGACAGCGGGAAGATTGACCCGGCAATCAACAACCGGGAGTTGAAGCCCGGCAGGTGGATGATGGTCATCCATCGGAACGAAGATCGCGTTCTATAAATGGCCAGCCAGCACTTGCCGTCGGCGGGCAGGGAATTGGATTATAGGTTCAGGTATAAGGCAACTCTCCAGGTTTCTTGCTACCATGAACAGTGTTGCAAACTGTAATCTAATGCAGATATATATACTGATGGCTACAGATGAAATTATGATAAAATCAAAGTGAGTATAGCGATGGCAAAAGAAGCCATAGTGATTATAAATTGCAGTTGCTTTCGCCTTAAATATGTTTTAAATACCTTAATCCTTTATATTACATTAAGTACGACTATGCAAAAGTCACTAATACATGAAAAGCAACCATGATCATTTTTACGGTAGTTAGATGGCGGTGGAAATTGACCGTCTTAGATAGTCATTTCTCTAGTCATCTTTTTACAGTGTGCATGAGAGGGTTTGTGCTTTAGTTACACCCTACAACCTAATGTAGTCTGTTGTTAGCTCTATTATTATTATTATCATATTAAAATGTCAAATAAAAAATAATAATAATTTGGTGTCCTTCCAATTCCAACTAGAATGCTGAACCCTGTCATGTCTAAATCTGTCCCGAAATATTTTTCCGAGCAAGTCCACGAATCTTCAACAACAATAATATACAATAATTATCATTTTATTTTAAATTTCGCTGAACTATAGTGTTTAAAGTTTTCTTTCATTAGTTAAAATAAATGTAACATGAATATACCTTCATCTGAATTCAGTACAAAAATTATGAACGAAAAAAGGATTATACTGTTGGATATTTGTTCGCGAGTAATAAAATTTTAAACAGTGAGGACTTTATAACGCATTTTGAATATTGTAACTTGAAACATATTGTACTTCAGGCTTTGTGCTAAATACATAAGCATTTTTAATAAGATTTACTTTTATTGTCATTTTATGCAAATGATTTTTTTATCACCATGTCTCTGAACCGCCCATCCCAATTTTTTCATCAGGCATTAGTATACACTCTGAGCTACCTACATATAAAATTGGGGGGAAATTGAAGGGGGGGGGCATTGCATGAAATTTGCTCTTGAAGTTAGTCATTTATTTTTCTAAAAAAATACATAAAACTATATATAAAAATACATGTTTATTGATACATTCATCTGAAACGTTATTTAAATGAAAGCTTATACTATTCTGAACAAAAGAAAACAAACTTGATGTTTCTACGGCAAACCCGAGGGAAGATACGATCGTTTATAACCTAATGCGTGTCATTCAAAGTGGAGCCGGATGTGGCGTACACGGAGATCTTGAAAAAGCGTGTAACTTCTGAACCCCTTGACCAATTTTTAAAAAGTTGTCTTTTTTGTAATCAACATCAAAAGTTCTATAAGCATACCGAATTTCATCAAAATCGCGGATGGTGGGTGACATGGCCTGGATGAATTGACGTGGAATGACCCAGATGTATCGAACTCGGTTCCCTTGATTACAAGGTGACGACGTTACCACTGCGCCAAATGGGAGGCTCTACATATACGACTTTGAGAGAGCTCCTATATATTCATCCATTGTTGTCTCCTCAATCGACAGTTTTTTTTTTTGTTTTTTCACTAAAACCTCCAGGTTTCTCTTGCTCCTTACGCATTCGTAGCAATATATAAACCACTTAGTTTAATGTCATCTATCAGCTGGTATCTAATTCACCAGGGTTTCTTCTTATATATCGTGGTTTTTCCTTCTGAACCAGTAACCCAACCAATGTCTTTCTCATGGTCACTTTGTAGCATTGCTTTTTTTTCAGAAACTCTTCTCAGCTGTTCAATTAGACCTCCCTTGTCAGTACATTTCACAAACTCCATTCTTCGCCACATCTATAGTTCTAAAGCATCTAGCCGTTTTCCCTCACCTCTTCGTACCGTCCAGGTTTCTGCGTTCACAACGCTACACTTAACACAAAACACTTCATTAGGCTCTTCTTAGTTCTTTGTTCAAGGATACACAAAAGCACCTCTTCCTTCGGCATTGCTATTTTCAGACTAACGCTAACATCCTGACTAGAGGTTATGCCACACACATGCTAGGTATTGAAGTTATCCACCTGCTCAATTGTTTCACCTCTACACAGAAAAAAACTGGTTTGTTTGGAATTACCAAAAAAGTTTGGTTGAGTTGTTTGGTTATGTTTTTTGTTTCCGATAACCAAATGTTACTTGTAATTACTAAAGCATTTTGTTTAAGAATACAAAAAAATTGGTTAGACGAAATATGGTACTCGTAAACAAAATTATACACATATAAGTAAAGAGAAACAAAACGTTTGGTTAAATTTACAATAACTACATAACATTTTACCATTACGCACACGCTAAAAGTATACGTCTGTTATGGCGTACGGACGTTCAAAAACACAAACCGCTGTATCTGAACGATCGCACGGTGAATTTCAGCAAGAATTTCAGTGAATTTGGTGCGTCAGAACTGATAAACAATAATGCAAGATAAAATTAACCAGATTTGGTAATTTTGAATAAATTATTTTGTTACCCAAAACAAATCATTTGGTAACCTTAAGTAAAAACATTTGGTAAAAAAAGGAAAATTTTGGTAATTTTGACTAAACTATTTGGTTTTCCTAAACAAATTGGCTCGATTTGGTTAGATTTACCAAAATAATATTTGGTATTTGTAACCAAAAAATTGTTTACGATAAACAAATAGAACTTGACCAAATCTTTTGGTACTGGTGAACAATTGTTTGGTTGATGCCTATTTAAACAAACTATTTCTTTGCCACTACCATTTTTTGGTTAATCCAAACAAACATTTTTCTCTGTGTAGACGTTCCTGCGTTCGGTTTTTTAAGATAGCCATTCTTCACATTCATATTCGCTCCGTATGGTTCACAGTGGTCAACTCCGCTATTTACTTCACAGAAAAAAAAACGCATTTGTTTGAATTGACGAAACACGTTTGGTTAAGCTTTTTGGTAACTGCAAACAAAATAGTCGTTACTGAATTTGGTAATTTTGACTTATTTTTTGGTAACTCTTTAAGCAAGTGTACATGATTACTAAAACAATTTGGTTCTGGGGAACAATGAATTGTTTGTCGCCTATTTAAACATGTTTTTACGAGAAGCTATTTTCTTTAGATATTCCAAACCAACTTTCAATCTAATTTTCTTTGATGGGGATAAAAACAATTTTCTTTTGGCAGCGATAAATTTCTTGGGGGGGTGTATCGCCGGCATCCCCTCCGTTAATTTGCACACTGTGGGAGAAGCCTGACGATAATGTAGCCTCGGGCCTAACAGTAGTGTTACGAGTAACTTTCATGCATATTTGTTCATATATTATACAACAAAGTATAGTTGAAGCGACTAGCCTTATGCTTGCCCATATTTTTTCTTTCTAATTAGAAATTTGCATTAATAAGCGAATCTGCCAATTTTTCTTTGTCTACTGCAAATGCACAGGTGCTTGAGGGTAATGATAGGATGAGGGCAGACTTCCAGGAATTCCTCCAGCTCTTCCAGTCTCTGGAATTTCCGTTTCGCCAAGGATCCTCCGGGCCTTGCATCACAAGGTCAGGAGGAGCAGAAAGAAGTTCTGCAATTTACCCCCGACCTCTTTCCTAGAAAAGGCGTTCAAAAAAACTCATTTCGTGCAGCGTTAGAACATAAGTTCGCGTGTGTTACCAAAACCAACCGGCGGTCAGGCGTAGTGTTAACTAGCAGGGGTGCATTCAAAGTTTGTTCGGGGGTGCAGTTGAGTAGTTGGTTAGCGCATCGGGTTTGTAGCAAAAATCACAGGTTTGTCGTAGGTTCGATCCCAATCATCGGCAAAAAGAAATAATCTGTTCACCTGAAGACGAGAACCGATCTCCTTGGCGGAGTGGTTATCAGAGCGCGCTATGACGCCAAGGGTTCCGAGTTCGAATCCTAGACTGGAGATGGTGTTCTTAGTGAGTATCGCGATTAGCCACAAGTGGCAGAAAGGCGACGTAAAGTAACCGATTTCAATCAATCAATCAAAAACAAACGAAACACACGAAAGGTGTAAAATTTTCGAATGAGAATAAGATCTTGTACAATTCTGTTAGCACACTGCGAGGCACTTTATAGGGTTGAACAGTTGAAGTATGTGCCACTTTATGTGTGTGCACAAAATAGACTCTGGGACGAGCATCTGAGAAGACGTTCAAAAGAGCTACGGACAATTTGCCGGCAATTATCTTTGTTGTCGATTGTATTACATGATGTCGTTTTTCTGGATAATTTGAGGGCTGCTTCTTGTATTCCCGCTTCAGACATCGTTGAAATTAAAACATTTCTGCGGAAATTCATCCCAGTATTCCCAGGGGTCCCAGGTTCGAATCCTGGCCTGGGTGTTTTTTTTTTGTTGTAGTGTTCCTTCATCAAATGCATAATATCCATCAAAGAGAGAAGAACGAAAAGAAGTTTGAAGAATGTTTATGGTACGAAGGACCAGGTGCCTGAGACGTGGTGTGGTCCGTTGTTTTCAACTGCCCGTGGAGAGTATATCAATCACAACGTACTACATAACCTTACAATTGCACGCTTCCGTGAAAGTTGCGCTGGACGTATACAGTATGTGTGACGTGAAGGAAGCTCAGTTGAAGCCGCCATGTCGAAGAGGAACCAAGGACACTTTCACCAGATCCCTCTGTTGGTCAATATAGGAACTTGTTACCAGGTTTTAGAGACTTTCCTTCGATAGAAGATCCCGAGAGTGAGTCACCAGAGATTTGTGTTAGGGTGGACTCAAGACTGGGCGAAATGATTTTCTGCTTCGGTATACTGCTAACATTCTCTATCTCCCGTTTGTCTATCGACTCCCTCCCATTACTTCTCTCTCCCCCACTCTCGTTTTTCTCCCTCCTTGTTTCTGTCTCTGTTTTCCTCCGTTTTTCTCTCTCTCTACAGTCTTTCTGTCTTTATTTCTCCTTTTCTGTGTTTCTCTCTATCTCTCCTTTTTCTACCTATCTCTCCCTCTCTCTCCCGTTTTTCTATCCTTT